>NW_017728907.1:57707082-57723074 GCF_001723895.1 Crocodylus porosus
AGAAATAACAGTCACAAGTTGGCAGAGGGTAAATTCAGATTAGACATCACGAGGTGCAACTTCACAATCAGGGCAGCTAAGACCTGGAACCAACTTCCAAGAGAAGTGGTGCTGGCTCCGATCCTGGGGATTTTTAAAAGGAGGCTGGATGAACTCCTTGCCGGGGTCACATGACCCCAGTACTCTTTCCTGCCATGGCAGGATATCGGACTTGATGATCTGCTCAGGTCCCTTCCGACCTGACCGACTATGAAACTATGAAGATTGTGGTAGTCCAGGAATAAATTCTTCTGTGGAGTGTGGACTAGAGCACTGAGATATTTGTGGGTGGGTATGGGGAGGACTATTGAACACGGTAATGCAAAGACACTACGACAGCTGATTATGATCCCCGTTTACGCAAGTCTAATGCTTCACAAAGCATGTTGGGAATCTGAAAAAATGTAGGTGATGTGGGGGCATGATGAAGCAAGGATGCATGAAACTGCTTGCTGTGCAATTTTTGAAAGCCATGTTGAGCTCAGTGGGGAGTAAAATATAGTCAACTTTTGAACAGCTATCGGCCTACTTGTACCTGAAAATGGAAATTTTCTCTATTGAAATAACCAAAAATAAAGTAAAATTTGAGGGAATGTGGAATTGAGGTACTGTTTGCTTGAAATCATTTTATACAGAAAGCCTCTGTTAGGTACATGCTACCGCTCAAGGGCCTATTCTTGAAAATATGGTAGGGGACTTTAGATGAGGATACCGCCTTTCAAATGAACAAAGTCAGCGCTCTCTGGAAACCAAGTTAAAACATGTAGGAGACTTAGCTTGCAGTGTGTTACATGCTGCTATTTTCTACCAGGTTGATCTTTACAATTTTACACTGAAGTCACATGTTATTCATCTGCCATCCAGAACTATTTTAAGTGGCAATGCACTTCCATGCTCTGCTTATATTCTAGCTGTATCACATTCATGATTTTTAAAATTGCGGTCAGAACAATCTGACATCACTCTTTTCTGACCTGATCAGCTTCCCATAGGAATTGTGTGCACAATATTTGTCCACAATAACTTTCTTTTGAATAAATGCATAAGGTTCAAAACCTTGCAGTCCAATGAGCGGGGTCCCGCATGACTGGAAGAGGAACATCTTTAAGAAAGGGAAGAAGGAGGGTCCAGGGAATTATAGACCAGTCAGCAGGACCTTGATACTTGGAAAGATCAAGGTAATGGAACAAGAAGGAACCTAGTGTGAAGCTCCTAGGGGAGAATAAGTTATCAGAAACAGCCAGCATGGATTCAGTAAGGTTGCCTTCTATGATAAGGCGACAGGCTCTGAAGATGGAAGGAGAGCAGTGGATATGATAAACCTTAATTTAGCAAGGATTTTGACATTGCCTCCCACAACATTTTCATTAACAAGCTAAGGAAATACAGACTAGACTAGATGCAAGTACTGTAAGGTGGCTACATAACTGTTTGGATCATCCTACTCAACAAGTAGTCATCAATGGCTCTATGTCTAGATGGGAGGTGGTATCAAGTAGGGTTCCCCAGAGGTTTGTCCTGGGTCCAGTATTGTTTAATATTTTCATTAATGACGT
This sequence comes from Crocodylus porosus, assembly GCF_001723895.1. Taxonomy (NCBI): domain Eukaryota; kingdom Metazoa; phylum Chordata; order Crocodylia; family Crocodylidae; genus Crocodylus; species Crocodylus porosus. The sequence goes on from NW_017728907.1 coordinate 57,708,678, forward strand.
GAAAGATGAGTGCACAGTTAGCAAATTTAAGGATGACACCAAGTTGGGTAGAGCTTTAGACCCTCTGGAGCATAGCGCTAGGATCCAGACTCACCGAAGTAGATTGGAGGAAGGCCCACAATCGATCAGATGAAATTCAGCGAGGACAAGCACAAAGTTCTGTGCTTGGTATGGAATAATTGCATGCACAAATACAGACCATGGGATGGCATTGAAAGTGAAATCCTGGCTCTTTTTGAAAGCAGAAGTTTTAGTCAATGGATGCAAGATTTTGATATAAGTGGCATTGCGCACCAGACTGTGCAAAATTAAGCAGCATTCTCCCTCTAAAAGATATTTTGAAGTTCAGTGGCACTGTGCTGTCAGGGATCTGGCTTTACAGTATGAGTAGGATGTGTGTTCTCTTTTGTAAGATAGGATGGTATTTTTGACATTCCTGAAGTTCCTAATTACTGGAGTTAATTTTATATTTCCAGCATGGACAGAACATCTATTTTGCATTTCCCACTAGTGTCTGGTTGTGTTGTTTTTTTGCTTCATGCTTTAACCTGGCTTCCAGCATTTTTAGATACCCTTGTATGTGCAGTCTATTTACAGCACCTCTGGATGGTACCTGTTCAAAGTTAGATGCCAAAAACATCTGTTGCTACCCAACACATAAACAAACCTGGTGCTTTAGGAACATTTTTGGTTGCACAATAACGTGCATGAGGAACACCCTTTGCATTTCTTTTTTTCCTCTCATTTTTACTTATAATTTAGAAGTAAGAAATTGCTTGCCATCTGCAACCTCCCTGAAGTAAAACTGCTTCTCTGCTTTTCCTCTTATGCTGTTATTGTCTAATGTATAAAGACCACTAGGTTCAAGGCTACAGTCTCTGTCAGTTTTTCTCTGTTTGCTTCCGCCAAGTACTGCTCACATGCTCAGTTATAAGCACAGGACTTGTCAGTGGAACTGCTCGTGCTTACAAATAAGCATGTGACTAAGTGCTTTCCTGGACCCTGGCCTCTTACTCCGGTCTTACCCAACCGTTTTCATTTACAGTCCTGAATATCTGTATTTAAATAGTCCCCAAAGGTTCTAACCCCACAGTATTGCATTTTATAGCAACGGCGCTAGAATAAAATCCAAACGCCTTTCTCATTCTAAGCCCCCTGTAGTTATGCATTTTCCTAAGTCCTTCTTCGTTCAGCAAAAAATATAAAAATGCTTAAAGGAAAGTATCTGCTTGGAGTGAGTGGCTGAGCTGGCATCCAGGAATGTCTCAGTGTTCTCCCAATTCATATGTTTTTTCTCCTGCTTCATATGCTTCTGGGTGCATGCGTTTTTTTTCATTAGAGGAAGGCAGAAAAGAAATGGCACTGTATTGAAACTAATATCAGACCTGGGTCTGAAAAGACTTTACTTCAGCCCTAAAACTTTACCAAAAATCTCTAGCAGATACGTGGTTGCAACGTGTCCTTTCGTATTTGTTGCTACCTGTAAGGATGCAAACTCGTAGCATGGTGTATGAACAAAAGCACCAGAGAAAGAAGTGCTCTTGATTGTAGAGCTGGAAGTCATAGAGGAGCACAGGTGGAGTGCTCTGCATGGAATTGCTTCTGTGCATCTTTGTGCCGTCTTACAGTCTCTTTGAACTGCTAATTTATTTCACCTACAAGTGTTTACAGTAGTCTGTTTTGCCCACAGGTGTATGTGCTTCTGGAGCTGCATCAACTTGTTTCTTTCCCAGAGCATCTTCAACTGCATATTTGGATGAAATCCTAGCCCCTTTGAAGCCAAAAAGGATTTAGGGGCCAGAGACTGCTTCTAGAGAATCAGAAAGAGAGAACTGAAGCTGAGGTACCCAAAGAGGGAAATGGTCATTTCCTAAACTATTTCTGATCTCATCTATATCAGTTTGCTCTTCCATCTTTTTTTAACTTCCTTCCCTATTTCTAATGTGCTGCGATGTATTCATTTTAAAACAGCAGACCAAGTTCTTCCTCTCTCCTCCACTTTTGTCTCCCAGTAATTTGTCTAGTACTATATCACATACCAGAAAGTCATTCTGGTCTGTTAGGTCAATATGTAATTAAGTTGTTTCTTTGTATTTGGTATTCTTCTCTGTGCCTGGGACAATGTCATGCTATCAGGTAAATATATAAGTGGGCAATGTTTTACTAGCTGGTATTAGGTAGCAAATAAGTGAGTATTGTGTAGCTCCTGTTATACGATATATGCGAAGGGCATTATACTATTTACCTGATTAGTAGGCCTTTTGTGTCTCTGTTAGCATATTATAGTAATCACTTGGAAATTCACTATCTGCCAGGAGTTTCCACTCAATGCTATTGGAGATGCCATTGTGGCTTGCCTGTACATAGAGAAAGAAAGCAACTGGGGTATTTCGGGTACAACTGCTGAATGGCAACTCCTGGCAATGGACATCTTGTTAATGGCAATCATTGTGTTTAGTTGAGATGCTATCTCCATGGTATGGATCTGTCTGGAAATGTCTTGGTGGTGCTTCTTAAGCCATAACTTAATTTCAGTACCCAACTTAAGCCCAATTTCAGTAGCTCCAAGCCCAATTTCAGTAGCTCCTGCATAGCTTGTCTTTGTGCAAAAATCCTAATTGAAAAACCACAGGTGCCATATTCTACCCCTGATATTCTGTGGGTTCAGTGCCTGCCATAACCTAGCTGCCTGGCCAGGCCTGCTGGCTGTGAACATGTTCCTCTCCAGAGGAGAAAGGCCTTTCTGGCCATCACTAATTGGGGATTTTTTTTAGTTATCTCCTACTCCTTCCCCCTAAACCTGGGATTCTGTTCCTGCCTCCCTTTTCCCCTTACACAAGTGAGGTGACCGGATGAGAGGGGCCTGAGTCCCATGCGATTTAGGTAGGCGCCTAAATCACATAAGTGCTTTCGAAACTTCTCCTGCAAGCCTCAACTTAGACATGTTAAAACCGATAAGAAATGTAAAGATATGGCTTGAAGTAAAATCAAATCTTTGAAGCAGGTTAATTAAATAATTTTCTTCCACCAACAGATGTTTTACTACCAGCCTTTGAATGTACTAATTGCCCCAAACAGCCTCCAGACATCTTGCATAAATCATTCTGTTATGCAAGGCTGGGGGAAGGCAGTGGGTCTCTGAGCTATCATAAGTTGGTTAACACGAACATTTCACAACCAGCAGATGTGGATCTCCAGGCAGCTAGATGTTGACAAATTTTCCCCTACAAATGTTTTGTGTACCTGAAACACCATTAATACTTGTCAGTGGAAACTCAGGACCTCATTGGGCACCTTGGGCCAGATTTTGAGCTAGTGTAGAGTGATATCAGTTCCCAGCAGTTGAGTATTCAGCCTCAAGACATAAAGCTTTTCTTATTCAAGGCCTCGTTTTGGCCCGGAACATACAGTTCATTGTTTTGGGCATCCATTTTAAGGTGTAATTAATTTTTCCATAACTAGGCAAAGCTTTTATAGAGGCTTCTCTCAATCCCAGGGAAAGGAGCACTTGTCCTTATCTCTTCATATATAATGTGGATTGTATTTACATACTAATTGCTAAATTGTGCCTTTACTTTTCTGTCCCTGTTTTTACAGTGTCTTCACTATAAAAGCAACTGAATTAAATAGCAGATTTCATAGACATTAGGGCTGGAAGGGACCTCGGAAATCATCAAGTCCAGCCGCCTGCCCCAGGGGGAGGAAGTCAGATGGGGGATCGTAGGATCCCAGCAAGATAAACATCGAAATTTCTCTTGAAGGTGTTCAATGTGGGTGCTTGAACCACCTCCGGTGGCAGGCTATTCCAGACCTTGGGGGCTCGGACTGTAAAGAAGTTCTTTCTCCAAGGTGTTAAATACTAACCGCTTGCTCACACAGGCCACGTAAAGTACTGATAGCTTGGGTAGCAAAACATGTAGTAGTGGGTAATTAATGGATAAAAACAAATTAACTTACAATTTTAAGAATGATTTATTTTCCCACTACTGTCCTAGCACCAGCTGTAAAAACCAGTCCCAGAGAAGCCACCATAGAAGGAATGGAGAATTGGATCTGGGCCAGATGCAGAAGACACTGTACAGAAGTGCCTGTCCAAGGGGTTTCCTCAGGGAGGTGATGTGGCAGGGGGATCTAGAGAGGGGGCCCCGTTTCTTTCATTGTTACGTTAGGCTCCGAACTTAGACTCATAAAAATCATAAAAAATTAAGGGTGGAGGGGACCTCAGTCCAACCCACTGCTCAGAACAGGACCATCCTCAACTAGATCATCCCAGCCAAGGCTTTGTCTAGCTGAGTTTTGAAAACCTCCTAGGATGGAGCTTCCACCACCTCTCTGGGGAACCTGTTCCAGTGTTTTACCACCCTCCTAGCGAGAAAATTCTTCCTCATATCCAACCTAAACTTCCCTTGCTGCAACATTGCTCCTCGTTCTTCCGAATGCGTCTGTGTGGCTTTCAACTGTTACATTTGGATGTTGCCAGGGATCCTGTCTTTGACTAACAAATGCAGTTATAAATGCAGATTGTTGTTCTTGTTCATGGGCATCACGTTCTCTATTTGCTGAGGAAGCTTGGAGCTCAGTAGGCTGGGCTTGGGTCCCTATTGACAGTCTGAGGTTTTCTAGGAAGGTGCAGTTAAATGAATGAAGAACCTCCTTATTGAAGGTTGAGTTGGGGGGGGGGGCTGGAGGGTGGTCTGTTAGGACAGTGTTTCTCAACCTTTTAAGTAGCAAGTACCCCCTAACTTCTGAAAATTTTAATAAGTACCCCAACATTCAGTTTTCCAGGGGATTTTATAGTTACTGACTAGTGTGTGCCATATGTTGGAAGAAGGGCTTGGTATATAAGGCCGTGATACAGCCATGTCTGATCTGGAGTGGGTGGGATTGCCACCTTTTACACCAGGGGTGCACAACTCAAGTATGTACCTGGGCTAGAGATGATGTTGGCCAAAGCTAGGAGGGCTGAACACCAGATTATTACTGGGGAAGTACATTTTTTAAATTGCACCGAATTTTTTGCCCGTTTTGAGGGCGAGAGAGAAAGGAAAAGAGGGCGAGAGAGAGAGTGTTGGGGTACTCATGTACCCCCTGCCTGTGTCTCGCGTACCCCCAGGGGTACACATACCACAGGTTGAGAAACTATGTGTTAGGAAACGTAGCAGAGACAGCTCGGGTGACTGCGTTTTATATGCACCATATCCCTGGCCGTTCACCTTTTTCCAAAACAGCCGGCCAGATCCATTTCCCTCCCCGCCCCCGTGATTAAAGCACTGAAATTGGTTACGCTTGTCATTTTCCCTGTGCCATGGGCTTGGCAACCCTCAGCTGGCAAATTATTTTTTTAAAATACACCTGGTGTTAACACAGTAGAAAAAAATGCAAGTCTCTCTACACAGACGTGTGGAACACTGGAACTCAGCCTTAGCTACTGCTTCTTCTCTATGTATAAATATATACATTTATGTAAATATATACAAATGTGCATGTTGTAAATTATAATGACAAGAAACCTCCGCTGAAATAGAAGCCTTTCTGTGAAGCCTGTAGTTTGCTTATTCTTTCTGCACTGGCTTCTGCTTCTTACATCCTTCACAGGAGCATCACCAACACTCGTGAGTCACTGTGCGGGCACTAAATGTCAAAGTTGAAATAAAGTTTACTGCCACGGTTGTGAATGTGAATGTGAATGTTACAAGTGTGATCAGTGGTGTGTCACTCTTGTAGCATGGATATCTGGTTAGGAAAGATTTTTTTTTTTACCTCCGGGGATAAAGGGAGGGAGGGATTGGGACAAATGCATCTGTGTGGCTTTCAACTGTTACGTGTGGATGTTGCCCGGGATCCTGTCTTTGACTAACAAATGCAGTTAAAAGTTCAGATATGCAAGGTAAAGAGCCCTCCAAGCTAAGAGACATAGGGCACAATGCCCTCCAGGCTCTGCTGCCATCTGATGATATGCTATCCCATCCTGGAGCAAAGGTGAAAATGTTTGCATTATTCCCACAGGTTCCTGTAGGTGCAGTCAGCAATACGAAGTTCTTGTCATTGCTTGAAGATATCCACAATCATTCTTTTTGAACAGTTTTTATTTTTGAGGCAGCATGTAAACAGGAACCCCTATGGCACTGGTTGTCAACCAGGGGTACTTAAAAAGGTTGTAGTGGGTATGGGGTGCGGGGGGGTGGCTCTGCATCACCCTAGCAGAGACCTAGTGGGGATGTGCCTCCCAATCTGTGTGCGGGGTGGAGGCGGATGCCATTGCACACTGGGCTTTGCACACCACTGTACCTGCCACCGCCTGGCTGCACCGTGCCCCCTGCCTGCCCGGCGGCAGGACGCATGTGGTGTCACTCCACTTCTGGGGTACCTGCAGCAGTGCGCACAGTGGCAGCCACCTCTGCACCATGCACAGATCGGGGGGGCATGCACCCCCTAGGCTCCACCAGCGCGCAGTGGCAGGAGCCCCCCCCCCATTCCTCTCCCCGCCGTGGCCCTGGATGAGCTCCCCAGCCTCTGATTGTCCAATTGCCCATTCACCCCAGCCCCTGCCCTTGTCTGTGCCCCACTCCCTCCCTCACCATGAGGGCCTTGATCTGCGCCCCCAATGGCCCTTTCCCCTCCCCTACAGACTCACCTGCTGGGGAAGGCAAGGGGGGGTATGCGCACACTCAACCCCCCAAATAATTTTAATATAAATGGGTGCATGAGCTGAAACTTTGAGACAGAAGGGGTACACTTGTTAAAAAAGGTTAAAAACCCCTGCCCTATGGGAACTGCATGATGCATGTTTCATTGATTATCCAGGGTCCTGGCACCACGTAGAGTCTGATGCTCTGCCAAGCCACTGCTCCAGAAGCTTGTTTCTGCAGGTGGCACACAAGAACTGCAGCAGAAAATTGTTATGCCCAGAGGCATGTGTGACCGGCTTCCCCATGGCGAGCTCTCCAAAACTTAATATGGAGAGTTACAGGACTGCAGTTACAAATTTGGTTCTGCTCTCATGTAAGGAGGTATTAATGATAGCTCTAAGCACTTGCTCTGGCTCAGCTTTTGGCCCTAGTTTCAACTGTAGTCCTTTACTTGCACCTTATGACATTGAAAATAAAAGGAGGCTAATAAGTGCGTGTGGCTTCACAGGTGCCTATACTACACACTTGCCATGCTGGGCAGTGGCACATTGAAACATGCTGTGCTGCATTATGCATGCGACCACCTGATGTGCTGCAGGTAGGCTACATAGCACAGCTTAGAAAATGCAGTAGTCTGTTCATGGTGCTTTGCAAATGCAGCTACAATTTTGCAAAAATGGCACAGTAATTTTGCGAGGTAGGCATGGCTGTAGATTGGCCCGAAGACTGACAACCGGGTTTCTCTTCCTAGCTCTGGTACTGGCTTGTTGGTTGGGCTTTAGCGAGCCACTTCATCTCTCTGAACCTCCATTTTCCTGAGAGTCAATGATATTAGCCCTTGCGGTGGGTTAACAGGTCATATGAGACAATCCTTTATTTCCCTGGAGCCAACTGGTCCCGCGGGAAACAGCCTAAGTCACAACTGGAGCATATACATAACCAATAAACAGTCAAATCCTCAGGCACTCAGTACAACATAATAAAGAATCAGAGCAAACCCTGTAGTCTTTTTCCAGACCCTGGGAGAGCCCCTGTCTGTGTTGTAGCCCTTTGCCCTCTCCCTTGTCCTGTTCTCTAGTCTCCCCCCATCTCCCTTCCCCTGGGAGCTTTTAAATTCCTCTAGCCAGCCAATTTTTCTCATCAGCTAGCCCAGTCCTCCTAAGCAGGCTTGCAATTACCTGTGTACTGCCTGCAGCTGGGCTGCAGCCTCAGACGCATGAAGCCTGATACAGCCCTCTTTTCTGAAGTTCTCTGAGGTTGGTGGCTGAAACCTGTTGTTTCGGTATGGGTGATACTTGGTTTTTAATAGTGGAATATAATACAAACATGAAAACCAAAAAGTAAATGTCAATATAAGGGCCTGGATTCATCTCTCCGTAGGTTGGGAGCTCCAGGGAGCGGGAATCTGAAATGCCTAGTGTATAATGGGCACTACTGTAAATCAGACTAACTTCTTACAAATAATGGTTTCTGTAAGGGCCACTATTGTTTTAGGAAGGGACTCATGAGTGTGAGTTGCTGGACACCCTTCGAGTCAGTGCAAGTTGGTGGGAATTCAACACCTTCCATGGAGACTGGCAGGGTCTTTCTTACTTGGGCCTGGCTCAAGAAAGAAAGAAAGAATCTTTGAGGAAGAAAACTTTTCTTATTTTTAGATCTTTTGTAGAACTCCATTTATAGTACCTTATTTATAGGTTTTTGACATGCCCCCAGCTAACCTGCCTTAGTGCCCTTCTTTACAGTCAGGGTGATACGAGAGAACATAGTGGCTTCCCTTTAGGTGCCAGCTTTCCATTATATTGTTGGCACTTCAGCAAGGACGTGCTTGGTACGTGACTCAGCTCTAGAGGTACGTATTGTCCTACATAAACTCTCAGTGCTGAAGCGGGTCCAATTGCATTAATTCCTGTTGCTTGCTTGCAATCTGAATGTTATCTGGGGGAAGAACACCTGTTCCCTGCAACTTTGCTGTTGCTTGGAATAATGCATCAATTTTGTCTTTCCTTTGTAGCAGGTAACAACTATGCGTAGGCCGTAGGAGAAGAATGAGTCTGCTAAAGGACTCAGTTTAGCACAGGAAGGAGAGCCATACATTGTCTACTTAAAATATATTAGCCAAATTATTTTTAAAAGACTGGGCAGCATTTTAATTCTACAAATTAGGGTCATTTTTTGAGATTGCCACCCCAGAGGGCAGGTTTTGAAAAGGAGAGAGATGTGTGGTGTTTGGATATGTGGAGTGAGATGGGAAACTGTGCATGCTATTGAAAGCATGTTGTTTTGAATAAGTGGATGTTTTGGGGGTTTGGGATCTCAAATCTGATACAAGGCACTCTTCACCAATAGCTCACAGAAGAGAATGGCTCGATTCACCCTATTCAGATCTAGAGCTGAACTTTGCCAAAAATGGTTGGAGGGGCAGGGCATTGGGACTGGTGATCTAGGTCAGTTCATCTCTCGTAAATGTATCGCTGTACTTCTCCAAGGTGCTTTAAAGTTTTCAGCCCACTCCCGGGGCAAAGTGCAACCACAAGAAGCTTGAGATTTGGACATGGCACTTACCTTCTTTTTTTCTGCTTATGTTTTAATCTGTTTCTCATCAGACCCTAAAAATAACCACTTTTTTCCCAAAAGTTTGAAACTTGAAATCTCTCCAGACTCTATTGCTTTTGGATCTCCAACACTTGTGAGTCATATCTGCAGATTACATGAGTCAGATTTCAGTGGTCACCATCTCAAATTGGCCGTTTAAGGTGGAAACATTCACCATTAGCTAGCACTTTTTGTATATCCTTTGTGTGTGGGATGCAGAGCCCTGTTTTTGATGGTCTCGGGGGGAGGGGGTGTTGGTCATTTAAGCAAAATCTGCACTGTCCTGGAGTTTGCTTGAGGGGTGATTAAACAAAGTTTAATCATTACAAAGAACTGAGCGCCAGGATTTCTGGTTTACCTCAACCAGGTCCAGAGAAAGGTAGGGATTCCTCCGGCATGGGCAGGGAGAGGAGTTTGGGGGTTGGCAAGTAGGATGGCAGTGGGCCAGGTTGGGTCTGCTGTGCAACAATGATGAGTGAGCATTGACAGCCACAAGTTGTGGGGAAGCATGCAGGTACCTCCCATTGCTGCCAGGAGTTTCTGTGGACGCTGGTACAGGATGCACTGGCCATGCATAACATAACACAGGCACTGTATTTCCCAAAGCACTAGCAGGGCAGACTGTCATTTGCTAGGGCATATTTAGGGAAGAGAATCATTTTAGCTGTTGCAGCATTGCTGGTTTGTCCACTCAAAACCCCCAACCAGTTTTGTTCAATGGGCAAGTGGATATTACGGCTAATCAGCAGTGCAAACTCCAAGAGAGAGAGGAAAAGGTATGCCTTGCTGAAAACAGAAATGAAACCGTGCCACTCCTTTACTGAGAGAGTGGCCTGTCTGTGCTGTTTTTAATGCTGTTTCAAAGTAGACAGAGGCACCACTAATGCTGCTTGTCTGGGAGATATATAAATGTAATATAAGACAGCCATTCAAAGGCTATTGCTGTCTTGCGAGTGATTTATGGGCCACAGGAAAGATTCTGGTGTGTCATGCTGCAGGGGGAAAAGAAAGTGGGACCGGGGTCATGAACAAAAAGGAATTTGCTTATCCAATTTCCGTCCCTTTTTGAATTTGATTGGAGCTCACAGTTGTCAGGCTGTGTTTAAGTCTAGTCTTTACCAACGCCTCCTTAACTGCGGAAGGTCAAAACCAATTATTGTTTTGCCTCCAGGGACTTTCCTCCTTCAGAGAGACCTTACAGTGGAGGGTCTTTAAACCCCTTTCCTTTGAATCTAGGCAGCAGAATCTATTTCCCAAGTTTTGTTTTTTTTTTCTGGGGGGGGGAAGAGGGGAGGAGAGGATAGATTTATCAATAGCCTTGCAAAATAAAGCCCATATGGCTCAGGAAGCTTGAAATCTAATTCCTTTCAAGGACTTTTTCACTCTGAAGTTTAAATCTGTCATTATATTACAGCGGGAATGGAAAGCCCCTAGTTTTCCCAGGCTAGAGTTTTCCTCTGTTTTTTAACCCTCGAATACCTTGCGGATTCACATTTCAGCATGCCCGGGGTTTGGCATTATTTGGAGTTTTGGTATGCACGGCATGCCTTGAAGAGGAAGCACGGAGGGGAACGATGAGGGGCAGTACCTGGAGCTCTTTCACTCTGACATGCGTGTAACTAAGTCGCTTTCCAGGGTTTCAGGACAGAAGAAGTAAGGGCTTTCTAAGACGCCTCCGTAGATTTTTCTTTTTCTTTCACTTTTATGTTGAAGAATCCTTCTTCCAAAGTTTAAAGCGAGGGAACTCCAAACATCCCCTGGCAGCCCCATGTGCTGGTTTGCACAGATATTTCTCAAAGGCGAGGGCAGTGGACTGTGCATTCTTTACTGCGCTGGCAGTCAGCAGATGCCTCTCTGATTATTCTGGTAGACAGTGAAGGGGTTAACAATATTGCTTCTCTATGGTTCATATCTGCCATTTGTTGTGGGGGAAATGAGCCACAGAGCAGAAGGAAAATAATCTGTTCTGGAACAGAAACTCCATCACTGGGGGGGCAGGGCTGAAGGGGAGTTAAGTACAGGAAACAATACCTTGGTATTTTAATTAGGCATTGTTATTACTAATGTCAGAATAAATGCTGAAACTGTAACACTAGATGCCAGATCCAACTCATTCAGGCACTTAACTACTGCAGTAAATAAATGTACCTGGATAGAGAGCTCTGTAGACTGCGCTATCTAGATGGTTTGCTCTTTGAAAAACAGCCTCTGGCGTGTGACACCAAAACAGATTTTTTTTCCCCCTGGTGCATAGAGATTTAAGGAAACTTAAAATAGATATACTACACTCCTGAAGGCTTAAAAGACTGTGTATATATAAGGCAGTTAAGATCTTACAGTCTGAAGCTAGGGAAAGGGTCAGGAGACCAGGGTTTTCGGTCCTGCTCCGCTACTGACTGGCTGTGTGACCATTGACAAGTTGCTTAAACTCTGTGCCTAAGTTCATCCATCTTTCAGTCTTTCCCCATTCTGGCATGCTCCAGTTTGTGACTAGCTCATAAAGGGTAAACACACGATAATGGTTTAATAGTTAATCTTTGTTGTGGATTGCTATGACCGGTCAATCGCTTGCTTATAGCGAAGTCTTGCGAAGTACTATTTCTGTCTGGTAGGTGCTTGTAGCACACATTAAGCAGTTGTTAAATCTCCTTTAAACTACATTTCCAAACTTGAATAGGAAGTGAGAATGAGATCACAACTGCTTGCCAGCCCTTGCAGAACCCCCCCAGAGGAACCGATAAAAGGGGTAGTGAAACTGGATGGGATTGTTTTGTTTTGTCCTGACGTTAGACTTCAGCCCCGAGCTCAGGTCCATGCAGATGTCACAGCTGTGACATGAGCGCTGAGCAATAAAGCGGCATGTCGATAGTTCAGTATTTGTAACGGCAGAAAATATTTTCCTCCTCTTACCCAAAGCAAGGAAGACAATGCATGCCGGTTACTGACTTGATAGTCTCACCTAGGCAGATAAGTACAGATAACACAGATTTCCTTCCAAGCCAGCAGGAGCCTGTGTCCCCAAGCAGGGGCTTTTCTTTTGACAAGGTGTCTCATGTATCCCCTGCTGCTTAAGCAGTCTGAATCAGCATGTCATCATGTGACTGTAGGAAGATACCGGTTTCAGCCGCTGAGTCACATGAATAACTGGAATAGTTCTTTAGAGCAGAATTAATTCCCAGAACCTCTTTAGGCATATACTAGCAGGCACATGTTTTACCCTCCAGCATTACTTTACAGCTTTATGATTTAGTGGAAAAGACGCAACCAATATTTGTAATTGTGATAAACCAGCTGACCTATAGAAACGGTCTTAAATCTTGCAGGTTTAGTGTTGCTTTGTTTTGCTGTTTTCAGGAAGATTGAAGAATAAGCCGTAGCATTACAGGGTGATTAGGGTTAAGCTCAAATCAACTGTACAATGACTCAGAGATTGTGGTGCTTTCATATCAGTGTTGAGCAGGGAACAAAAAAGATCGTGTCGTTATTAAGTTAACTGTTGAAGAACGGCTGATACGTGAAGGGTGGCCAATTAGATTGGCTGCAGTTCTCTTAAAGTATCTCGTCTGCCTTGAGTGCTACAGATGTAAAATAACAGCAACTGAAACAATAAGGATGCTTTGCTAGGTGTTCCAGAGATCCTGGCAAAGGGAAGACTTGAGATGCCCGAGGCAAGGCAGGGAGATTTGATTCTAAAGCCCAAATTTTGGTCCTAAATCTCCTGAAGGCTGCATGCATGTTAGAAGTGGCCTCAGCTGAGAGAGAGAAATGAAGGAAGGAAGAAGAAACCTTACAGAAGATTCCCTGTCTGCTTCTGGATGCCAGTTGAATGCGCCCTAGCAGCTGACATTCAGGGTAGCAAAGGAGAGTGGAAATACTTGTTTTTTTCGTTCTTAAATAACCATTTTGCACATTCCTTTAGCCTGGGGGTAAGAGTCAGGTAGCCACAGAGGTGAATATAATCACGGGTACTGCTGTTTCTGCCTGCTACTCTAGGATACATCATAAATGAATGTGGGATTACAGCAGAGCTCTGATAGAGGAGCCATCATGCATGTGGCCTGTATCTCTACCTTGTCTCTATGGGCTGACGGCAGGGCAGAGTAGCACCTTAGGGGGCATCCTCATGAATGGCAATGTGTGTTTCCCTGGGGACAACTAGCAGCAGCCCATATTTGTGCCACTACTAGTTGTCCCTGGGCACGCTCCTGCACATGTGCTCTGGCATGTGGCAGATTGCCTCGGAAGGGGTAGGGGAGGCTGGAGCCAGCCCCAGGCTGGCCCCAGAAGCCTTACCTAGGGTCCTAGGGGCCTCCTGGGCTGCAGCGGCAAGGGGAGCCTGCCCGGCAGCCAGAACGTGGCTCTGGCCGGCCGGGCTTCGGTTTCAGGCGGCTCATGCTACATCCACATGCGCCACCCCACTTTTTTCTGCTGCAGTTTTTTTAGATACCGGAATTTCCCAGTTTCTAATGTTGCCCCCACACTGCAAATGCGCAGCACGGCAAACAGAATCACAAGTGGTGCGTGCATTTCGTGGCACCTCAAAAGGCTTTGAGGCACTGGAAGCTGTACTTCCCACTCGTGGGGATGTAGCCTTAGGGACTAACTCATTCAGAGAGACATACGCTTTTGTAGGTGACATCCTGTATTGCATTGGATCCCCCTCTGAAGCAAATAGTCTCTAAGGGCCTTTGCACAGGTCATAAAGTTGGCCTTGAAAGTGGCTTAAATGCCCTTTCGCACCGCTTTAATGGTGTTGCCATTTACACTGTCGGCGGCGTATTGAGCTTTAAATGACTTTGGGACGTAGCAAAATAAAACACCTCCGAGATGTTTTAGTTTGCTACCTAACAAAGTGCAACAGCCCTGTCCAAGCAGCCTCCACTGGAGAAAAAAAAAAAAGTGGCGAGCCTGATCTTTTTTTTTTCCTCCCCACCTTTACCCAGAGTTCACCTGCCTGCCTGAGCTGAGCGGGGGCCTGGTGCTTCCCTGTGCAGTTGCAGTACCCCCTGGGACCGCCCGAACCAGGTGCCTGCAGGTGGGTGCTGCAGCCACCATGGAGGGTAGCCCCAGCCTTCCTCCCCACCGCCCCCCACCCAAAGCTCAGGGATCGCCCCCACCCCCGCCACTGCCGGAGGGGCAGGAAAGGCGCGGGACCTACCCTTGTGTACATGCCACA
>NW_017728907.1:57723174-57752875 GCF_001723895.1 Crocodylus porosus
GTTTAATTCTCCCTACATTGAAATGGTGTTTTTAAAAACCCACGGCTTCAATTTAGGGAGAATTAAACCAAAGTAAACCCCTGTGGCATATGCAAGCGTTAGTGCTCTCCTGCCCTGCCCTCTGGCTGACTTCAGACCAACACAGCTAACTACCTCTGTCAATCCAGGGGCTAAGGAGCTAAGAGGCATAAATAATGCAACCTTTCCTCTAAACGTGGATGCAGTTATCCTTCAGGCACCCTGTTTTCCACTCTTCGGTGGAATCAACTGTTTTTCCTTAGTGAAGAAATCTCGCTCCAGTGGATTGAGAATCACAGAGACACAGGGCTGGAAGGGACCTCAAGTAGTCACCTAGTCGAACCCTATGCCCGAGGTACGATCATCCCTCTCCAAACTGTCCTATACAAATCTATTGTCTAATCTCTTTGCAAAACTACGCAGTTAAACCTGACCCATCCCAAGAGATAACACCCAAACCTGCCACAGGTAAAGCAGGGGGTCTACTGCAGCCAACATCCTGCTGCTGCAAGGGTTATCAAAATACGCTCGAGAGATCCCAGGAAGAGAGCTATATCTCCTGTTATAGAGGAAGGCAGAATGCCCCCCAGACACAGTACCAATCTGAAATTCCTTCCTGGCCCCAAATATGGTGACCGGTCTGACCCTGAGCGGAGGGACAAGACTTAGCTAGGAACCTCTGGGTTTAAGTCTCAGCACACCCCAGTCAAAATCCCAAGCTTGGGCTGCAACCAACAACCAGTGCCTCTGAGGGAGGCTTAAAAACAACTTGACACGTAGCAGTAGGAAGGGAAAAATTCATTCCCAGCCCCATGTAGCAACCAGCAAAGAAGAAAAGAACAACACACTCCCAGATAACTGTCTAGCAGTGCAGGACACAGGATGGATCACCATGCTACCGCTTCTCTTTCTGCATTACAATGGGTTCTGCATCACGAGAGATTTCTTAATATCCTTCTATTTTATTTTGCACACCCTTCCTGTGACCAATACTGGTCTCTGTCCCAGTCCCTCGTATGCTGCCTTGGCAAAAGCAATGAAATGATGTCCTGGAGACTTCCTAGATATAACGAGCTCTACCCGTGCCGTTGCCGTTTGTGCAGTCCTGCACCTGTCACTGACAGTCACCTCAACCATTCTCATCGCCTCCACTGTCTTCTCTGCTTTTGGCTTATCTTCCTTTCACACTATTAGGATCCTACCGTGGCCTTTGTGTTATTCAGATTTGTTATCTGAGTAGCAGAAAAACCTCTCCGCTATTTTAACTCAAACCTGCTTCAGCAGCCATCAGTCTTAAAAAGCCAATAACCAGAAAGGAACACACTTCTGAAAAGTTTGATGTCATTGGGAAATCCTGAATTGAAGAAATAGCAGTGGAAGAAGGCCAGCATTTTTAAATTTGGATGCCTAGTGTTTGCATTCTTTGGGTGTAAGGGCATAATCTTTCACTGGGCTTTGTCCTGAGTGAGCACGCACTACAAACAATTAGCTTTTGGGATCTGACATCTGCTTCTTGTTTTGATGGCAAACTGGCGAGGGCTTAATTTTGTCATTTTAGTCAGAAATGCAGTAAACAGTCGAGTGACCATGGAAACCACATACAGTTTTTTCCTGTTTCTTTTTCTACTCATGTAGTGAATTCACTGCTAGTGAATGAAGCCAGTTTGGCAGCCCAAGAAACTAGTCTTCAGTTTACCCACAGGACTGGAGAAGCATAATCAAAAGCAACGTATGTACCATGCATCGCTTTGCTGAAGGACACTGTCCCTGTTCTGGAGTGGGATGCTAGTGTCATTTCTCATTTGCTGAGGGCAGCAGTTAATACCAATTTTATTGTGATATGGACCCCAGGAGTAGAACCGGCACTGCCAAACCAATATGACAGATTACAATTTCTTTGACAGAAATCTGCTAACCTTTTGTCTGCCACTGGAGCCTATGGCTGCTCTAGTAAAACAGTCTGGAGCCTCCATTCAGATCCATGTAATAGTAGAACAGGGCATGTGAGCTAGGTAGCACTGGAGGGGTTTGAAGTCTCTGTGTTGTGTTCATATAGTACCTAGAATTGGAAGGTCTTGATCTGTTAGTAGACTCCTAACTGCAGTGCAATTAATAAATAATTGAAATGCTGCTCTGAATGAGACAGGTCAGCATGCTATTATATGAAAAACTGTATCACAATCTGTTTATGCAGTATATTGGTTTAGGAGACATGATGTTCCACAGGATTGTGTAAAGTAATAATAACTTCAAGTCCTGCTGAGAACAGGATGCAGGTCATAGTTTCATAGTTGGTCGGGTTGGAAGGGACCTGAGTAGGTCATCAAGTCCGACCCCCTGCCATGGGCAGGAAGGGATGCTGGGGTCAAGTGACCCCGGCAAAGTGTTCATCCAGCCTCCTTTTGAAGGCCCCCAGGGTAGGGGCAAGCACCACTTCCCTTGGAAGTTGGTTCCAGCTCCTAGCCGCCCTGACCGTGAAGTAGTGCCTTCTCATGTCTAGCCTGAAACTATGAAACCCTGAAAAACAGTCAACTCACTGTGTTTTGCATACTCTTAATAAGGCAAAACTCAAATCCCTATATTCAAACATTTCCAGAGTTTGGAGAGTTCAACATCTGAACTTGGCTTTTAAATTTTTAAATGGCATATGTTACTGAAGAACTTCTTTCTTCTGGGATAAACCAGAACCCCAGAATGGACAAATCTTGAATGCTGTAAATCTGGATCCAGATCCAAATCTCTTTAACAGTTCCTTGCTACCACCAGATTACCGAGCATGTCTTGCAGAGGCCCCGCATTACTTGGTACCTTCTTTTTATCCCCTATGTATTTAAAAAGGGACTTCTTGTTATCCTTGATCTGGGTCGCTAGTCCCAGTCCCATTTCCACCTTAACCTTCCTCACAGCCCCCCTACAATCTTGAGCAATGGAGGTATAATCCTCCTTGGTGAGGGCTCCTCCTTTCAATTGGGTGTATGCCTCCTTTTTGGCTTTGAGATGTTCCCGGATGCTTTTGGTGAGCCATGGGGGCTTTTGAGCACTCCTGCCCCCTTTGATCCACGTGGGGATTGTCACCCTTTGGGCTTGGAGGATTGTCTCCTTAAGGAGCGACCACTCCTCCTGGACTCCCAACTCCCCTCCCCTCCGGGACCTCAGTGCCTCCCTGACTAGTCTCCTTACCTCATTGAAATCCGCCCTCCTGACGTCCAGGGCTGCTGCCTTGCTGCCGGCCTTTGCCACCCTGCGCTAGGTGGTGAATTCCAGTAGGCGATGATCGCTATCGCCCAGGTGGTCGAGCACCCACAGCCCCCTCACCAGGTCATCGCCTGTGGTCAGGACCAGGTCCAACAGAGCATTTCCCCTGGTGGGACTGTGCACCTCCTGGGTTAGATGGAGGTCCTGTAATTCGGCTAGGAACCTATGTGAGCAGTCAGACCTGGCTGACTGCTCTTCCCAGCAGATGTCCGGATAGTTTAGGTCACCCATGATGACCACATCCCTTGACTTGACTGCCTCCGCGAGCTGACCAGAGAATTCCCTGTCCAGCTTTTCCCCTTGGTTAGGTGGCCAGTAGTAGACCTCCACCATTAGGTCCCTTCCCCCCCCCCAACCCCCTTGTATTCTGACCCAGAGCTCCTCAGTCTGCCCTACCTCAGACCTGGTGCTGCTTGCTGAGGATGTGTATTGCTCTTCGATGTAGAGCACCACACCCCCACCTTTCCTATAGCCCTTAATGTTTACCACCCAGTTGTGCATTGGATCCCACCAAGTTTCAGTGAGCCCCACTATGTCTGGGTTTGTGTTAGCTAGTAGGAGGGCAAGTTCCTCCTGCTTGTTCCCCATACTATGAGCATTAGTGTAGAGGCATTTAAGGCCCCTGAGGGTGTATGCGTCTCCCCCCCAATCCCAGGACTATCCAGGCCCCTGTCTCTTACCTGGGTATTTCTTGTGGTCATCGCCTGTCTTGGCTGGGCTGTTCTTGAGGGTGTCTCGTGGTTCGGTGTTCCATGGTTGCCTTGATCCTCTTCCTCCCCCAATGAGCCTAGTTTAAAGCCCACCCGACATATTCTGTGCAGTCACATAAAATCACCAATTAATAAATTTGATATATAGCATCTGTAACAAGTGGATGTCCCGGGGCCAGTCAAATCGTTGGCCAACCCACTTGCTTCCGGGCAAACCGCTCACCTACCTTTCCTGCCCTGCCTTGATATTAATAGTTTGAAAAAGGTTTCAGTAAGGCAGGAGGCTGCCCATTTACTTGCCTTGGTGACAAGGGCCTTACACACAACTCTGACCTTCCCTTATTGTGTCCCATGCCTCACACATGTTTCTCCATCTGGCTAACACTGGGACCCAAGCTCTGGGGTCTCACATGGGACTCTCACTCCCTGCCAGAGCTTGTGGTCCCAGAGCCCTCATGCTGGTTTTTACCTAATCATATTCTGGGCTTCAAGCCTGACCCCAGGCCTGCAAGGCTGCACCCTGGGCCCCAAGCCCCTCCGTGGGCCTCCAGCCCTGCACACTGGACCTCCAAGCCCCACCCCAGGTCTCCAAGCCCCACCGCAGGCCTCTGTACTTTCACACTGGGCCCAGGGCTCCAAGCCCTGTCCCATGCCCCCCTGGGCTATCACTTATCCCATCACCTGGGATCTTCTCTACTAGATCCCCAAGGCTCAGGCCCCATCCCCCTGGAGCTTTACTCCTGGCTCTCTACAACAGCCTCAGGGCTCATGGCAAGCCTGGGTACTGCTCCAGGTCCCTCCACTGACTTCAGCCCTGCCTCAGAACTGCCATGAATCTGGGCTTCCCCTACTTGATTTCAACCAACCAGGGATGTGGGGTCTGGGATTAGAAGGCACTCCATACTCACCTTTCACCAGAAAGGTAACTGGTCTGGCACGTCTGGAGGGCTGTCCTGCCATGGACAGTCCCACCAAACTACCAGCAGGGTGCAGTTTCAAGTTATACCCAGGACCATGGGGCCTCCTCCTTCCCTATAACCCCATCCCTTACCTCCAAGACATTGAGCAGCAGCTCAGCTGATGATGTCTCTCTAGCTGCTGGCAGCAAACTGCTGCCTTGCTGCTGCTCAGGCCCCTGCAAATAATAGAGCACCCTGTGCTCTGTTATCATCTCATTTTGAAATGGCTTGCTTTTAAATAATAAGTTGTCAAAAATTCTTGTGAGAAGACCAATGGAAGTCTTTTCATTGATGGCTTTGGGTGAGGCCCATAACATACAAAAACTTCTGTGGCACACAACTCCCACACAAAGTAGACTCCCATTAAAATCCATGGGAGTTTAGGTTGCCTTCCAGGAGTTGCTCAGCACTTTGTAAGCCTGGCCTAATATTGTTTAGAAACTACATGGCCTGGGTCTGTAGACAATGATTCCAGTATGAGTGTGAGATTTTTGCCATGAATATCAGCAGGAGGCAGATTGGGCATCAAAGTATACACCCACTGTGTACTATTAAAGCCACAGTGAAGCATTCTTTCTTCCTGATTTCCCCCCTTGCTTTTTCTTCCTGACCCAGAAAGAAAATTCATGGCAAAATTGTAACATGAGTTTGGAGCCACAGTGTTCAGGAAGAGGAGCTGGGGGCAAGTATGCAAAAGCAAGGCCTTGCTGAATCCTGGAAGGAGTAGGGCTGGTGTGCATTCTAGGAAAGTCCTTTAGGATGGAATAGAGAGTGAAATGGCCCCATCCTGCAGCTGACATAGCTCTACTGGCAAAACCCACTATGTGGAGACAGGTCTGCCGAAGATGACTTCTGCTGATAAGAGCTTTTGCCATTCAGGTGACCTGGTATAGCTCTGAGAACAGAAAAACTTTTGCTGGTAGAGCTGTCTCTAAAATCAGTAGCCTGCAGCCATAGCATTGTCCCAATAGATAAAGCAACAGCAGCCCCTAGCATAGGCAGGCCTTGTTCTTTGTGGTGTACTTTGAAACTCTTTGGGCATGTCTACACGTATGATTCATGTGCACAAATAAACTGCAGAGCTTATTGAGTGTTTTGCTCCTAGGTATACAGTTTGAATGTGCATCCGGGAGCAAAAAAACTCTGGAGCATTTTGCTCTGGAGTTTATTTATGAGCAGCACATAGAGCCCAGTTGAAGCAGCCCTGAGCTAGCAGGCTGACCCCCCCGGGCTGCTCTCTGCCATGTATTTTACAAGTATCGCCCTGCTGTGGAGTTTATTAGTTTCATGCACTCTAATAGGGGTGCATGTGTAGATGCCAAGACACTTACAATTAATTAGTCAACTGTGCAGTAAACATCTCATGTAGATGCACCCTTTAGGAGTCAAATTTAGAGGTAGTGATTCAATTCTTAATGGTATAATTCCATTGAGGATTTATATGGATAAAGATTGAGAAAAGGTAGTGTAACAAGTGCTAAAGGACCTCAAGACTTAGCTGCACAGGTTTGGAAAGGATTTTTATTGCCACATAAAAATTTTCTGGGTGCATTTTAAACCGTTTTTTCCCCTAGATATTTAAAAGCCAGGGCTGGGATTTTCAGAGAAGCTTAAGAGAATTAGATACTAAGTTCTGATAAAATTCCCATGGGATTTGGGCACCTCACTTCCTTGCACTCTTCAGAGAGTAAAGATTTTGTACTGTGCTGTTTTGTCAAGTGATGCAGATCAGGCCACAAAGCTGGCCAATTCCTGTCTTCTCCTAAGAGCAGGTTGACTAACTGCTTGCAGGTAGCTTTTGAAAATCATCTTCTCCTACTAGTTTCAGCTTTGTTGGCATCTTTTGCTGAAAAGGAGATCACCACATCCACACCTTGCTATAGAATAGAAAGCACTTGCCTTGCAACGTCCAACTGATAAAGAGAGGGAGTAGTTTTCCAGAAAAGAATATTTTAGCCCCCGAGATCAACAATTAAAGAAACAAAACATCTAGTAGAGAGGTGGTGAGTGAGGCAGTCTGCATCTGATGACTACAATAATTTAGATGGTGGTACATGGCCAACCTTAGAGATGCGGATGCAAAATATCTTGTAGGGTAAAATTCGCAAAGGGACTTGGGTGGCGCAATGTGCAAAAGGTGGGTGTCGCCACAGTCAGGCACTGATCTCAGTGTCCTTGGACATGCTCTGAGCATGTCCATTGTGTCAATTCCAAGCAGCCTTAGGCAGAACATGTGGTTACTTCATCCAAGATGATAGCATCTCTGGGCATGCATAGTTGCTACATTTTAGGTACCAAAAGTTGGGTTTTGCCAGAAAACGCAGGCCCCAAGAAGGTCTTAGAAGCCTAAACAGTTTGCTCAGTATTTCTGTGAGTCGCTTGTTTGGACTTTGTTAACGTCCTGTTTTAGGCACTTAAATTCCTTCATGAATCTCACCACAGTCTATGGGCTCCTATACACGTGCAAGGAAGCTGCTCCAATGCACTGTATTACAGCAAGTCGGAGCAGACTCAATCAGCTGTGTCTGAAACAGCGTGGTATTTGCCGCACTCCAGCAGACTCTAGCGTCATGTGCATCAGTGTCCCTGCACTGAAAAATGGCAGTAGGCACTTTAAACTAAAGCTTAATTGATGAGTTTTAGTTCAAAGCACCTCACTGCCATTTTCAGCACAGAGACTGTGATACACATGATGCTCCAGGCTCTTTAATTAGCTAATTAAAGCATCCCCCACCCACTTCCCAGAGCGTGTCTATAAATGCCCAATATTATCACAGTGTTCAAAGGCCAAGTTGCCTATAGTGTCTCGCTACTTATAAAGCCAAATCCCAACCTAGGTTTAAACAAGTCACAGAAGCCCTGCTTAGGTGAATCAGAGGTTGTTATGAGGAGAAGGAGATATGGCAAGGATCTGCATTTTTTCCATGAATTAGGACTGCAGCTATTGACTCCACTCCAAAGAGCCCTTTGTGCTATTCAGTTTTCTGTTTCTTTATTATCCAGGTTGATGTCAGTCTTTATCCCAAGGATCCAGAGTGGAACGGGGAAGGGGTCAGGGAAACATCTAACTTTGTGTTTCTCCAACTTTGTGTTTACCTTTTAGAAACATACGCCAAAGATATTCGTGTTAGGCTGCCTGGCTCATTCAGGGCCTTGCCACAGGTTACACTGAGCACATGTTAACTGCACTTAAAAAGTTAGCATCGGAGCATTCGAGCAGTAAAGCCATGCTAAGTGCATTGCAACAGAGCAAAGTTAGGACTTTTCTAGCGAGGCGTATCTCCAGGTCATATTATCCAACGCGTGTGGAGCTAACATCAGACTGCTCCAAAGAAGCAATACGATCAGGAGACTGGTGAGGTGCTGAAGGTGGGACAGATAATCAGCCCCTACAGCCCTCTGGAGTCTTCAAGGGCCCAATGCTTAGGACAAGTTTTATTTGGCTCATAGATAGCATGGCCATGTGACTGAGCAGAAAACTTTCTATCTTATAGTAATGCTTACTCCAATCTAAATAAAACACACCTTAAGTGTAACATGTGACAAGGCCTCATGTGACAAACATGTGACAAGACCAGTCACCTTACTTACCCCAGTTATTTGCTGCTTGAACTGGGAGGCAATTGACTGGTATTTGATGGCCATGTTGATGGTGTTGGTCACGCTGAAGCTCTCAGCAGAGAAGGCCATATGAAGTTGCCAACTTCCATCTCAAAGGTTAGCCTGTTGTTTGACTGTAGAGAAGTCATCCAGACTATGGAAAATCCAGTGAATCACTGACTTCGAATATCCTTCTCTGGAATAGAAGATTCATTCTATAGCAACAGAAATCAGAGGATGGGTAGCAAACCCTGATGCCCTTTAATGTTGCTTTTCAAGCTGGCGTACAAAAGAAGGAGACTCTAACCACGGGGATGCTGAAGAGGAAATACTACGATATGTAGAAGGTCAGAGTAGTCAGAGGCATAGACTCTACCTCTGAGAGCATGGCAGCATGGGCCGCCACATACGTGATTTGTGCCTGCTTCCCTTGCAGGATTCAGGAGGGGTATTCATGATAGCAAAGCCTATTCTGTAAATGCTGCACTGGCCAGGATTTGCAAGGCTGCCTAGTACAAAAGTGCCGTGGTACATGGGGCTCTGTTGCATTCAGAAAAAGATAAAAAGGCATTTATAAAAAAGATAACCAAATGGTGCTGCTAGCAAACAAACATTGAACAACCACAGAGCACTTCAAAACTTTTATTTCCCATTTCTCAGCAAATGCTGTTTATGTAGAGGACTTCTGGGTATATTTTGTAATCAGACCTCCTGAGTGCTTCAGGTTTACAGTGCAGGGCAACACAGACTTGACATATTAAGTGGGACCGTTTCGCATCCATTGGTCTTGATGTGTCATTACTTCAGTCTGCCAAACGGATGCACAGGTGTGATTTTGTTCCTCAGTTGAAAATGGCACAGTGAAGCTGTGAAACAAAAAAACAGCCAGGCCTGAGAGAACCTCAAAGAAAAAAGAAAATATTAACAGTGATAATGTGCTAAGAACAGCAGGAGATTTGACCTGAGTGCAATTGTGGGGAATCAAATGGTAAATATGACTAATACAAAGCATTTGATGCAGTACTATCTCTAAGTGAAAAACACTTCCCGTGCATTTCTTGTGACACCTCTTTGGTTAAATGGATCGTGCATACATTCAGTATGTAAAATGTGTTGATAAAATTGTTCCAATTTTAAAATAATAGGAGTATGTCAGAAAGCTAGATGTGTTATGAATAATACTAGATATGTTACAAATAGTGATGACTATGAAGCCAATGGGAATACTCCCACATGTACAAATTATCCAGTATGAGTAAGGGTTGTAGACTGACAGCCGTAGTGCTTTAAATCTTCAAAAAGACTGTACAAATACTAATCCTTGCAACCACTCAGAAAGGTAATGCTTAGGCTCCTGCTCTGCAGTCAGGGTCAGCTCTGTAAGGCTATGGGAGGTCTGGCCCTGCCCTGCCTTGCAGCCCTTAAATGCACCAACCCAGTTACTACTAATCAAGGCCAGCTGACCCCAGCCCCTTCCCTCTGGTCGGTTTTAGAGCTCATCCAGCACCTGACTCTTGCTGTACAACACACTGGTCTTTAGTGTCTGAGCAGTTTCTGTCCCAGCAACATCTCTGGCTTGCCTGGCTCCAGACCCTGCCTTCTGCTTGCTCCTAGATTTTAGCCTTCAGATTCTCCCTGCAGACTTGTTTCCTGACCCCATTTTGACTTACTCTTGGACTTTGCCTGGTGGGTTACCCTTCAGATTTGATAACTAGGGGTGTGTGTAGATGAAATGGGGCCCTCAATTGAAGCGGTGGGTTTTTAAAAACACTGCTTCAATTTAGGATGAAGTAAACCCCCGTGTCATGTGTACCCGTGTCTTACCTGCTGCGCCAGCAGCAGGGAGGGAAGGGTGAGCGGCTGGTGAGTGGAGCGGTTCCCGGGGTAGGGAACGGGCTGGTGCTTTCCTCTGCAGCAGTGGCGGCCCCTCCCACAGGTAGCACCCACCTGTAGGCATCCAGCTCAGGCGGTCCCGGGGGGCATCACAGCCACAGAGGAAGGATCGGGTCCCCACACAGCTCAAGCAGGCAGGCAGACTCGGGGTGGGGACCATGGGGTGGGGGTGGAAATCAGGCACACCGCTTTTTTTTTCCTTCAGTGGAGCCTGCCTTCCTGGGTTGCTGTCAGGCTGCCTGCATGGTCCCTGAACTGCACAGAGCCTGGTGCACTACTCTGCTGAATGTGCTACAGCAGCTGGAATTAATGTGCAATACACTGCCAATGTGTGCAAACACCAACACCATTAAAGCAGTACAAAAGCATTTAATCGACTTCAAAGTGTCGTGCACACATGCCCCTCGTTTTGTCTACACGTGCCCTAGGTTTCTGATTCTTGGTTTCTGACCCTGGCTTGGCATTTTGCTCCCTGACCTGTGGAGTCTGACCCTTACCCCTGTAAACCCCAGATCCGTGCCTGGCCCTAACCACTAGGCTGGCTGGCCTGGTGGACCATGGCAGTTTCTGAGTTCCAGTCCTGAACTCTGGCCATGACAGCAGTCCCCCACTCACATAGTTTGGTGTTTGATGACAATGGTTAAGTACAGACAGTCAAAAAGCATGAGGCTGAATCAATTCAATCGTCACAGGTTAGTCTAAGCTGAATAGACTGACCTGATAATTAAGTGAACAGACATTTACTTTTCATTCCAGAAATGCAGCCACATGCCTGCAGTGGCTCAGGTGAGAAGGTGAAGGGTGCTAGAGCACACCTCCCTGCTGAGCTGCAGCAGACAGCTTGGGCCTAGGCTAGCCTCCCCACCCTGCAAAGAGGGGCTTGCAGAGGAGGTGCAAAGCACCCTGGGATGCTGGGGGACTGTGCATTAATTTGAATCTGGAAGGGATCTGGGACAGAATATCAATAAATCAATTTAATCTTAAGCCTGATACTACATCCATCCAAATTTATCTTAGTCAGGTTTCAGACATTTTGAAAGTGGTTTATGTGCACTGAACTTCTGTTGTGTTATAGATTTGAACCAGTTTCTGATTGCCTATTTTGGTTATGTGAAATTTCTGTCCCTAGCCAATGTGAATCACTCAGCCCTTCCAGTTCCTTGGATAGGTCTGAATTTCCAGACATACTAGATAGAATTATAGCTCTAATATATCTGTTTGAGGTTAAGGTAGCACAGTTTTAAATGATTTTTTTCAGACTCTTAAGTATGGTCAAGTAGATGGGGAAAATCTTAACAGCTCATCACAATACAGTATTTGGGGAAACTGCCCTTTGAACTTAGGCCTGATCCAGTGTAGTCAGCACAGTGTGTAAACTGGTTATTCTTAACTGGGGTGTTGCAAGACCGTTTCATTGAAGGGTGCCGCAAGGTGCCAAGCAACGTTAGCACATTAGGTGTGCAAACATGATTCACAAGATAAACCTAGAGGGTACAAATAGTATTACATAGTATTTAGAACATTCTGACGTGTTACAGGCTTTCTGAGTCCTTTGCAACAGGAAAATTTCTCTAGTATTTTTCTGTAGTCAAAAAATGAGGGAAAACTAAGAGTAGTAGGACATAAGTCTATGGAGGAGTGCCTTGAGCCTAAAAAAGGTTGAGAACCACTCTTTTAAATTCAGTAGTCGGATCCATTTTGGCTTGATAGGCTCCCTAGATACCTGGACATAAGTTTTTGAGTAGAAGTGTTCCTATTTAAGTGCCTAGACACCTAACGCTCACCTAAGCTCTGTTCCAGTCCAGATCAGAGCTCAGAAGGCACCTACGTACCACTTAGGTCTCCAGGAAGTCTGATCTGTAAGGTCCTCACAGCACTCTCATGTATTCTCACTTGGTTATAGTCAGGCTGCCTTGTTTGCTGTTCTTGTGGCCCTGTTGACTTGTTCCTCTTGGCTGCCCAATGGAAGATTGGAGCCCTGGATTTGAGTCCTCTTGGGCCAATGTGCATCACATTTCACTGAAGGCCAAGTGAGTGCCTGGCTGGGTCTAAGATTAGGGAGCTGCAAAGGCATCAAAAAAGGAGGTGAGGAGTCCTGAGGTGCTGGCAGAACAAGGAAGGAGGGATTCTGGGGACAGACAAGTGCAGAAGCTATGCAGAGCTCATCAGTTGGAGGTTAGATGTGATTCACAAACTCATGGGGAGCAGTTGAGGTATGGTATAGAGCCTATTCTTCCTTCAGTTCACAGTCATACCTCCCCTTGCTGTTGACTACATCTTTTATGAAGAAGAGACTGTGTAAGCTCCCAAGTTATTTCAATTTATGTTTTCATAAATGAACTATCAGCTGTGTTGACTAAGGGCCTGATTCAAAGTTGATTGAAGCCTTTAGGATTCTTTCAAATAATTTTAGTGGGCTTAGGAGCCAGCCTGAACGAACACTTTTGTCTGCTCTGCTCGTTACCCTATTACATGTCCTATATACCTGGTTTATTGGTGAGTGATACCTGGTATTAGAAGTCCTTATCCTTCCCTTTTCTAACAACAAGAAGAGACTTGAAAATCATTGTTTAGTGATTTCAGTGTTGATACACAGCACATGCATTACACTATTGCTCCCTCTCAGTAAAGATCTTTTTTACCAAACAAAGCAAAATATGCAGCTGTCAAGGATGTGTCTGGAAGTGAGGTCTGAAAGGAGAGCCAAACACTTAGAAGGTTACACATTCTGTTAAGCAATGGGTTGGCTTTTGTCATTATTGTTCTTTGCTGAATTTGCTTTTTCAACTAGTATACAGTTATGAGAAGAACTAGTAAATAAAGTGAAATGACTTTGGAAACACTCAGACAAAGCTTTCAACATAACATCCTAGCCATGAGGACTGTAATAACTGACAAGGGTTGATGCTTCTAAGATTATTTTTTAAAAATATGTTAAAGTTACTGTAAAAAGAGGCCCACCATCTCAGTCTGCTGCAGAGCTTCATGCCCATAGAAGTGTGACTTCTGAAAGAACTTGGAGAAGATTAGCAAGGACATTTAGCTGTCCAGATTAGCAAGGGCATTCCAGATGGAAAAAGGTAGAGGCTGGAGAGTGGGAGAAGGATGAGTAGAAAAAGGTCTTGTTTAGGATGGAGGTATTTGTAGGAAGGATGCATGAGGAGTAAGTAGATAGACGGTAAGTATACATGTAAGGCTAGAGGGATTTCCAGAACCTTGTTGAAATTCAGGATGAAGAGCTTGGATTTGATTCAGGATGTGAGAACCGGCAAAAGGATTAAGGAAGAGGAGTGTTGTTTCAAATGAGGAATGCCGCTGCTAACCTGCCTCTGCCTTAGGGTTACCATACATCTGGGATTTCTCAGACATGGCCTCTTTTTGGGTCCTCCTATCTCCATCTGGGTGGTTGTTTTTTCAAATATCAAAAATTGTCTGGGATTTTGCTCTGCTCAGCATCAAAGTTTTTCCCAGGACTTCTCAGCTTGCCCTAGCAAGGAGCTGCTTGGGGCTGGGGGATTGGGGGGAGGGCAACTGGAGGCAGGGTGTACATGCACGTGGCTGGCATTCAGCCAGGAAGGGTGGTGGGAGCAGCCCTGGCAGCTGCATGCAGATAGGTCTGTGGGGGCGGCGGTTGGAGGGCCAGGGTTTGGGGACTGCTGGGCAGGGGGGCAGTGGGGAAAGCTGTCCAGGTGCTGGGGCCGCAGCAGGGGGGAAGGTGGGGGAGATGCCTGCCCATGCAGCGGGAGAAGGGGGTGGGAGGCCCTTTAGGGACAGCAGGGAGCTCCATGGCCAGCCCAGTAGTACCAGGGCCAGTGCCTGTGGTCACAGGGGTGGGGCAGCTGGGAGATGCTGCAAGCTGGGGGGGTGCAGGGGGCTGTGGATTGGGAGTGAGGAGCACTGACATGGCTGGTGGGGCTGTGGCTTGGCAGTGAGGGGCACCAGAGGGAGGTGGGGACTGTGGGTCAGGAGCACAGGGCACAGGCAGTGCCAGGGGGCTGTGAGTCGGGAGTGAGGGGTATCAGCAGGGATGGGGGGAGCTGCAATTGGAAGTGAGGGGCACCAGCGTGGTTTGGGGGTCAGGGTCAGGGTATTGTGGGTTGGGACTGAGGGGCAGCAGCAGGGCTGGGGATGCTGTGGCTTGGGAGTGAGGGGCAGGGGCAGGGGATATCACTGCCCTCCGCCTAGCAGCTGCTCTCTTTTTTGAAACTGGAAATCTGGTACCCCTACTCTGTCTGCAGGAGCATGGATGATGGGGGGCGAGAGGTGGGGGTGGCCACTGGGAGTGGGGCAAGGGGCGCCAAAATACACGTTGCCCAGGGTGCCATTTTCCCTAAGCCAACTCTGTTTTTACCTGGTGAAAGAATATTTTGTTCCAGCTGGATTGACTTGCTCTCACTCTCACCAAATCCCAGTATTGCTTTCATGAAGACTGAGTAGTATCAATTTATCTGCACCTTCCTCATCACACCTTTATGGGGGGGGGTTCACAAAAAGACGGTTCAGACTGCACTGAGGCAATGGCCTGGCTGCTCCTTTTTAATGTTGAGACCTGATTCTGTGCCCATTGACAGGGATGAGAAAACTCCCAGTATAGCCAGATTGGGCCCCAAATTTAAAGATCTTTTGTTAATGCTTTAACACCAAGGGATTTCCTTGAGCACTTTATAGTTACGTTCCCAGCTTTGTCTCTGTTTCACTGTCCATTGTTTACTGTTCTCCTTAATCCTTTTTGAGCTTTCTAGCATCTTATCTTTGCCTTCCACTGACATACAAATTTATTGTTGGTAGCTTTACTGTACTCTACAGATTGAGTTCCCACTTCTTTCACATTTTGAGATCCCCTCCCTCATTTAAATTGTCAAAAAATAATCTACTCCACCAATTAGCCAATGCACATTAGCAACCTTAAGGCTGAACTTTTCATCACTCTGGCCTTCTTGCTTAATTAGTTCAAGTTTATTTAGCACCTAGAAAATGCTAAATGAGTTCACAATATTTTCATCAAGTTACTTCTGAACCTGAATGTTTAAAGGCTCAGACTATTTTTAACCTTTTAGTTATCTCCCGTGATGGACGAGTATCTTCTCACATCTCTGCAAAAGCTGAACACAATAGATCAAAATAATCCCCAGAGTAACTCCGTTGAAATTGGTAGAATGCTGCCAGGGATTAATTTAATTCTTTATTAGTTATTATCATTG
The DNA here is from genome assembly GCF_001723895.1 of Crocodylus porosus. Taxonomy (NCBI): domain Eukaryota; kingdom Metazoa; phylum Chordata; order Crocodylia; family Crocodylidae; genus Crocodylus; species Crocodylus porosus. The sequence continues at coordinate 57,738,811 of NW_017728907.1, forward strand.
TCTTCACCTCAGCTCACTTTGTCTCTCCTCTTGTTATGATGATTTCTTTTAAAGTGTTTGATTCAGTGGAATGATACAAGACTTACATTTAACATGATTAATACAGTTGTCCGTAGCAAAACCAACCATATATGCCAAGAACATATTTATGATACACTTAATCTTGATTTATAGGATGGCAGATTTAAAATGTAGCGGACATTTGGTTGATTGTAACTGCAGGGTTATAGCTCTTATGCTTTATCAAAAGATGTAGAAACACATTTCTTTGTGTAGACTTTTATTTTTCTGATACAGTTATTTAATTATGACTAGAGCTATGAACTGTAGCAAAGAACAGTTTATGCAAAGAATTCTTCTTCTTGCCCCAGGCTGTTACCTGCAGACACATTTGTCTGTTATTGAGAACAAAAGGTCAAGTGCTGCATGAAAATCATTCTCCATGAGTATTACTTTTAAGTATTAAATATTGGCTACTGGCAATTACAGTTTATGATTGGCCATGTAAGTCACATGGTATTGTTCCCTGGTAACTGGTTGGGTGAAATGCAAAGATCTGTGCTAGAGTCAAATAAGAGGCAAGGATTTTTTGGGGGAGTGATATTGGACCGGCTACATTTCTTTAGGTTGTGGGTTTTCCATTGTAGGCAGCAGATTTCACTAACATCCAAGTTATGGTAGTGTTAGAGTGATGATGTAGCCATGATGGACCAGGAATGATACAGTTGCTCCAATAGAATATCCAATAAAATATCCAATTTTATCCAATATTTTATTGGATAAAATTGGATTTTTTTATATAAAAAAAAATCCAATTTTATCCAATAAAATATCGCCCCAAAGAACCCTCACTTCTCTCAATTCCTGGACTATCAGTGTTCTTCACTATTGTGGGAACTGGTCCAGGACACAGACATATTCCAGTTATTTAGGCTGCTCTTCCTTTGGGTTGTAGCAGAATGATCCTAGTGATATCATAGGTAGAAAACAGTTATCCAGAATCTTCACAGTGTTTTTTTCCAATTAAATTTTGTTTGTTTCTCATAAGCTCTAAAAACTAGCTGCCCTTTAAAAAAGCAAGCAGGAGTTGATAGGGTTTGTGCATCAGAATCTCGACAGTCGCTGCCAATCTGCCTTAGTTCTGCGGTTTCCTGCTCCTGTTTCTTTCTCCCTTGATATAGATCCAATTCCTGATGTCTGCGCAGAGAAACCTCCCCTCAGTTATGCCAGTGGAACTTAAAATAAAAAATGAGTAAGGTTGTAAAATGAACATGGCTGATTTTTATAATATCAACTGGAAGTAATTACAAGTTCTTGCTCTCCCAGCTTGCTTGAAAAATTCACATTTAACTCAGCAATACACCTTAATTAAAGTCATACATCTATAGATAGATAGATCTATATATACATTTCTATGTAGATATATATATCTATAACCTTCGCTTTTCAGCCAAAGTCCTTCAATGAGCTCTAATAAATTCCCTTTGCCTTCACCTCTTTATTAATAACCTTTCTGAATATTTTCAATTAAGCTTCTGATCACATTATAGCACCAAGCAAAGATTTCTCATTGACCTCCCGTAGAATATGGATACTGAGCACTTTCTGCTCAGGTCCTCTTTTGGCATCACCGCCCTCCTTAATACCACCTCCCACCCTCCCTACAAATCCTCAGACTTCTGGAAATGCAAGTTGCATTAAGAAAAGCTACTTTGTGGCACTGCTACCAACTCAGTGGACTTAAAAGTAAAATTATTCTCTAAGGTCATGAGACTCCATTAAAACGAGATGGAAACTGATTTGCAGTCTAAGAAATCAGACAGTGTTAAAATGACCCCAATTTTCTGAAGTAGGGCAACCACCAATGGCAGACTTGGAATGTCTCTTAAAGCAAAATAAAAATACACAACTGATGTTTTCCATCTGGCAATAAATGCTTCTCCCCATGTGAACTTTTGGGAGTGTGCTGAAAAACAAAGGATGTTTATTTTTAAATGGCTAGTACCGTATCGGGTTCAAATTCAGATGCAGACACTCCAGCTTTTGGACACCAAATAGAATCAGTAATTAATGGTATAGCATGATAAGGGATGTTTACACTCCCTTCCAATCCAAACGGCGTCTGGGAAGGAAAGAGATATTTGGCAGCTAGCCAGATATTTGTCAATCCAAATATTTAAGACATTTGGTTTTCTTCTTCTTCCTGGTTGAGTTCATCTGTTCTTTTTTTTTTCTTTGTTTTGTTACATTTGCCTTTTTCCCCCTAATAACTTGCCGTTTATGATGCTCTCACGAATCTTATGTCTTGAGGCATATGTCATGTGTCTTCCTCTTGACAGGTGATTATTATATTATTTTAATAGGTGTGAAAGAATCATGCTCGTATACTTTGGCTCCAGCCGTTGTGCACTCAGATAAGCCTGTTATTCATAGAATATCACAAATTGTAAAACCTGCTTTAGCTGGAAGTTGCCAACACATGTAGTCAGGAGTAGGTGGCGTAGTGGATTGAGGCTTCCAAGGTAACACATGTCTGTATTGACTCTTTCAATATTTATGTCTAAATGAAGATCCAGTTGTTTCAGGAAACTTCATCCGGCTCCTGCAAATAAGGGGAGAGGGTGTCTAAAGATCAAAGCAGTAATTTAGATTGGAGAACTCAATCTCATACAAACCTTGACTGGAAGCCAAAGTATAGGAATGGGTATAACAGGCTAAATTCAGAACTGGGGTACCTGGGCGCCCCTTCCTTGAAGGCAAAGATCTGGATTTGTCCAAATGAATGGGTTTTATTTTTAAATGAAGATTTGGTAGAGCTTACTGGCTCTAAATGAGTCACAGCAATGGTAACTCTCTCTCTTTCTGTTTGCCTGAAGCTAGTACTTGGCTCTGGACACTGCTTTTGGAAGCAGTTGAGATCTAGAGATAACGCACACAGAGGCTGAATTATTTCTGCAGCAATGCCTTGGTCTTAGCTGCAATTCTTAATGTCTCGCTTTCCCTGCCCTATTTTTGTTTGTTTTAGAGTCTCCCAAGCAGCAGGATCCAATAATGGTTCTCTATTTATTTTCTCCATTTAGTCAGTAGGACTTGTGCTTTAACACCTTCCAAACTGAGAATGTATTAATCATAACAATAATTTCCACTACTATACTTCACACTGCTTCCCCCTCTCTGCTCTACTGATGTTCCATCCATCAGCGTCTCCCGCAATCACCTCCATCACTTGCAGCTCTTGTGCCTCGTACAAGTTCATCCACAGAGCACTGACTCTGTCCATATTTAGTCTCTCTTGACGATCCACTTCTGCTATGCTGCTTCCAGTGAACTAAATTCACTTATGTATTAATTGCCTATTGTTCCTCTTCTCCTAACTTCTGTCTGCTTCTGTGTCTGTCCTCAGAAGCCAGACCAGGAATTGTCCTGTTTTGAATATGTGAAAAAAATACCCTGCTTATCAAAGCCTCTATCACAAACAAATGCTAAATTAAAAAAAAAGCATTGCCCGTCAAATCTTCAAAGGTTTGGGATTATCAGAGCATATTTTCTCATTATCCCATTATACAGATGCAGAAGTTGATGCAGAGGGAAGTTAGGAATCTAACTGCAGCTTGTAAGCAATAGAGCTGCGACTGCAATCCAGGTTTCCTGGCTCCTATTTCTGAATTCAGACTGCTAGAGCACATGGTTGCTCTGCTTTCTTTTCCAGAAAGCTCATGTATAGTGATAGCTGGGGATCCTGTATTTTATGCCAGAGGCTTCTAAGATGGCGTCTGTGGTCCCCTGGTTATTTAGTGTAGGGACTGGTTATCTTCTTGCTAAAAATTGTGCTAAAGGAAATAAAATGTGCATATATGGCTAGCTTTACTTTCCTTGAAAGCCATTTACTGTCCTCGCCAGAGCTATTAGATTCTCCCCGTTAGGGTTTAGCCTGCTATATAAAAATGCCCAGAGCCCCTGCCCGACTGGGATTCCACCCAAACTTGTTTCACATGTTTCTGTTTCTCTAGACATGATGTTAACTCCCAGGGAAGCTGTGCGGTAAGCAGATCTCTATTACTGATGAGCAGAGATCTGGGTTTCCCATTCGCCACGGAAAAACACGGATTTCTCCTTTAAAAGTTGGCTCCCCTCCAGTGCACACATTCCTGTGGGGACGGGGGAATGAAGTGGGGGGCACATGCCCCCCCCAGATTTGTGCATGGGGTGGGGGCGGATGCAGGTTGGTGGCTGCCGGCTTGGTGCTCCCTACCCTTCTGCTGTCCCCCCAGGAGCCTCTGCAGCCCAGCATGCAGAACCCAGTGTGGCAGGACAAAGCGGGGCAGGGAGGCTTGGTGCTGCTGAGCCCTGCACTGCCATGGCGAGGCACCCTGGCCACCTGGCAACAGCGGGGGTAGCAATGTAGAGCTGTGCCCCCTGCAGCTGCCAGCCCATATCCATACCACTCTCCTCCTAGGGCTCCAGCTGTGCTGCCCATGGAAGAGGGAGTGCTGGGCTCCATGCTTTGCTCCAGTTGCAGCAGTTGCTGCCTCCTACGGGTGGCCAGCCGGGGCTCGGGGGAGTGGAGGTCTGGGGGTCAGAAGTGAGGGGCACAAGCAGGTCTGGGGGGCCATGGCTTGGGAGTGAGGGGCAGTGACATGGGCAGGGCACTGGCATATCAGGGCTGCTCAGCACCACAAAGCAGTTGGGTGGGGTAGGGGCAGCTACAGCTGGACCTGCATTGTGGTGAGCAATGGTTTTCATGATCAAAAAACCAGAATCAAATGCCAAAATGTATAGGTATTTAGAATTAATTTTATGATAGTGGTTGAGGCACTGGCAGGCTTCTAAATTGCTTTAAGATGGTAAATATATCAATAAAATATGTTCAACTGATAGCTATATATATAATGGTGTTTAATTCTATTATGGAAAAACACACGTTTGGGTTTTTTTAGTTGGAGAATTCACCATTTTTTCTAAATAACAGAATTTGTAATTTCTAAATAGAGAAGACCACAGGTTCCCTGCTGATGAGACACGGGAGTCTCAAAGGAGGAAACAGGATACCAAAGCTGGGCTCAGAAGGCCAGTGCCTTGTGTAGCTTGCATGTTCCCATACTTACCCCACTTTGCTTGATCCACTTCACAACACCAGGACAATGCTGGATTCATCACCTGGGAAAGACAAAGGCAAAAGTCCAGTCTCCTTCCCTCCATGCTGACTCCCATAAGGGACATGCGCCAAATGGGCAGGAGAAGAGTATATGCCGGGCAGGTATTTGGGAAGGCCCTAGTCGGTACATGCAAGTGGGTTGGGAAGGAGCGCTACCCCCCCGCACCAAGCACCACTGCCTCCCAGGAGTAGGGCCAGGATGGGGCAAGGGAAGCAGTGCCCCTCTGTGGGCAACACAGGCACCACCCAGCTGGCCAGACATGGTGGGGGAGAGGGAAGCTTGCATGTGGTGGCAGGTGCCACTGCTGTAGCGGGGCACTGTTGGTGCCTGCCACTTTAAGGACTGGAACAGTCAGCAGGTGGGTGCTTGAGTATGGTGGCCATTTTGAGACCCTGGATATATGTAGGGTGAAACAACAGTTTTCTGTTGGCAGCCTTGAGAGAAACATTAGCTGTCAGAGGTGAGGCTCAGGATCAGCTAGGAGGTAAGGGGATAGCTAGGAGGCTCTTGGTCCTAAGCATGACCTAAAACTGCACCCTGCCAGGAATGGGTGGTCTGGTGGGGCTTCTAGTGGCATGGGAGCCTCCGGAAATGCCAGGCCAGTTACCACCCCAGTGAAAGGCAGGTCAGGGCACATTAATTACCCCAGCTCCCACAATTGGGTGGGTAACCCCATAGTAGGGCTGAGAAGGCGGACCCATGTTTGAGAAAGTGGGCTAGATGCCCAGAAGCCTGACTTGAGGCTCCCTCAACTGGTCAGTGTTGGAGCCAGGACCAGAAGGGTCAGAAGAGCCAGGGGCCTAGGGTTCTGACCGGCCTTGGTGGTGAGGCCAAGGCCTGTGTGGCCAAAGGCCCCGGGGGGGCCGGGGCACACCTGAGAGGAGGAAGAGTGCAGGGAGCTAAGCAGCCCAGAATGAGGGCAGAGTAGGCTGCCTGATAGGAGGGATCCAGTTGGGGTCCAGACTGAAGGGTTACGGAGCCCAGTGTGGGGCCAGAGACGTCAAGAAGTTAGATGCCATCTGTGAAACATGGGCTGCAGTGTAGAGGAGGTTTCGGAGCTGCAGATAACACCCCCTGGCACTGGGGCAGGAAAGGGCAGCCTCCCGCCTATATAATATCTTAATCATTTTCTGTCAAGGCATGGCAGGTGAGAGAGGCAGGTGATTAGCTCAGAAACTGGTGGGCAGGCCAACTTCTAACTGGCCCCTGGAAGGCCCCTTTACAACTGCCATTTACCACTATGTGTTGCCACTCCACATTTGGCTGTGCTCCACCTGTTCACCCCCTCCCCACCCCGCTCTGCATCCGGCCACCAGCCATGCACCGCAACACCCCTCCTCCCCCTCCCCATCTGTGTCCAGCTGCCAGGGGTACCTTTATTTTAAAAGGTTGAAAACCCCTGATGTATGCAATTCCCTGGGGAGCAGACACCTAGAAGGAATGGAAGAGCAGACATGAGGTCTCTCTGTGCTGTGTGGGTTTTATAAAGCCTCCATTCCTGGAGTCATAACATTGCTTGATAATCTCAGCCTCCATTTAGTTAAATACATAAATAATTTTGTACTCTTTAAGTATTATGGCAAGCAGTATCCATTTAAACAGCTTGTGAGCCTTCTGGGCTAGGGACAGAAGTTGCACATAAACCAGTTTAAGTGATCAGAAACTGGTTTAAATGTGTAACAGAACAGAAGCTCAGTGCACATAGACCAGTTTAAAATGGCTGAAACTGGTTTAAGATAAACGTGGTTGAATGTAGTATCAGACTTAACTGATTTGGGTCAAACCGGTTTATGAAACTTCTGTCCCAGGTCCCTTCCTGTTTCAAGTTAAATCACAGTCCCCCAGCATCCCAGCAGGCTTTCCAGCCCCAGGCTGGGCTGTGCTGTCTGCTCCAGAGAGCAGGGCTGCTTCCTAGCTGGAGCAGTGAGGGCTGGCTGACAAGAGGGTGTGGGGGGTAAGCCCAGCTGTCCTGTTCCCCACCCCCCTGGCAAACCCTAGCTGGGGGCTGGGGCCAGGGAGTGAAGTTAAACACCCCTTCCCCAGCTCCAACTTACTGCTGAATGCGACTGTGGACTGCAAATCCAAGAGGCACCTGGAAGCAGGAAATGGAGGTGATGATGAGCAACCCTGCAGAGTCTTGCTGCTGTGATTTGGACTATAAATCCCAGAGACCTTGGGGGCAGCAGGAAGAGGAAATGAACACACAGCCCATGCTGGCTACATGCCAGCGCTGTGCTCTACTGCCCCTAGCGCCACCTCCCCCGCCCCGCCCCCCCCGGCTTCTGGCCTGAGCCCCTGAAGGCAAGTGGCTGCATTCCTGAATGTCTGTTTACTTCTTTTTCAATTCAATCTCTGCAGTTTAGACTAACCTCCAAAGACTGAATCAATTCAGCCTCTGGCTTTTTGACTGTCTGTACTTAGCCCTGCTGGTGCTCACCATGTCCTGTCCTCTGTGATGCACCAGAAGACATGAAACTGGGAACGAATGCAACCACATTGGAGGATGCAAGTCCAATTCAGAAAGATACTGACAGATTGGGCTACAGCTAGGATGAAGTTCAGTGTGGACAAATGAAGGGGGCTCCACCTCAGAAGTAATAATCGAAAATACAAATATCAAATGGGTGACACCTGGCTGGATGTCAGCACTATGGAAAAGGGCTTGGGAGTCTTAGTATATGACAGATTCAATATGAGTCTGCAGTGTTATATACCCACACAAAAGTGAATTCGGTTTTGTGATGCATCACTAGAAGCATTAAGTACAAGACATTGGAGGTGATAGTGACCCTCTTGGTACTGGTTGGGCCTCATCTGGAGTACTGTGCGCAGTTCTGGGCTCTACATTTTAAAAAGGATGTGGAAAAGTTAGAGGGGATCCAGATGTTGGCAAAATGATCAAGGTCTTGGAAGGCAAATCATATGATAAGAGGCTGAAGGAGAGTGGTATGTTCAGCTGTAGAAAAGGTGCTTAAGAGAGGACATGATGGCAGTCTTCAAATACTTCCTTCAAAAGAAGGAAAGAACCTTTTCTCTTGTTGCAGAAAGGAGGACATGGACCAATGACTTGAAGTTGCAGCAAAGTAAAATTAGATTGGATATCTGGAAAAAAGTCTTCATTGTTAGAATAACAAGGCCATGGAATAGACTGCCTGGGGAAGTTGTGGACTCTCCATAACTGGAGGTGTTCAAGAAGAGATTGGACATCCACTGGTCAGGGATGATCTAAGCCTAGCTAGATCTGTGTTCTCCTGTGGGCATTTCCTATGCTTCTAGGTTGTGCTGGTTGCCCCCACCCCAACTTTCTCCTATATGTGTCAAGGTGTTTTTAAGCCTTCGTCAGAGGTATTGAGTGTTGGCTACAGCCACGGCTGGGAACTTTGACTTAGGTGTGCCTATGCTCCTAGTGGGACCAAAACCAGATGTTCTTGGCTAGAGGGTCTTGCCTCTCTGCCCAGGATCAGACCAACTGCCATATCTGGTGTCAGGAAGGGATTTTAGTCTGTGGTAAGATTGGTATGGACTGTGGGGATTTTTGCCTTCCTCTGTAGTGGAGAGTTCCCTCTCTGGAGGGGGGCATGGCCGTACACCCAGCATCTCTTGAGCGTATATTTACAACGTTTTGGAGAAGCAGGACGTTGGCTGCTGTGGTTCCCCTGGTTTTCCTGTGGCAGGTTCAGGTGTTAGGTCTGTGTTGTGTCGGGGTTGGTGATAGTCTTACGTAGAATTTAGATTATGGCTTGTATAGGATATGGTTTCAATAGGGATGGTCCTGCCTCAGGCTGGGGTTGGGCTAAATGACCTCTGGAGGTCCCTTCCAGCCCGGCTTCTCCATAATTCTATGAGAATACTGTGAGAGCAGCAGGAACAATATCGGTGGCTTCTGCATTTACCCAGAGTGTAGTGCATCTGTGGAAAGGTTTCCAGTTTGAATTGAAGCCAGCGAGTTGAGTAGTTCACAGGTATAGAGGTTAGTGCAGATATGGTCTGTAAAATACTCAACACTTAAACAAACAAATTGCTGTTGGTGGTCTCAACCTACTTCCTGCCACCATCTCAACCTTGCATGGCAGTCTAAGCAGAGGGCCCAAGGAATGAGTCATCCTGGGGACAGAAATACTTTCTCATTCCTTGCAGTGGTCCCTCCAAGTAGGTCAGCTATGAGGAAGATGCAGTGGGTGGGAAGCTTTAGCTGGGCTTGTTTGATAAATAAAGAGAAGACTTCAGCCTCTCCGGATGCCAATCCAGCTTTTTTTTTTATGAGCACCAAGTTGACCTACATAAATTAAATCAGCCAACCAACATGCAAATGGATTAATTTCTACTGAGAGAGTCCCCTGTGCCCGAACTGTTAATGCTATGCGTTTCTGTTTATTTAGTCAAGTAGCTGGTATGGAAGAAGAAAAAAATGATGTACAATAGACCCACTGCAATGAAGTCCTACAGCTGGGCACATCCTGCAAGTCCCAGTCTATTAACACACACACACACACACGAAGCGAAAAATCAGCCAGTATCCTTTCAATTTGTGTAAATATAGTTTACGAGGGGAGGGAACTGGTCTAATTTATGTACTTGGCCCCAGTTCTCTGGTTTACCTCAGTGCTGTTCAATGCATTAATTCCGTAAATCTCACTGGGAGAAACGATGTCAGCTCGTGCTGGTTCCCTGAAAACATGCTGAAAATGTTATTGAAAGAACAAACATGCAGAAGTGATAATGAGCATTTAGTTTCCTTTTGCTTGATAGACAAGACTGAACCAGACCCCTGTGATCCACACAGTCCAAACACTGGCAGGTTTTGGAAGCTCAGTTCAGATCCAAATCTCAATTTCCCTGCTGGACCTGAGAAGAAGTATCAGGTTGAAGGGGGGAAGGACCATGTAAATGAGATGACATAATACTAATTTGGTTATAACAAGTAGATTTAGTGTGATGTGGATGCTTACTCAGCTGATACAAGTAATGCAACTTCTTTGAAACATGTTTGACTAGTCAGTGCCTAATCAGCATTACAGTCTCGTTTGCTGTAAGGAGCAACTCGGATCTCAAGATCTAACTCATGTGGTTCTTAGGGAATTAGGATTCTGGATCCAAATTTTACAGCTCAGGCTCATCTCTTACTTTCTTTGGTTTATGGCTGTCAATGACTGATCTCCGGGTTTCACTGCTTTGCACAGGGAACCTAAGTTAAAGTACTGGTATATGAGCTGGCAGGGTTTTTATTGATGGACTAGCACAAACAGACCTAATCCTTGGAAAAAGTTAAAATAGATAAGCTAATTAAAATAATCTACTTGTTGCTGGAAGGCAGTGTGCAGACAGCTTCCATCCTGTTGCTTACAGTGTTGCTAAGTTCATAGTTTCTTTGTCGTATATATTTATCTTACCTAGGTTTTTATACTGCTCTTCACTGTAGCATCTTTGTACTTTTTCAGTAGTGCATTAAGCAACATGACTGATGTCTGTCCCATATAGTTTATTCCCTCTCTGAACCTCTCCCCAGGAGAAGGATTGTGTGCGCTGTGGGGATAGGGATAGTTGCACCCTGCTCATGCTAAGTGGACTAAAGAGGTATGTCTGGCACTTTGAACAGAGGGCACTGAGGTTTGTGATGGTCCTTAGCTGCTGTGAGACTTCATTTCACAGTCTCAGAGTAGACCCTGAGAAAGATCTGTCTCCTGGATGAAAGAGGTGATAAACTCCATGAAATGTTATTACATTTCTGGCTGGTTATGATCTTCACCCAGGAGCTTTCAGCAACTTTATAGAAATGCTGAGCCCAGATCACTGAGGACTTTGCAGAACGTTCTTGAATATTACTGTACAACAGATACAAAAATATTTACTATGATGAACCAGAATCGAAACCGGATCCAGACAGAGCTTGGTTTTTGGAAATATTTAGAATAGGACCCAAATTTTGTGGTTTGGTCCCAGATCTTATATTTATATGAATAAGAATAGCAAGTAAAGTTCTGTGGAGTTGTAGGAAGTTACAGGCCCTTTTAGTCTTCCCACATTATGACTAAATGTATAACAGATCTCCAGCTGAATTTAGAAAGAGGTCAAGTGCCGTTATAAAATGAAGAATAATTAAATGGAATACGGGAAAGGGCCTTGATCTCAACCACTGTTAAAGACAGGCTGTAAGGGAGAGGCAGACCTTCAATCTGCTCTAATTGGTCTGTATCTCTATTCCAGAATCTGATCCTTCAGATCAGAGTGTAAATATTTCACTTCCTGGGCCAAATTCATTGCATTGATTTTATTCAGCCTTAGTTACTATGGTATGGCATGGGAAGATGCATAGTACACATGGAAGGAAAAAGTAGCTGCACTGTGGAGGTTATTCCAATCTCTAGAATGCCTCTGCCATGGGAGAGAGTTGCCTTCAGGCCTACTCTTACCTTTCCTGGATGGTCAGGTCTCCATCTTCACTCAATACATAGGTTCCTCCACAGAAATATCACCTCCAATCTAGTTCTTACCTCTTTGCAGTGGAACCACCCTGGTTTTGCTATAAAGCCACAGAGGAGGGACTTGGTTTTGTCCCTATGTATATATATGTGCCCAAATTACATTATCTATACATAGAAGCAGTAAGTAATGTAGTGCAGGCACAAGACAAGCATAACATAACCTGGGACCCATTTAATCATCTCAATATGTTGTATATGTGACACTGTGCAACATAACACAAATCATTTGCCTTTTGGGTTTCTGCTTTCCAGGTATTTAAAAAGGTGAAGTCTCCCATTGGCATGAAGGGGATTTATGTACTTCACTTCCACGACATGAATATGTCAGACCTTTCTGTCTTACAGATCTGTTCTTTTATTATGCGTCTGATGCGAATAGGGATCATGTATGTGCATTAGGGCTCTGCAAAGCTTCAGGCGGTGATTCAATTTGGAGGAGATTTGGCCCGATTTGGTGGACAAATCTCCAAATCCGAATCGAATCAAGGGACCAATTAAAAGGTCCGAATTGATTCAAAGCTCTCCAAATCTTCAGAAAAGATTTGGAGAGCTCTGATTTGGGCAGTGCCTGCCTGCTGCAGCTGGGGGCTGCAGCCGGACTTGGAGCTGGTAAGTAGGGACAGAGGGGGGCTGGAAGAAGGGGAAGGGGGAACATGCGGGGACCCCGGCCAGGCCCCATCCCCTCCCTGCTCCTCCAGTCCCCCCAGCCCTCACCCACCCCAGCCCATGGTGCTTTAAAAAAAAGCCCCACTCACCAGGTGCTACTGGGTGGGGAGGGGTGATCCACTCTGCCCCACACTGCATGGCGGGGGCTCTGCCACGAGCCTCCTGAACCCCCTTCAGTCCCCCAGCCCCCCCCCATGGATGCCCCGCCCACTCCAGCTCCAGCCCTTTAAGAAAAAAAAACCCCAAAACCCAAGAAAAACTGCTCCTGCAGTGCCCTCGGGGGTCTGGGAGGTTCATGCACAGCCCCCCACATGGTGCAGAGCTGTGGGGATCACCCCCCACCAGTGGGAATGGTGAATGTGGGGTTTTCTAATTTTTTTTTCTTGAAGGGCCGCAGCCATCTGGGGGGCTGAGGGAATGGACGGGGGTCAGGGGGCTCATGCAGAATCCCCCATGCAGCGGGGGGCAGCGGGGATCACCCCCTGCATGGTAACACCCAGTGAGTAGGGGCTTATTTTTCCAAGTGCTGGGAGCTGGGGCAGGCAGGGCAGCCATTGCTAGGCTGGGAGAGAGGGTGGGGGAACAGGCTTGGCCTGGGTGATTCGGCTGAATCAATTTGTGACAGTGATTTGAATCACCAAATTAAATCACGGCCCCTGAATTGGCCAAATCCAAAGCGAATACTAGCCAGCCATTTACAGCCTTAGCCATTAAAAATCAAGAGATTACATTCTTCCCACAAGCCAACTGGAAACCAGCATAGATGATGATGCTAGCTCCACTGGCTCTCAATAGGATGCTCTGCTCAGTGCTCACAAAGGGGCTGATCTGGCACTGTTATAGTCAAGGGAAGTAGGATTAGACTTTAAGGCACCAATACTTCAAAGACTTGCATACATCCATAACTTTAAAGCATGTGAGTAATCCTCTGCTACTCAATGAGACGACTCACATGTTTCAAATTAAGCATGTGTGTCATTCTTAGGAGGAATAAGACTTTGTGGCCAGGTGCCTTCTGGACCAAGTTCCAGTGAGCAGTCGCACACTAAATCAGCACATGGGACAAACACTGGAGGTGCGCGAAGCTTCGGGTGCTTATTCAATTTAGAGGAGATTCGGTCTGATTCTGTGGCCGAAGCTCCCAATCTGAATCAAGTCAGGGGACTAATTAAGAGGTCCAAATCTATTCAAAGCTCTCTGGATCAATTCAGAAAAAAATCAGAGAGCTTCAGCGCTTCGGGCAGTCCCCGCTCACTGTCGCAGGGAGCTGGACCCAGACTCCATGCTGGTAAGTAGGGGGCAGGGGAGTGGAGGCTGGAGGAGCAGGGGAGGAGACCCATCCCCTGCCTGCTTCCCCAGCCCTGCTGAGTGCGCCCTGATCCCCACCCGCTGTCCCAGCCCCCTCCGCACCCATGGCTTCTCTGCCTGTCTCAGTCCTTTAAAAAAATAACCCAAAAAACCCCGAACTCACTGGCTCCTGCAATGGTCTTGGGGCTTCTGGCGGCTTGTGGAAGAGCCCCCAGTGCAGCACAGGGCAGTTGGGGGCAATGGGGATCGCCCTCCGCTGGGCAGGAGCTGGTGATTTGGGGGTTTTTTTTTTAAGGGCCGAAGCTGGGCTGGGCAGGGCAGCCATGGAGGGGGCTGGGAAAGTGGGGCGTGGGTCAGGGGGCTTGTGGCAGAGCCCCCCATATGGCATGGGGCAGTGGGGGGCAGCAGGGATCTGCCCCCCACCCAGCAGCAGCCAGTGAGTGCGGGCTTTTT
>NW_017728907.1:57752975-57775266 GCF_001723895.1 Crocodylus porosus
CAGTGAGTGCGGGCTTTTTTTTCCCAAAGAGCCGGGAGCTGGGTGGGGGTGGGAGAGTAGGTGGGGGATGGGGCCTGTGCAAGTCGGAGATTCGGCTGCCGAATCTCCGAATCAGATTTGGCCAAATCGATTTGGGATAGTGATTCAAATTACTGAATCAAATTACCGTCCCCTGAATCGGCCGCATCCAAAGCTGAAGTGAATACTAGCCATTTCGCACAGGGCTACTCTGCATGTATCCAGTAGAGCAGACTAGAGCCGGCTGCAGGCACAAAGAACTACAAAGAGGATCTGCTGCTCTGTGCCGATTTGGCAATTCATGGACCAGCTAAATCTTCCCTTTTGGGACCTGAAGCAAGCAGGAAAGGGGAGGACCTCCTTCCCAGACTCTTACTCCTACAGGAGAGTAGAATTGGAGAGTAGAAAAGTGGTCCCTTCTCCACCAGAGAAGCTGGACCTTTCACCACACTACTTTCCCCATGTTCTTTGGTACCCCAGACCTCTGCAAATCATAAATCCAGGCAAATGTATTGAAAATGTTGGGAAGAAATGACACAGTCTGGTGGGGCAACAAATAGTGAAAGACTCCAGACTTGGTGTAGGATGTGTCTTCCGTAGTAGATAATGCAGACTTGAGTGGTCGATGTTGTGTGATGGTAACATAAAAATGGAGAGCTCGGCCTTAAGCAGCGTCCTTATAGTATTAACCAGAAAATAAAAGTTGACTCTTGAAAAGAAAAGAAAATGTTATTAAGCAAAAGAAGAAGTGCCTGTGACTTGAGCCCTTAATTAGATGCCAGTGGTGTCTTTGAGTAAGAAACTCCCAGAGGATTATCAGAGAGATGTGAAATGAATTGTAAGAGCTGCTTTACAGGCTTTTGCATACGCGTACACCTGCTTACAGCGAGGCAGAAGACAGTGCGTAGATGTCTGGAATATTACATAAAAGCTGTCTGGTAGACGAGGCAGAGCAATTAAAATCCATCTTGCTTAAACGAACTCTGAGTGCAGGTCAAACAAATCTAATTTTTATTGTTCCTTAAGGAGATGTCTGCGTAGGAGACAAAAGAGAGATGCGGCAGTCAGGTTAAAAAATCAAGATGCCTTAAAAAAATTAAATGTTCACAATAGTGCTACAGCAGACTGGATAAATGATATAGTGATGGTTTAAAACTAATTGATGACTAATGTTGTAATGCATTCATAGCTACACTGATCTATTATACGTCTCAGCCATGTTGAAGGGACACTTCAAGGAGAAAAATTGCTAACTGTTTTAACCTGATGGAACTCAGGGAAAAAATAGTTACTTTAAAAGATAGATGTGAAGGTTGTGACCTCCTAATGTACAGCTGGGTCTTGCAATGCAAAATCAAATTATCATTAAACAGATTGTGATCTGTGATGGTATTAAAACAAGCAGAACCCAGAAGAGAGCTATAGAGAAATACAATAGGGCAGCTTGAGTTTGGGGGGGCATCGGCTAACCTGCATCAAAAACAGCCTGGCTTTAGGACAATTATAATAGCTCATATGGATTTGATTGGCTTTAGAGGAAAAGTTCATTCCATTGAGGACCCAGAGAAAACTGCAGTACTGGTAATATTTGGCATTTATATGACAAATTACACAGGCAAGGCCTTCTACAAACACTGACTGCTTAGGTTGTAAGCAAGGAACAGTTTATCTTCAGAGTTGAACAAAAGGTGGTACTTTGGGCTATTAGGAGTCCTGCATGAATTTTTCTCTCCTCCGTTTCATTCTAACTCTGTGATTCAGCACCAAAGTCAGTCAAGCTCTGCTTCCATATCTGCCTAATTCAGGGTATCAGACCTAAGGCCATAAACTGGCCTGGATGCACTCCAAGGCTTAGCTTAGGGTCACTGAAAGGGTCACAACACCTGAAACAAAACCACTTTCCTATCTGAAACACAGTGATATGATCCCCAATGGGCAGGTGGGGGCAAAGGCTAGATGAGGTCCGTAAAACTCTCAGTTTGGTCAATCTACCAATTTCCTACAACCCCCTCTCTCCCATCTCCATGAAGAGAGCAATATGAACGGGATGGCTCAAATCCAGGAGCAAGCACGCTTTTCCGCACTCTCAGTAAGCTGTAAGAGACTGGCTTTGTTTGCACTGTGCCAAGAGTCAGGGCAGCAAGCAGCTGGCCTTGGTTACCTGAAGGGGCCTGGCTGCCGGTGACCCTGGCTGCCAGCACTTCTAGCTGACCCCAGCTGCCTGCATAGGTGTGGCTGCCTGCTTATGAGTAACAGGTCTTTCACTGCCTAGAAATATGTTAAGCAGAATAGATGCTTCTCTGCCTGGTTCCTGGGCCTAGCCTGACTTTGCTTCTTGCACCACCCTGACCTTTTTTGCTTCCTAGCTCGCTGGCTCCCAAGCCTTTGGCTTGTGGCTCTGGTCTGGACCCCTGCTTCTGGTTTCTCACTTTGCTCCTGATCCCATGGCTTGTATCCCTTTTAGGTGCCTATACGCATACAGTGAGGCTGCTCCGATGCTGCATCAGAGCGTGGTAATTACTGTGTTCCAGGAGACTCCAGCATCACGTGTATTAATGCTTCTGCCCTGAAAAATGGAGGTGGGCAAAGGCAACATGTAGGGAGTGCACGCAGGTGTATGTGCACCGCACCCCGTGAGCATGGCAGTGCACCCTCTACAAAAAGGCACTGCCGGCGGTGTCTGCAGGTCGTCCGTGACCCCTGCTGGCTGCCACCAATGCTGCTGGTGGCAGCTACAGGTGGTTGCCGACCTTTGGTTACCTGACAGCCAAGTGATCTTCACAGAGCAGTGCAGACTCCTCTTGCCTGTATTCTCAGAATAACTGCCCAGGTCTTGGTCCCTTACTGCTGTCTGTTCTTGGATAGTGACCCCTAGCTTGGTGATTACCCATGTCCTGATCCCCATGACAATTAGTCACCCCAGAGCTGCACAGGCCCTGCCTGGTCATTCCCCCAAAGCACTGTAGGCTTGACTCATCCAGGTCTCCAGAATCCTGGAAATCCAGCTCCTGGGGCCTCTGGAAAGTGTCCTGGCGGGGACAGGATACTGTCAGGAGTCAGGGAACTGATTTGCACCCCCCTCCTCCATATGGTTACCTGGGTGGGCCTGGCTGCCATTAGCTTAACTACTTCCAGCTGGCCCCAAGCTGTATGCATAGCTCTTGCTCTCTACTTACAAGTACCCAGGAGGCTACCCAGGACAGATGTTCTCTGCCTGGCTCCTGGGCCTTACCTGAATCCAATTTTTTGCTTCATGTCTCTTGGTTTTTGTTTCTGGGTTCCTGCCTGCTGGCTTTATGTTCTTAGTTTCCTAGCTCCTGCCTGTTGGCTCCTTGCTTCTTACTCCTATCTGACTCCTTTTTGCTCCCTAACCTGTAGCTCCAGTCTGGACGTCTGCTTCTTATCCCTTTGATGTGTGACTCTTTTTAGTGTCTAGCCCCATGAGGACTGCCTGTGTCTTGGTAATCCCCTTAAACACAATCCCTGGGGGACAATAAGGCACAGCTCGCCAGTTCAGTTTGCACCCCAGGGTACTCTAAGCATGCCTGCGACAAAACCTGAGAGTAGCACTGGGGGCACATGCTCAGGACTGTTCTAAGACAACTAAGCCTCCTCATTTCTGTGATTTGGTGCACATCGAGGGGAAGCAAGCAGGCAGGGTGTGCTTCTTGGCAGCAGGCCCAGAAGCAGCAAAGAGGCGGTGTAGATAAGCCCCAGATGCAGTTCTAGAAGTCCTGCCAGGGAGGAATCACAATCCCAGTGCCCTCATAATGACAAGGCTATATGTTGCTTTGCAAAAGCTATTACAACACTCTACAAATGAATATAACACTTTCCTGCCACAGTTATTCTGTGGTTTTCCCTGGAAATGCAGTGATTGAATGATTAAAAATACCACCAGATTCTGTAGCTGTGCTTGCTGCTTCTGGACTGGTTCTCTTAATAAGCAGGGGCATGACAGAAGGGAAAACAATCTTTTAGGGTGCTGACAGGCATGCAGCTTCCTTCTGTAACTCATGGCGCTTCACAGGAAATACCACGAGTTACAGCGATCCCCCCAACACAGCAGACATTTGCTCTTGGGTCCAGGGGTTTGGGGGATCGAGCTCCAGTGTAGAGCACTTACGTGTGTGCAGCCTCTCCCCACTAGCCATAGGCGACATGTAGAGCGGGCACAGGGCAGTATGTGCCCCCCCTGAGATTGGCCCTCACCGGCGTGGTGGGTGCCGGCTGGCGCCCCCCTTGAGATTGTGGGGATGCCGAGAGAAGCACTGTCGGTACTTCCAGGTTTGCTGCCAGCACTTTTGGTTTTGCTGCTGGCACTGATTCAGTGGGTGCTCTGGGGCTCAAGCACAAGCCAGAAAAAATTAGCAGGTGCTCAGTACCCATGAGCCATGGCCATTTTAGTTTTACATGTTAGAACTCTGCTCCCCCCCAAAAATGCTTTACCAGAAGAAGCATCACATTGCTTCAACCTGGCTCTGCAGCATCTGTAAAGATCAAGCACTTCATTATTTTTAGCTATAGCTGATTCAATCGGCTTTTAGATAAAAGTGCCAAAAAAGCCCCACTAAAGCGCCTGATCTTTATAGACGTCAGGCGAGCTGGGTTGAAGTAACGCACCATGTCTCCTGGGCATACGCAGGGCTTAGCCAAGAAACACTCAGAGTTTAAAATAAAGTGCTGGGAGGAGGACACGGGCGGGGGGAAGAGGGGTGTTAATTTTTTTTTGCATCTGCAAGCACTCACTGGCAAAGACCAAAGCTGGCACCTATGTTTGCAGCTATGCACTTCTTTCAGGGCAAGGCCGTACAGCGCTTCAGGGGGCTGATCAAGCAACAAAACATCACGTCTATCAGTGTCCAGGGTGATGTCTACCCACAAACAACTTGTCCTTAGGGTTGAGGACAAGTTATTATAGCAAGAACACCTCCATCTGACATATCATCTATATGTAAAGTGTCTTTCTTCATCCATTAACCTTCTAGTGGAAAGGGAAATACTTGATGTACTTGATTTGCAGGTATTTTTCTGGCAGTCTAAGATTATTGATATTCTAAACAAAAAATGTATGTGACCTGCTTTTCCATGTGTTGATGCTTCCTTCTCTGTGCCTAAACCATACAGGCTACAGCAGCCCATTAGGAAAGTTAGCACTTTGCCCACCAGCAGATGTTAAACTGTTCACTCAGGAGGCCATTGGTTCATCCTGTACAAAGTGAGGCACTATTTTATATCAGAATATTAACAGTTGAAATTTTTTTGAAATTTGAAAAATTCCAGCTGATTGTTAAAACGGGCTGGAAAAGTTCAGCCTGGGTGATTTAAGAAATATTTTTCCAAGTGATGATACTTGCATAGTCCTCTCCAGAAGGGTCTTAGTTTTTGCATTCACATATTAGAGCAAAACTAGTGTAATAGCTCCCCCTTCTCACCAATGGAAGCTATGTAAAATGGTCTACTTGTCAAGCTTACTGTTAAATTAATGCTTTGTTGTTGTTAGGCAAAAAATGAAGGCAAACTATCTTTAGATGACATCATTAGCCCAAAGTGATTTAAGAGCAAAATAAGCTACAGCGACAGCGAGAGAAAGAACTGAATAAACTCCAGTTGTGACCCTATCCAGTTTTATGGACTGGATAGAGAAAGACTTGCTAACTTAATGAAACTCATGTAGCTCAACAAAAGCATCTTCTCAACCCCCTGTAAATGCACCCTAAGTAGACCACCATGATTTTCTTGATGATTTTTTGGGGAACAGGTCTGTTATTGCCCCAAGTTATATAATTGAGTAGGAGTAGATAGAGACGATGCTCTCTGAAGGAGAATGGCATCCCCTAGGCTAGAGAACCAGAATGGAGGAGTTGGTGTTGAGGAGCACGGCTGGAGCCCCATAACAAGGGCTACTACAGGCTGCTTGACCTTGGCCGCTTTATGCTCCTGTTTAAAACTGTTTTGGAATCCAGAGACCAAGTCTTTGCCATTCCTTGTCTTCAGCTCCGCCGGTATGTGCTGGTCCTGTATTCTCCATATTATTGATCAGTTGAGGGTGACGGAGATTTGTTCATCGAGTAATTCCTTTGTTAGTCCTGCTTTCACATTTTATGCCATGCATGCACATAATAACAAGTATGGCAGCTCTTTGAACTGGTAGAGCTAAATAACTAACTTCGTCCTCCACTTCCTCTTGAAATCAGTTGCTCTTAAAGCTGCCCTAAAATAAGTGTCGTTACAGTTTATTTCCTTCCTCGACACTTTTTGCCTCCTGCTTCATGACAACACAACTTGGCTGTGGTTAAAAGAAAAATGGGGGGGGTGGGTGCGGAGAAATAGCATTTATGAAATGTTTGTCTGTGCTGTTTATTTCACTTTCAGTTTTTTAAATCAAATAAAAACCATTATGGTTTTATTGCTGCTCCCGAAAGAAAAAAAAGCTGTAAGATCCAAAGATTAGCTTCTGGAACGTGATTCGGAAGAATGCTTGAAGCATTTTTTTGATCTGCTGCTTGTGCCTGACGCTGGAAGGAGCTCTGAATCTGTGGCTGCTTTCTGGATCAAAATGCGGAGAATTGTTTTACACAGGGTGTAGCTTATTCTTCGTACCTAAAAAAAAATACATTTTGGGAATTGTTGATAGTGTTTGCTGTGCTGTGATTTATAACACAGCTGTTTTGCTTGTCAGCTCAGCGCAAAGGCAGCAAGCAGAAAAGAATGAATTGTAGGTTGATGCAATTGTGCTTAATTGCCATAATTTTCCTGATTGATGCATGGAGACAATTCATTCATACTTAAAGTCCAGAATCTAAGAGAGATTTTAATTTGATTCACTCAATATTACCATCCTAGTAATGGAGTCTAGCAGCAAATACAACAGTCACCAATTCATCTCTAGTAGTACGTCTATTCTTCCCTGACCTCCAAGCCTGCCTCTATCTTATCTGAGTATTTGTTCACAGATAAGGTTTTGAACCAGAGCTAATAGCTTTATCTTTCCAGGAAACCAGTGAGTAAGAACAAGGGTCCCACTTAGCATCTCTGTTCTGTCTGTACTAAAGAACCATACGCCATTAGAAGTAGGTCCTTGAAATGTCTGGTAGCAGGGAGGTGCCGTGGGTGCCCTCCACCAGTCTAGCGCTCCATACAAAGAGCATTCTCTGCTGAAAGCTGATATAGTCAGGGAGTCCCCTGTTTTCTCCAACAGCCCCTTGGGGCTAGAATAATTATAAGGCTCCTCTAATTTTTATCAGAGACCTGCTCAGCCTGAGGAGTATGGAAGTCCTACAACAGCTGACAACCACAAATGTCCCCTCCTTGACCCTGGTTTTGCACCAAGATAAGAAAATCTCACCCCCTGTTCAGCGTCACTTTGCAGGATAGAAAATCTGCTTCTGATCTCTTATGCAACATAGTAAAGGCAGTGAGATTTCAGTATGGCAGATCAGAATTGGGTCCATAGCTACATTAAAAAATGCCCCAGAATTAACATTCCAAAATTGCCTTCAGGGTCCTGAATGGTAGGGTAAGCGCAGATTGCAAGATCAAGTAATGCATTCAGATTGAAAAAGAAACTTAAAATGACCATAGAAGAAGCAGAATTTGCTGGATCCACAACTGACTTCTTCCCAGGTCTCGCTGTAATTGCATTAAGTTTCCTCGGGGATTACACTATTTTCCAGGTGCCACCTCCAAATAACTCATTTCTGAATAAAGGAGGAATAGTTAAAGATTTTGAAATTCAAGACCCATAAAATAGATCTAGTGATGTCAAGTAGTTTGTAAATATTCTCAATGACTAATATAAAAACATTCCCCTAGCTTCTTCCTTTGTAGACTTCCCTTGACGTACTTTGGAGAAACGGGGCCTAATTTAGGAGGAAACACCATCACTGTCCCTTAAAAGTTGCGTGGTATTAGTGTGGATGAGCTATGAGGCCAAACTCTTTACTAGTGTAACAACCATCTTCTTTAGTGATGTTACACGAAGGATGAATCTGCCCCGTAGTATAACATTTTCTCCCGGAGGCAGGAGTCTTGGAAGCGGCATTGCATTTTAATTGCAAGCAGACAATTTGTTTTGGAATGCATGCAGAGCATGGAAACAACTGCTCTAGGCGCTAGCTATATCCTATAGGGTGATTTTTATCCTTTTCTCTCCAGTGCTCTTCAGTTTATTTATCCAGACTTCACAGGTGACCTGCAAACTTCTTTTTTTTTCTTTATTTGATTGATTCCCTAGGTGAATTCAGTATTTTAAAAATCTAATGCTTTAGCAGAGGAGCAGCTTATTATTTGTGTAGATGCTATATGTTTCACACAATCACTGGGGAGCTGGGGGAATCCTTTTCGGGGGGGGTGGGGGGGGTTTGAGCTAAGAGATGTTGATATAACAACTTTTGGGATGGTACTGACTGGTTCCTGACTGCAAAACGTGATCTGCATTAGGTAGAAAGCCCAACTGTCATTGAAGCAGGGAGAACGCTACTTGAAAAGTGTGAGAACCATATTCATCCACTTTTACGGTTGACTAGATTTTGAATTTATTGCATGGGTGTATTAAAACAACTTGTGTGAGCTAGGTTCACTTTGTGGAAAACTTCCGGTACAATGTTGCAGAAAAATATTTACCCTTTTAATGCAATTTTCACTTGTTGTGACATTCAGAGAGGTCAACTGATTGTTCCCAGCTTGGTTTGTAAAGTCCATTTTCCAGCTCAGCTGATTGCAATTTCAAAATTTTGCCCATCTATTTTTTTCATGGAAATATAGCAATTCTAGGAAATTCATGGCAATATAATGACCAGTCTAACAATTCTGTCTTTGTGACGAAAAAGCCACAGAAACTTCTGTTTGAGATTGCCTTTAAATCCAATTTATTTTATTACCCTCATTCCTTTATCCCCGTTACTTCTTTTTTTTTTTTTCTGGGGAAGAGACTGTTACTTACTGAGGAGCCGACAAATTAGCTCCACAAAGTCTCTGCATCTACACATGTGGTCTTATTAGGGCGCAGTCAATTAATGAACTCCGCTGGAGGATGGTACTTGTAAACGCAAGTAGTAGCCCGTGGCAGAGTTACTTAGAGCACCACGACACAGGCGTAGATGCTGACGGGGCACGAGGGTGCTTCAAGGCTGGGGCAGGCTGCCTGCTGGCTAGCCCTGCACTGTGGTGGCGGGATGCTTCAAACTGAAGTTCATTGAATGTGTTTTATTTCAAAGAGCCTTGCCACCATTTTTTTCTGCCCGTGGTCTAAAAAACTAAGTGAAGTTGATGGACTTACAATTTTTTTGTCTGGGCTTTTGGTCAAGCATGCTTGGCTGGGTTAAGCACGAGCTACCACACCTGCCCCAATCGCTGGTGTGGCAGCTCTTGCTTGACCAATTGTCTTTTTTTCCTAGAAGTCATTTGTCTCTACAAATTGACTTGCAATTTTTTTGTTTGAGCTTTTGGTCAACTTCCCCAGTTCTCCGCAGCTGGACTGGCTGCTGATAGAGCCATTCACGCCGTACAAGCACGCTTGCAGCCTCAGGCTGCATGCACCCCTTCACACCGCCTCAGTCTGTCCTAGCACATCGGGTGTTTGCTGCTGTCTGGTTCTGCTGGCTCCGAACTTGGCTTTGGCTTTCTTTGACACTGATCTTGGATCTCCCCATAACCTTGGCACTGGCTCTGCTCTCTCTGGCTCTGCTCTTCTTAGCATCCTGATTCAGCTTGGCTTCCTTGACCTGGACCTCAGATCTTTCGTGGAACTCGGCACCAATTATCTGACTTCTAGCTCCTGACCTAGGCTTATGTCTCTTGAATCTCCTCCCATGGCTCTGGTAACCTGTCCCCCCGACCTGCTGACAAGGACCCACCTATGTCCCAGATGAACCCTCACAATTTTCTCCAAATATCTTCATGGCTGCTTCAAGTTTGGGGTTTCCTTGTTTGAAGCTTCAGTATCTGTGGGTGGCTTGATATACCTAAAAACAGTCCCTATAAGCAATTTCCCTTTTTTCCCCTATGTTGCGTTCTGTATTTAATTAAGAATTCCACCCCAGACATCCTCAGCTGGCAGTCTTTATCCCTTTCACTCCTACTTTATGAATACTTCAGTCTAAGGATTCAGTGGGTATCTGATCCTAGATGCCTCCCAACTTCAGTTCTCTATTGGCTTGCTTCCTGGAGAAATGGATGGATCGGTTAGTTGGAGGCTATTGAACACAATAGGCAGAGATGTATCCTCAGGCTCAGACATCCTTAAACTTATAACTGTTGGTAATTGAGAGGGTATGGCATTGAATGGGTCACTCCACACATACCCTGCTTATATCCTTCCTAAAAAACACCCATTACTTGGCATTGTCGGAGATCGAATACTGCGCTACACAGAGCTTTGGTCTGACTCAGTATGGCAGTCCTCATGCTGTATGGTTAGGTGCATAATAACTTCAGGTGATTGTACAAACTGCCTAGAGAAGCAATTTTGTATTCAATAAATCATGTCTTCTCTTCAATTTTTTTGTCCGGCTATTAGCCCAATCAATATCTAAGTAATTGAAACTCTCCATGATCAAGGATCTATTATTTTTACAAGCATATTAGTTGCAGATTTTCCTTATCTGCTCGCTTCCTTTTTAATGAATGTACTGGTTGCCTATGTATAATTAAAGATAAGGCTATAGATAATCAGTGAAGATCACACCGGATGCATGAGCCTTTTTATACTAAAATAAATGTGCCTTGGACTATTTCCTCCCTTGTTTATAAAGATCTATAAAGACTCGGGATATGAGTCAAATGCTCTGGCTACTTCTAATTTGCAAAGCAATTCTGTAGCTATCTTGAGTAGCCCCTTCAAGATTCCCCTCTGTTGGACAGTACTTGGGTAGCATAGAGTTACGCTCATATTTTCCAGCTGTTTCTTTCTACTAAAGAGTTAGATCTTGCAAGAATTGCTACCGACTTCAAAGTCAGCACTTCCAGCAAAGTAGCAATGGGCAATACACTTAAACATTTTACATAGGATCTTATTACTGATATACAAAAGCACTTGTAGATAGATATGCAGCTGCCTAATGACTGTCTGCATTGCCAGCAAACAGCAACATGGTGGGTCTGATCCCTGAAGTGGGTGGGACGTTCACTGTTGTTGTCCATAAGAGCTGGTTTGGATCCTTAACACCCAGTTGTACTTCAAGGAGGGGGGGGGAAGAGGGATTTTCTGTCTTTTTTTCCTTATTCTAGAAGTCATTTGTCTCTATCTCACCTTTCACCTCTCTCTTTGATTGCAGTTAATGGAATTGTCACCTTTATGTACTCACGTTCCATTTCTCAACCTGTCTGCACTTTGGCCTCCAAAGGTTACCAGTGGCAGTGAAGTAATATGATTAAGTGAGTCTTTTTAGACAGATTTATGCCGGGTTTCTTCTCCAGCAAATGTTGCATATAGTAGAGCCCAGCAAGCGAGAATATTTCAATGCCGACTGTCATTTAAAAACATTAAAAATTGTTCTATGGTGTTGCTTCAAGACAACAGGCCAAATCAGAGCACAATGACTTAGGCTACTTGAGGAGCTGGCCATACAGCTTACAATAGTGTTTCTTTCTAATAAGGACAAATACAAGTTGGACTTTTCTTGTAACTTGGAAACAGGACTTTCACATGAGATTTTTTCACTACCGTGAAATTTAAAAGGCAAAGCGATGAACTTCAAAAGTGTTTATCCAAAATTACGGGGTCGGAAGAGGGTTTGAAAAACAGAGTAAAATAGCTCATCTGCTCATTTTTAAATTTGTTCCTGAGTTTTAACTGATAGTAGGATTTTAAATAGGGGGGGAGATCATTTGTTTGCCTTGCATTCCATGCCTAACAAGGAGAACTGCAAAATGTTTTTGCAGCTTTTTAGCTACATTTTCTGGGAGGCTCAGTGCATACACATCTAATCTCTTTAGGCTTGGCATGAAAACCAGAAATAAGAACACCAATAGAAACAATAATCAAGTAATAAAACCACCTTCAAATCCTCAGGTCTGAAAGTATTTCATAACAATAATGAGTTTAGCTTCATTCTGTCCCCAGAGTTGTTAACTCTTGTGATTTATTGAAAGCCTTCTGTTATTCAGTAGTTTAAAACAAGTCATGTTAATATATGAGAATTTGGACTTTCATATTTAGCTGTTGTTTTGAAGAATATCTTGGAAGTATGACCCAAGTTTACCTTAAAGGCTCAAGGAACCAGAAGATGAATACAATAAACCCAGAATACATTGGGTTTTTTAAAAAATCCATCTTGCAGACCATGACTCTTGTAATTTTATTTTTAAGGTGTGACCTTTGACGCCTGAATACTTGGTGTTGGCAATACTGCATTTCTGGAAAGAAGATATCGCTATCTCCATTTGGCAAAACCGCTAACAAACAAACTGGAAAAGAGGCTACTTATTCCGAGTGCCTCAATTCTTAGCTGCACAATTTGAGATGCTTTTAATCTCAAAGGAGACACCCAGATTCAGTGGCTATTCTTGAATATATTAGTTTAAGGGCTTCATTAACAATGAGTTATTTAGTAGGCAGGGCTCCAAGAAAGAGACGTGTATGCAATATGTTGGGAGTGTGCTCTAGGGTGTGTGTATTGCAAGCCCAGCTTTTATTCTTAAATCCCTGAAGATGCACTAGTCTTGGTCTTCCTAAAGTCTGCTCATCTTCTTCAGTCCCATTCATTATGCTTAGGGATCTACTCAATTTACAATTTTGTGATTTTTGCAGAAACCTAAGGAAAGAGGTGGTTTCGACAAGCACCATAAAAACTGGAATTCCTTGCAATTTTGCAGTTGTTTTGGCCAATCAGCAGTGAGGAGCAGGGCTGCAGGGGTCCCTTGGCCCATCAGCAGTGGGGGGGGAGGGGCGGTGGGATTCTCTGCAAAAAGAATGCAAAGATGGTACTGAGTGCTGTGAGCAGCCCATGGTTTTTTCTTTGCTTCCACATGCTGTAAGTAGATCACTAATTATACTACATTCATTAAAATGGAATGAAATTTGAATCCTCCTTCCCATGGGAGATTCTGATGCCTCAGCATGTGTTTTCAAATAACACTAAGCACAAAAGTTGAAATTTCCAAACATTTCATGGATTGATAATTAGAGAACAGAAAAAAAAAATCCAATTTAGAAATGTGGAATTACAAACACAGATGAAAAATTTGTAGGGAAGAGGTCCAAACCTAACTGGATGAATAACCATCTAAAAATAATATTAAGAGTAAGCACAGAGCCAACAAGGAATGAAAAAAAATGGATAGATCAGCAAAGAAAGTGTCCTGGAGGTTGGACAGTGTAAAGGTAATAAGAGAACTGACAAAAGGCAAGATAAGTTACATGTTACAAAGGAAATTAAAGCACCCGTCAAAGGTTTGGCCATATGAAGAAAGAGAAACTGGAGTAATTACACAGAAAGAGAGGGATTAAGATTAATATAGGCAGCCTAGGTACCTACAAGATAATCTAGGTGGGGAACACCAGATGAATAGTTAGCTTCATTATTCAATGAGGAGGAGGATGTAGAACTTGGGGGCAAAGGCAGCATTGCTAATGAGAGTGAGTGTATGGAAATGGAAAAAATTGAGTGTGTTAAAGTTGGAGGAAGTCAGATGATCTCTATTCTTGAATTCTGTAAAAACTGGTATGTAAAACGGCAAGTCCAGTTGCAAGGATTTTTAATAAATCTCAGTTCACACGGGTGAAGCCTTGCCTTTCCGAATGAATCCAGTTTTGGATACCATACCGCAAGAAAGACATGGGCAACCTGAAGAAAGTGTTTGGAGGAGAGAAATAAAAACTATTAGAGGTCTAGAAAACATGACTTATACGGAGATATTGGAAGAACTAGGACTGCTTAATCTGGGGAAAAAACACCAGGGAGAGATTTGATAAAAGTCTTCAAATATAAAATGGGTAACTATGAAGAGAATGCTAATTAACTGCTCTCTGTATCTGCAAGGGCCAGGACAAGAAGCAATGTTCTTAAATTGCAACAATGGAAATTTAGGTTGGATATTAGGACGACCTTTCTTAGTGTGAGGCTAGTTAAGCACTGGAACAGATTCCCTCGAGTGGTTGTGGCATCTCCCTGGAGATTTTGGACTAAGGTGGTTTAGGAGAGGATGATCCTGTCTTGAGCAGCGGATCAGACAAATGGCCTAGTAAGGTCACTTCCAGCCTTATTTTTCTATGATTCTACCTGAAAGAAAGGGAAGAAATGTATTCTAGAAACTACAGATCTGTTTGTCAAAACTCAATAGTATGTAAGGTTTAAGAACAAATTTGAAAGGGAAGAATAATTAAAAAGGTGAAGAAAGAAGCAAAATAGGATAAAATACAACATGGGTTTACTAGAGGTAGATCATGGTCAACTAATCCGCTCTTTCTTTGGTAGGCTAACTTATTTTCTTGACAAGTAGAGTGTGGATTGATCTAATTTGTAAAGCATTTAATAACAGGGCCATGTAAGAAAGAAAGAAATAAGCTAGAGAAGATAGGGATGGGTGTAAGTCTTCTCAGCTGGGTAAGAAGCTGTCTAAGGAGGAAGTGATGACAAGAAGCTTTGAAATGGGAGTGGGATTAATAGTGGAGTTCCTGAAAAAACAGATCTTGCTCTCAATTTTTATCCAGTATTTCATTAGTAACCTTCACGCAAAAAATAAGCATATGCTAACAAAATTTGCTGATGGCATGAAATTGGGATGTGTCAAGGACTGGAATTTCATACAGGAGGAAGTGAAAGCCCATGAAGGTGAGGAAGCAGAAAAGGGATGAAATGTAGTGGTACAAAGTACCAGGTTATGCATGGAGGGACAAATAATAATGTCTGCTGTAAACTCTGGAGAAGTCTCTCCATAAGCTCTCATAAATAATATTGCATATCACTTCTGGTAACCCACATTTAAGAAAGATGAATTTGAAGTGAAATGGGTACAGGATGATGGGGGAATGGAGAACCTGTTTAATGAGAGGTGATTAAAAGAGGGTGGCATGTGTACCCTAGCAAAACAAAGGAGGCCACGAAATATGACAACTGTTTATGGATGCATTCGGGGGCCGATTATGCTGGGGAGGGGGAAGGCCTGTTTAAACTAAAGGAAAATAGTGGCAGAAGAAATATTGGGTATAAACTGAGGCTCGGTGTTACAAGAAGGTTTCTAACCATCAGAGGAGTGAGACTATGGAACAGCCTGCCAGCAGAGGTCCTGGGGGTAGGAACAAGGGTTTATGACGTGGTGGCCAAGGTAGTAGGAGTCAGAGAGGTCTCTCTCTCAGGCTTATTTTCCTATGTTTCAGCTTGCCATTTTTAATCTAAAGAAAACGTTGTGACGTGCCAGCAATCAAAATGTTTCATTTTGCTTTACTGAAATGATTCATTTTGAGTCGATGAATATTAAACTGCATTTCCCCTTAGTAGGACACTGCTGGATGAGAGTTGCAAGCTGGGAGCCTGAGGCTCCCACACTTCCTTATGGGCCAGGCTCACATAAATATGCTCAGTCACGCATACCATCAGGCTTGGGTAGAGGGCTATCTGCATTGCATTAGAGGAGACACAGATTTCCCGAGAACTCATGTCCAGACCTAGAAGATGATGAGTAATGTGAATTGTTACTCAAGGCAATGCATTCAGTTTTATTAAACCAATTCAAAACAGAATTTCAGGCCAGTTAAGCTAAATATTTTGATTTACTTTATTATGACTTTTCTGTTTAAATCCTGGGGGGAGGGGGGTTGATTCCCACCCCCCATCTGAATTAAGATTTTTCCCAAAGAAAATTTGGCTTTTGTAGAAACCACGTTTTCTGTCAGAAAATCATTCTAGTGGAAAATTCCTGTCCAGCTCGAACGTTAAGTGACTAACAAAGGTCACAAAATGATTCAGTGGCAAAGCTGGAATAGAAGCCACAACTCCAGACCACTAACCCTGTGCTCTAACCACAAGACAGCACTCATCTTTCCATGAGCAGTATTTCTGTCTCAACCAAAATGGGAAAATTCAGAGAGTTTCTAGCCTTTGATGGCAGGGTTGTTGGGTTTTTCTGCCACAGAAGCCAGATAATAATGGGGGCAAATACTAATGGCTCCTTGGGGGTCGTCTGGGCTCACAGGGTTTTCATGCACTGCTCGGTATATCAGTGGTACAGTGACACTACTCTAGGACTGGCCAGCCTGTGTCATGCAAATGGCCCGAGCAGCCTCTGCGCGTGGCCTGTGGCAGATGGGGGAGGTGGCAGGCAGGACTGTGGAAGATAGGAAAGGAAGCAGAGCAGCAGACTGGGCAGGGGAAGGGGATCAGAGTGACCTTTGGGTCTAATCTGTGGCACATCTGCCAAGAAGGCTGCCCCCGCCTCTGTGCAGGAGTGGATCTGAGGGGTGCGCTGCACACCCCCCTTTTGTAGTCTCACACCACCCGCCTGGCAGTGGCATTTCTGCTTAGGCAGCAGCGAGAGCATCAAGCAGATTTGTGGCTCATTCAAATTGTCCTGCTCCCGTTCAAACGCTTCGTGTGAGCCCCCTCCTGCCTGGCAGGACCTGGATGTGGCACTGCCCAGGCTGGCCCCTGTTCCTGGGCATGGAGCTCCTCCGGCACAGCTGGGTTTCTCCTGTCCATGAAACTTCCCCAGGAGAAAGCGGGGGTGGTGCTGAGCCCCCTGCCACAGCGCTGGGCAAGGATCCTCCAGGCTGAGGTCTCCTGGTGATGCCACCCCCAAGCCCGGGCTGTGACGGGAGCAGAGGAGTCCTTTTCCCGTGGCTGTGCTGGATGGGGCCACGTCTCCCGGCTGCCCCATGCGGCTGCACCCAGAGCGGGGCCCGGCCCGGCCCGGACAAGTAAGTGACCATGGGAGTGGCCGCCCTGGGGCATGGCTTGAGTCACTGGCTGCAACACATCCTTCCCCTGCCTGCCATGCCAAGGACACGCTGGCTGGGCCCCGGGCCCAGCATGCGGGGCTTCAGGTCAGCCTAACCCCAGGCCTTGGGCATGGAGGGCGGGAGGGAAGGACGCTCCTTAGTCGGGTGTCTTGTCGGGTGCGGCTCAGGCTGCAGGGTGTCATAGACCTGCTCTGCCCTCCTCTGTTCAACCGCATTGCCCAGAGATGTTTGTTTTATTGCTCTCTGACAGCTGGCTGCTTGGCATGTAGGACTTGCCCATAAGTGTGACAGGGCTGGGGTTTTCAGCCCCCCTCCCTGTTGTGTGAATTTAAGACATGGCTTGATCTGCTCCCACTTAAAATGAGTTGGCCATGGGTCATGTCCTCAGAGGGCCCCGAGCCCCAACCACTCCTGGGGGCTGGCTGCAGCTGGAATGGGTATGTTGGGAAGTGTTGGAGACCTTATAGGATTGCGCTTAGGATGAAGCAAGGCCATGTGCTGCTGCAAGCTGGGGACCACTGGCTGGGAAGCAGCTCAGCAGAAAAGGACCTGGGGGTGACAGTGGACAGTAAGCTGGATATGAGCCAGCAGTGTGCCCTTGCTGCCAAGAAGGCTAATGGTATCCTGGGTTGCGTTGATTGGAGCATTGGTGGCAGATCAAAGGAAATGGTTATTTCCCCTCTATTCAGCACTGGTGAGGCCACATCTACAATACTGTGTCCAGTTTTGGGTCCCTACTGCAAAAAGGATGTGGACAAATTGGAGAGAGTCCACTGGAGGGAAAATGGTTTAGGGACTGGGGCACATGAATTCTGGGGAGAGGCTGAGGGAACTGGGTTTATTTAGTCTGCAGAAGAAGAGACTGAGGAGGGAATTAATAGCATCCTTCAACTACCTGAAGGGTTGTTCCAAAGAGGAGGGAGCTGGGCTGTTCTCAGTAGTGGCAGACAACAGAACAAGGAGCAATGGGCTCAAGTTGCAGCAAGGGAAGTTTAGGTTAGAGATTAGGAAAAACTTTCTGACAAGGAAGACACTAAAGCACTGGAACAGGTGACCCAGAAAGGTCGTGGTATCTCCATCCTTGGAAGTCTTTAAGACACAGGTACACAAAGCTTTGGCTGGTTGGGGATGAGCAGGGGGTTGCACTAGATGACCTCCTGAGGTTCCTTTACAACCCTATTTTTTAATGATTCTATGATTCGGCACAGCCTAGCATCATTATCATTATTATTTTTATTAAGGAAAGGTAGTACAGAGCCCTGCTTCATATTCAGTTGCATCTCCCAGACTTAGTTGTGGAGTTCAGATAACAGCAGTGGATGATCTGAAGACCTGCAGAAGGGATATGCATCTATGTGGTTTTGTTACTGAACCCACCAGGTCTTTGGGAGGATGAGGCCTCCCAGCATTGTGGTTCTTGCTTTAGGCTCTACCCCTATAGGATGTTCTTTTCCTTCAAACACAGCAGGGGACAGGGGAAAATCAGAGATGCTTCAGTCAAAGGCTTGTTTAATAAAATTAGCCTGAGAGGCCAGTGGCTGGAGGCTGCTTAGAACAGGAAAAGAAATGGGAATGGGATGAGAAGGACCCGATTGAAGAAAAAAGGGCTGTGAGACAGGATTTTCCCAAAAAGCCCTAAAGGCAATCTCATTCGTTTTCTATTCTTATGCAGTCCCTGGAAAGGAAGACCATTCCTTCTAATTTAGGAAAAAAATGGTAATAAAATATAATGGAATTTTTAAGAGGGGTCTCCGATATCAATAGTTCCCTCTTTTACATGAGTATGTTTGGGAGTATTGCGGTTTTCTTGCAAGTTTGGAGAGTCCTGATACTTATGTATGGACAGCTGCCACCATTATAGCCTCTAAGAACCAGTTAGAAATTTTACTTACAGGGCCAGTGGAGAAGTAAATAGCTACACCGGGACTTCCAGTATGGATCCTCATGGACATCTGCCTCCCCACCGTGTGTTCTGTGTGGTGCTACAAGCATGAACGGGGAGGACGAGTGGTACCACGCATGTTTGGAAAATCTGACCCCATGACAAGCACTGGATAAATAATGATTCCCTCTCCAAGTGAGCAGCAAGTCATTATCTCTCACTCAGATTATGCCTCCTCAGTAAGGTTCTTCACCCTTC
Organism: Crocodylus porosus; assembly: GCF_001723895.1. Taxonomy (NCBI): domain Eukaryota; kingdom Metazoa; phylum Chordata; order Crocodylia; family Crocodylidae; genus Crocodylus; species Crocodylus porosus. Next base: position 57,772,031 of record NW_017728907.1, read on the forward strand.
TTACCCTTACAAACCCAATAATGTCAGGGCTTTGCTTTTTTCCCTCTGTTGGGTTGGGGTTTGGATTCTGGACTATTTCAGGGCCCTAAGGAGAAGGATGAGAAATGATTACATTGCCTATCTTGTTTTTGCAGCTTGGCTCTTTCTGGTGACTGGGTTTAGGATTTTATCCTGCAATCCATCTCTGTAGTGGGAGTAACTGCGTAAAATCAGTAGCATTAGTACAGTCCCTAACAGATTTCATGGTTTTCCTCCCCTTTTTAGGATCCAAAAGGCAAACACTGCTTGATGTAGGCTTTTTAATTATTTGAGTAGTCTAAAATTGGATCAATGGGTTAAAGTGCCTGCTAGTGCTGGTAAGTATTGTTCTTTAATCTTCCCATCCTCTTAAGAGCTTTTTCAGCTGATGTTAGGCTGCCAGTCTCGTCGTCTTAACGTTTTTGTCTGATGAAGGGGGGAGCATTTGGGTTGATCACAAGAAGGTAGCTGAAAATCTATGGTTTCTTCATTGCCTTTGGTAGACCAGCTTATGTGAGGTCTTGTGTGTTATATGGTGTCTTGAGGAAGCCCGAGGGAACGCAACTTGTGAAGCCCCTGTCTTAGTATCTTCTGCATCCTATGCTATTATGACTATGAACATAGGTCTTTGGGATTATCTCAAAGAAGACTGATAGGGAGATCCCAGACTATATGAGAAGAGTAGTCATGAAGAAGAGACAAGGGGTGGATCACATTAGGTTCAGATAGGCCTTTGTGGTTTTTCCATCACCATTCTGGGATTATGATATAGAAAGAAGGGGAGGGGGACTTGTTACACATGTACAGTGTAACCTGACATTTGATTTATGTCCTGGATACATGTTTCTCTCAAACTAGCCTAATGTACAACCTTGCTGCCTTTTAAGTAGTTGTGACAGGAACTTCGGGGCCAAGGTGTTAGAATTGCAGATTGCCTAGCAGCCCAAATAAATGTTTAATTTTAATATGACAAATTACTTAGGGCTGTCACTCTTTCCAATTACTATGCAAGACTGAACAAGTACTGTATAGTAAACTTTGGAATTGGCTTCAGAAACACACTTGCTTCTGGGCTGAGTGTCTCAAAAAAAGTGGTTTACAGCATGTCTTTAAAAATTGATTGAAGAGTTGCATCTACTACTGGCCTCAGCTTTCCAGTGTCTGTCATGGGTAATTATAGATGGTTGGTTCAGATGTTGTTTAAATATTAGAGGCTTTCTGGGAAGTGCAGTGGATTTCAGCCAATATGCTAATGTTGATGTTTTGTCATATTATTGAATTGCGAACCTGGAACAAAGAATTTTTATAGTGATTTGGTGATGTAATTAAATATACAGGGCCAAACTCATCCTTGGTGTAACATGCAGTGTGACCTCACCGCAGTCTGAAGGTGACATGCTCAAGTTCTTAATCGGGGTCCTGGGCTTGCATGTCAAGCCCATGTCGAATCTCCCGTTGCTGTGGTACCGTGTTTCTCAGCCTTTTAAGTAGCAAGTACCCTCTAACTTCTGAAAATTTTAATAAGTACCCCAACATTCAATTTTCCAGGGGATGTTATAGTTACAGACTAATATGTGCCATATGTTGGAAGAAGGGCTGTGTATATAAGGCTATGACATGACAGATGACTGATCTGGTGTGGGTAGGGTTGCCTTTTACACCAGGGGTGCACATCTCAAGTATGTACCTGGGCTAGAGGTGATGTTGGCCAAAGGTAGGAGGGCTGAACACCAAATTATTACTGGGGAATTAAATTTTTTAAATTGCACCAAATTTTTTCCTGAAGTTTTGAGGGTGAGAAAGAAAGGAAAAGAGGGCAGGAGAGAGAGTGTTGGGGTACCCGCATACCCCCTGTCTGTGTCTCATGTACTCCCAGGGGTACATGTACCACAGGCTGAGAAACTATGCTGTGGTAGACTGCCACTAACACCTGAGATGCGTAGTTTAAAGCTAACTTGAGTGTATCTGCATAAGCTGCAATCATAACTTGAGCAATATAGGCCCACCTGAGGTTCTCTTCATTACATGATTTATGTCAGTCAGGCATCACTCTTTTTTTCCCCCGTCCTTTCTCATTCCCATTGTAGCAAAGAGGAAAACAAAAGCGGTGAACAGCTTAAATGTTAATGTTCATGAATCTGAGTGTCATAGCCACCTTGTTCTCTCTTTCCCCCTGCCTAGGCTAGGTTAGGATGGTCATGAAAGAGTCAACATTGCTCCAGGGGGATCTCTGCATTCCCGGGGGTATGCTTGCCTCTTGTTGGCTAGCCACACAGCTGTTGGAATCAGATCTCATGTAATAGTTGGATTGCACAGTTTCTGTTTTCACGTCGTTAGTGGAAAAGAAAACAGCCCCTCCTACCAGATCTCCAGGTACACAGTGATCCCACTGAGGACAGGGGTGGTTGCCAGCACGGCTGCAACAGCTTTCCTAAGCAAGGGCTCTGTTCTGGTGTGGAGAGGTCAATGCTTTCGACGTCCAGTGCGCTGTGGAATCGTAGCTCTTGTTTTGTTAAAAGAGTTACATGACTTGGGTGAGTACTGGGGATGTTACAAGATTTCTAAAATCTGCTGTTGATCCACTGATTCCAATGGGCGCAGGATCAAGCACCTTCATTATAAGTGACATTCGACCCAAACTGCCCCACAGTAGTTGCAGTTGGAAATACAGAGGAGTTCCTGTGTCTTCTTCCTTTGCCTCCATGTGCCAGGCAGACCCGCATTTTCTTTGCAGGTCTCTGTTGTCTTCCTTTTTCCTGCCAGTCCCTGCCTGCTGCTCCAGAGAGAGCAGTTTGCTGCTCTCTCTCATGCTGGAGGGGAACAGGTAAAGAGATGCAGTTCACCCAAGAGCCAAGGCTTCATGGGTCATTTCTTACATGAGGAGGAGGCAAAATGCGGTGGCGAAAGGACCAGAAGTCATGGAGCTGGAATGCACGCTTATAGCCCAGAAATGCAAACAACCTCTTTATTCATCACCATTTCGTCTTGGAGCGGCAGTGCCTTGGGAATTGCCTGGAGACTGAAGGGCTGCAAGGGCCTTTTTTTTTTCTCCCCCTGAGCTAGCTTTCTGTAGGTCTGGCTCTGACTCTGCTCAGCAGCTCTTCATTCCCAAGACATCTTACTGGCATGCTGTTTTTCCACATCGAGCACTGAGAGAGAAGTAGTTCCTGTCTTGGGTGATGTACGCACCCTTGCTGGCTGTCTCGGGCAGCCACTGC
>NW_017728907.1:57775277-57786037 GCF_001723895.1 Crocodylus porosus
CTCTGTCCCGGTTCTCTGTCTACAAAACAGGAAGGCTTTGCTTCAGGCATACATAGGCAGGGATATTAAACTGTAATTACCTATCCTAAACTGAGAAATGACAAAAGGTTAATGAAGCAAAGCGATGGGTTTATGTCAATATAACATAAGCTTCTCTGAGCCTTGGACGGGATCTAAATCAAATGCGTATCTTCTCTTAAACTCGTGATGTTCTTTGCTCTCTCTCTCTGCCCAGAGCTGTATAATTCCTTTCCCACCATAATGAAGTGGCTCCCAGGACACCATCACCCCCTTTTTAAAAATGGGGGAAAACTGAAATGTTTTGTGAAAGAAGAGATTGCAAAGCACAGGGAGGACTGGGATCCAGCGGACACCAGGGACTTCATTGCCTGCCAGCTGAAGGAAATCACAAAGGTAAGAGAGAATGAAAAAGAAAACCCTGCTCCAGCCAGATATCAAAATTACAAGCGGGGGACTGAAAAAAAAACCTTGTTTTTTTGTGTGTAAAAGAAAGGTGAACGAGAATGAATCCAGAACTGGCCAATTCAGTTGTATCACGAGACTCTGACCCCTTATAAATTAACACTTGAATTCTCCACTTAAGTGCTTTCAGCAAAGCACTTAAGCACGTGCTTTTACTTGGAGTGTGAACAGAGCCCCCGCTGGCAGCCCATAACTCCCAAGAGAAGCACGTGTTTGAACATGGAGATGAGCTGAGGCCTAAAAATGTGTTAAAAAGTGTTAACTGGGCTCTGGGTCCAGAACCAAAACCAGCTGTGACCAGCAGGTATCGTGACTTGAGCATCAGCTCTCAAAGCAGCACAAACGTCCTTCTCAAAACACGGCAGTCTTTTCTGCCCTAAGCCCTATGCTTGGGGGTGCTGGGAACTGCCAGCTTGCACTGAAGTTGATGGGCACTGCTGGCGCACAGCACCTTGCAAGCCTGAGCCTAGAACATGGCTTTGAATCATATTAATATTATTTATATGGACATGAGTAGAACTGGAGTGTTTCTTTTCAGAATGAAGCCAGTCCATCTTTCCATGAAAATAATCTTTTATTTGCTACACTGGCCCTTTTTTTTTTTTTACTGGAACTGAGACAACCTCCACAACCATCCTCTGGGGCCTACTGTACATGGCCGTGTATCCAGAAATTCAAGGTAAAATGGTTATGGCTCTAGCCCAGCAAGAGAGGCTTATGGTAAGATTTCAAATGCTGCATTATGAAAAGCCTATGCCTAAATGCTTTCTTTCCAAAGATTGCCCCCAGTCAGAAATCTTGTATTACAGTTAATTTTCCCCCTCAATTAAACACCCAGCAACTAATGAAGAAGCAAGGAGCAAAATCCAGAGTGTCAATAACATTGATCGAAGGAGAAAACAACCTTGAGTCTCAAGCAGGGGACTGAAGTCCCTGGTATTTGATGTACCTGATAAAACGACGGTGCTCATTTCTGAAAGGACTTTGATTGCTGGGGATGAAGGAGGGTTTCCTTCATTTCTTAAATGTGGCCGAAGATCTATTTTATCCTCAGCGCTGACTTGTGTCCCAGTGAATGCAGACGGGGCAGGGTATCTGCACTTTGGTCCATCGGATAAAGTTGCAGAGGAAGCCTGTGCTGGGAAAATGTGGGAGCTTTGCCTTACACACAAAACCAGTGAACATGTTTCTTCATATTCCAATGTCCTTTGAAACAGGCTTGGGACTCTGACCCTGCTATTTGGAATGGGGACAAAATAAAATATGTATTGAAAACGTTTCAACATTAATTATTTGAGGGGGAAGTGGGAGAGCCTGGAGTCAATAACTTGTGCCTTCCACGCCGATGTTTATTCATCTCAAGCTCTCAAAGGGCTTTTGACAATACATCTCATGATGTTTGGGGGGGGAAAAAAGAGAATTAGCTCCATTTTACAGGTGGGAAAAACTGAGGCATGAGGAAAAAATGTGACTTTCCCATGAAGTCACCCAGAAAGCCAGAAACAGAGCCTGAGATAAAACCCAGGTCTCCCTAGTCCCAACTTAGTGTTCCCTCCACTGGGTTATGTCCTTGCTCGGTCAGCTGGTCGTGTCAGCCGATGCTGATGCCATGGTGTCAGCAGCGGGATTGTCCAGAGGCATAACAAGGTGACCTGGCATCCAGGGTAGCAGGGTTTATGGGCGCAGCAGTGGCTTCTGGCTGGCGCCTGTCAAAGATCAAAGTCTTTGATTTCAGATGCCGATGGCAAAAGGTCAGAAGCTAACACAACAAACTGCAATTGTAGTCTATCCCTCTGTATTAACAGTGCTGCATATACACACCCCTGTCTGTGCCTCATTTCAAATCACTTGAGCTCCCATACGAGAGAGAGAAACTGACCTTGACAACTCAGCACGAAAGATATCGGTACCCATGGTGACCAGATAAAAATGAAACTACCTTTAATGAAGTTGTAAAATTAAATAATGTACTATGCTCGCCCTCCTGTGACCAAACAGGACCAGTACCACCCAAGCAAAAAATAACCTCCCTTTTTTCTGAAACTTGAGCAAACAAAGAGAGCACAAGTGCCAACTCATTAATTATGCATGCCTGGCGTGTAGTAATTCGTCACCTGACCAAGTATAACTTTGAAAGAACTGCTGTACTTTTGGTGTCTGATTGGGAGAGGCAGACAATATAATATGCAACCGCAGGCTGCCTACAGGCACACTTCTAACAAGAGCCTGGGCAGCTGAAGAAAGTGTCACCGTTCACATGGGGCATCTGCACAACCCCGCACTAACCACTAACCTCTCTCTTCTCTCCCAGCAACAGGACACTATAGGCAGCATCGATGCTGGGATGACTGGAAGCTGGCCTCCTTGCTGTGTGGGATGGATCAGTCGGAGTCAAGCACAGGCTGGCGATTCAGCTGCAGGTGAAGGAAGAGGGGTCACCATCTGCAGATGAGGGTGACTCAGCCCAAATATAAAACTGGAGGCCAGCTAGGATCCCCTGGGGGAGAAGGGGGACAAAGGGGGGTCTTGAGAACATAGGAAAGTACTGAAGGGAAAGAGCATCTGAACACCTCAATCTGGCCAAAGCAGAAATGAATCAAGGAACAAGAACAGTGCGGACCTACTGGAGTCTGCCTCCACTATAACCATCACAAGAAGTGGTAGGGTTGATTTCAGTTGATTTGATGGACTTGATTTCCAAGTTATACCGGGGTCCAAACAGAGCCATGGAGGTACAGCGTCTCACCCACCAACTGCAGCAACTTCTGGAACTGCCTGTCGTGACAGTCAAACCGGCTGCCAAAAGTGATGGAACATATAACGTTGGAAATGGCGTGGTTAATTTTAAAGCAAGGGTCAAAGGATTCCCTGCAAAACACCAGAAGAGAGACATCGGCTCTCTCCCAGCCTTTGTGGAAGACAGAGAAGTTGTTGAGAGGGTGTGATTGATCTGTGTGAAATCCGCTGTTTGCACGCACCTCACATGCAACCTCAGTGAGGATCCGTTAAACACATGGGCTGGGCAAGCAACGCATTCAAGCAGCTACTTCAAGCCAGCTTTATTCGATTTTTCCAAAGTTTTTTTTTTTTCACACAGATTTCTGCCTTCATAATAGCTTAGCTAGATTTTATCCATACTTCTTCCCCTGGATAATTAATGGGAAAAATTGTAGGGCTGTCATGTAAACCCACTTTTCTATGTGGAGGCTGGGGGCAAGCAGACCCCAAATCAGGCTGCAGTCCCATTCCTGATAGAAAGAAAATCCAAAAATTGCCAAATTTCCAAATGTTGCTGATTTCTGGATCCAAATCCAGATTGTTACCCGAGTCGCTGATATTTCTGAGTTTTAGCAGAGCCAGATTCGGACACAATTTAATATTCCTTGCATGTAATCTCATGCTCGTCACAGCTCATCAGATCATGAAAGAAAACTTCAAATGTCTTTCTCTTCCTCAGCTGCCTCCATGAGGTACGCTATCTCCTGTTGTATTCGCTCCTCTAAGCTTCTCTTCCCCAGGCCAAAGTTTCTTAGAGTTGACAGGGCAACTCGTCTCTGTTGTTTCCAGCTCTATCCATTAGCAGAGACCAGCCCGATCCTGAGAGGTCACTCCTGTTACTTTGTGGTGACGCTAAAAGGTTAGAAAGTCATAACACTCCCTTTTTTGTGTGTGAAAACTTAGCAAGGGCTGATTCTTTTTCCAGAGAAAGAGATCCTGGCATATCACTGTTGGGCTGCGAAAACAAGTCAGCCCATTTCCTGCCACCTCTTCACCTCTGTATGTGCTTGAAGAACGTGGGCAAGTGAAGGAGGCGCAGTACAATACCTGATTTCAGTGGGAATCGGGTACATCGATGTCTTTGGGGGTCTGGCCAAAAGCTACTTAGACAGGCTTTGGCATTGTTTTGTAATATTTCTGGGTTCAGTTGGGTTGGCTTTTTTCACAGTCTCTGTGATAATGTGTGTGTGGCTCATTTTCCTTGACCTGCTCGTGCACTTGTTCCTAGCATCTGACAAACCAGGCGGTACCTACAAAAACGCATGCCTCTGTGAATGAGTTTGTCTGCAAGGGGCCACAATGCCCTGCCACCTTCTTTTTCCATACACTGTTATACCCTGGAAAAGAGTAGGTTAACAGTGCCTCAAATTAAACCTGGGGGTGGCGGTGGATCTCTGCCCTAAGTGTCTCACCTGCTAGGGGCAGAAACAATACAGTGAACGAGCTGGTGTATGAAGACACACATAGCAACATTAAATTCAAGCCCCAGCGCCAGGAGACTCCTTGCTGTCTCTGCACCCAAAAGAAGCATTAAAAAAACCCCAGTATGAAAGACTGGCTTCAGAGAGACTCCAAGGCCACAGTAGGGTTAACATTTTAGGCTGGACAGAGAGGAATCGCAAGTCCTAGGAGAAGACGGCCAGGCCTGGAACTCACTCAGGGCATCTTGGAGAGTAAAAGCCCTCCTGTCCATCAGCTGACCCGGAAGATAGCTCGCTGGTGGAATAAAGGATAGCCAGGTAAAGCAGGGACCAAGATAACCTGGTTGCACTGTCCCAGAAGCCAGGGTCTCACTCACTCTGGACGCTATGCCTGGATTGGCTTCAAGGGGTTTTCAGAAAGAGAGCGACCTTGTTAAGACTTGAGGCCCCCCCGAAAAGTAAAGCCCCTTTGGGGAATCTGTGGTTGTTATTATCTCAGCACTGATTTCAGGGGACCCCCTCATGTGACACACATGTGTTAGCTCTTAGTGTCACACTTGAAATGCCTGTCCTAAAGAGAGACGAGGGTCTTTGGATAAATCTGATATCTTTTATTAGACCAACTAACATATTAGGAAAAATTCTTCTTTGAAAGCTTCGAGTACAAACACCCTTCTTCAGGCAGAGGAAGCAACTGTGAGACACTTCCTCTGCTTGAGGAAGGGTACTTAGACCCGAAAGGTTGCCAAGAGGAATTTTTCCAACTATTTTAGTTGGTCTAATAAAAGATATCAGATTTACCCAAAGAACTTTGTCAGCCTATGTCCTTAGACCAACACGGCTACAACCAACACCCCTTTCCTAAAGAGAAACTCACCCAAGCTACCACGGACCTCCAGCATAATGGGGATCAGGGGACGAGCTGCAAAGTTTTCACCCTGATGAACAAGTGTTTCCTTCGCCAGCTGCAACCCCTTCACAACAAGTGTCTCGTAACCAAGCTGCAGGCTGAAAATGTTGCCATATTTTTCAGCAAGCTGGAAAAAAAATAGATGATGTGATATTGTTCCTAGTGAACTTGTTTCTTAATGAGCATTTGGGATGTTGACAAAATGCCTTGCTATTCTCGCACAACTTCCTTACAAGTTCTTGCTACCCCATACCTCAGAGGCTTTCTTAAAGTCTTGTAATTAAATTACCCCAAGCCCATGTGCTGTTGAAAATCCCTTCTCAATCTTACCAGTCTCATCTATCTCATGCAAACCCTTCTAACTGGGCCGAGCATCTCAACCCCAGTCTTTCATGGCTTAACAACCCTCTATGAGCAGCTTCTTCCCTGTCAAGTACTTGTGGGCTTCCCACTGCCTCGCCTGACTTTCTGTACTCTTAAAAAAAAACAAACCTGAATGTCTCTCAGATCCCTACAACACCTTCCAAACTCGTAGACCCCATCTGACCTGACACCTTGCCATCCACAACACAGAGATTGGGATTTCCTGGTAATGCCAAGTGTGTTTTGAAACATCCCCATCACCGACAGATGCAGCCTCAGTGCATCCTGCTTCTTGAGGATCTCCACTGGGGAAGAGGATCTGAAGTGGACGCCACCACATTTGGCCAAGTAAAAAGTGTGCCCTGGATTTCCTGCACCATAACAACCCCAGGTCGTTGCAGCGGCTCCCGGGGGCTTTCTGTAAAAGCCCGTTCAGAGCAGTCTAACCTGGTTTCTCAAGAGCTGGACCAGGAACTCGTCACTGGCTGCTGCGAGACTTTGTGGCTCACCACTCCCTGTTGGCTATTACTCTTGAAAACGAATCCCTCTCCTGTCACCTCTTACCTTCTTCACGGAGAGATGAGGCTGCTTGAAGTCCAGATGGAATATGTGACCCAGGAATGGAAGGGGCAGTGGTCCCGGAGTGAAATTTGCTGGACGGCTCCTCTTCATATAATCAACCATCAGCAGCCCCACGACCATGAACACCGCAAAGGTCCGGAAGGACACGTTCTCCCAGAGGATGGCCAAAGCGGGGAGAAACTGCAGCTGCATCGACCTGCAAAGGAAGTGGAAGTGGTTGTGAAGCAAAATGGGAGAGCAGAAGCAACAACCCTACCCGGCATCTTTACAATGGGAGAAGAGTCAAGGTTACAAACACAGTGAATGGGATTAACAAGCACACGCGATGTTCCCAGCAGGGTGCCAGCCAAGGAGTCCTTCCTGCTAGCCCCGTCTCTGCCAGACAGCTGGCCTGGCTCTCCCTTCTGGGCCACCATTTGCTCCCCCCTCATCTCAACATTTGCATTGGCTTGCATTGGCAGGTGCTTCATTCCTCTTCGCCAGCCTCTGTCTTAAAAAAAACAATCCAGTAAAACCAGATTTTTACAAATCCACAGCGAGGAAGGGGAAGGATCTTGTTACAGCAGGTGTCAAGGTGAGTTTGTGGCTGTAATTTCACCCTTGCCCTGTACACAGCCCTGGGAACGCTTCTCCACCGCACCCTCCCCACACGCCTGTGCTTATGTTTCCCACAAGAGTGCTGGAGCTGAGTGCTTTTAGCGTCCGTGAGCTCAACGGAGCTATCTGCATTACATCCGGGGCGGTCCCCATGGCACGCCCTGGTCCTCCCTGCAGACCCAACAGCCAGAAAAGAGGAATGGTTTCCGTGCCCCATTTCCAGGCTTGACTGAGTGAGAACAGGTGAGGGGCAAGATAATGCATGATTTCTGCTTACTGCCGTCAGCCCCAAAGCTGTACAGGATCAGTCAAAAAAAAATCCCTGCAGGCATCTCCCTGACTTGGTGTTGCCCCCATACCGGAGCACTCTTCTGGCTTAGATCAGCGAACTCTAAGGAGTCTAGGGTCCCACCCGTGGCTTCATCTCTGAATCAAGGCACTCCTTTTCTGTGCAGTGAGCTCACTTCTTCCCCATGCCCGACCACAGGCAAACAGGACTGCGAGGCTACAGGAGCAAGACCTTCTTTTTTTTGTCCAAGCTCCCTGTGCTGTGAATCCTTATCACTTCCTTGTGAGTGCTGGATCACAAAAGCCACCTGCTTTCAGTTTTTTATTTCGGGATTGCCCACAATATTATATAATCATCGTCATTATCATTTGCAATGATTATATAATGGCATTATTTACAATCTATACTGTCATACAATACTACTATTGAAAATTATGTACTATCTTGCAGCAGTGACCTGAGGGTGACCAGATGAGGGTCCTTATACCCAGATGCCATATACATATAGAGGAAATGACAGTTCCTGTCTCACAGCACGGGCATGCTGAAGCCCCAGCTCAGGAAAACATCCAATGTCAGATGCTGAAGCACATGCTTAACTCTAAACACTGAAATCCATGGAGCATTGCGTGAAGTTAAGTAAATGCTTAAACAAGCACTTCATTCCTCATCTGAATAACCCAACTAGCCATGGAGATGCTGTGCTTTGCAGAGATGTTCACTCTGTATTGCTGGGGGTTCACCTTCCCCCATGCACGTGCTGTTGTGCCCCCTGCCCCAGTGACTTGGAGCATTTGAACATACACATATGCACACGCACGCTCCGTAGTGATCATTGGGTTGAATAAACACAGGCATATGTGAATGAAAAGAACTTAACTATGAACTTTATTCTGGAGTAATAGGCAGCCTTAGTAGACCTGTGGTCTCTATTTTACTAGCTAGCTAGCAGCTCTCTAATTAAGGGACAATCTCCATCACTTGCAGCCGACCAGATGGTTTCACGCAACAGATTAGGCAGGCTCGTATGGAGTCACCCCGTGGAAGTTTGGCAGAGTGAAGTAGATGCACTTTTCTCTGCAATTACTAATGCAAGTAACTATATGAGAATGTAAGCTTACAATAAAAGACAAATTGACTTATAAAAGCAAATGAAATATTAAAGAAGACATACAAGAAAAGCTGTTTGAACAGTACCCCAACTTAACCTTCCTTGCTATGGCTCCACTATGAATACAAGATGTGTTTTCTAACCCAAGTTAGAAGATGTGTTTTCTAACTTGAGCTAACCTAAGTTAACTCATTTAATTTTAAATAGCTAAAACAAGACACTGGTCATTTGAACTCAGGACAGCAATTAACAATTCAATGCCAGGTCATCAAGGGATTTCACTTGTGCTGCTATGTTGTTTTAAAGCCAGGAGTCAACTTTCTCATTGCACTTGTTTTTAGTCCATGCTGACTAGCATTGCTTATTGAGCTCAAAGTCCATTTTTCAGTAGTAGAAATGTGGGAGGAGTGGGGTGGGGGGAGGGAGGCAGAAGAGAGACAAGGTGGTTTAGGCATGGGTTTTTCCTCATTGGCTTTTTAAACAATTATTTTTCACAAAAATGAAAATAGTTCCCATCTGAATATAGAAAAGTATTGAATATAGATTTTTTTCTTGCTTTGCTCACTTTCTCTCCCTCTTTTAAGTCTCCCTCCCAGCCTTTTATAAGCATAAAATGTTAAATAAGTAGATGCCAGCTTATTTCTGATCACTGGGATTACATTTTCTAAGAGAGAAAGTGGAAGGGCTGGACCCGATGATCCTTCAAAGTTTCTTCCAGCCTTACAATCTATGAATCTATGAAAAAGCTTTCATTAAGAAGCTGAATACTTCATGAACACATTTGAATGAAACAAAAATTTGCTTCTTTTGAAAAAAAAGTCATGAAATATGCAGCTCTCAAAGAGTGTCTGAACTCCTGGGCTACCTGATTGTAGTAGGTCTCTGGACCAGCGGATCCGTTCTTTCAGCTGTAGCCATCCCATTAGCAGTGCTTCAGTGGGACACAGGAATGGAGGAGGCAGAGACGTTTGGGGAAGTGTGCACAGTGCTCAAAGCATCATCTACCCTAAAGCTCAGCAATTCTGAGAAATGGGGCAAAATCTTGCCAGCTGAATGAGGGCTTGTGGTGAGTCCCATTTTGACCTGGAGGTTGAACTTCATGTCCTTCGGTGCCTGGAACGTGAACCTCTGAAAAAGGGCAGCGAAGAGCAGGAACAGCTCCGCTCTAGCCAGCTGCTCTCCCGAGCAAACCCTTTTCCCTGAAATGACAGCAACATTGGGTGCATCAGCCAGGGGATTGTTAGAAAGGGATGTTGGGCTCCATGACAAGTGTGGCTTTAATTTGCCACAGCAGAATAAGTATTGCTCTTATTTCATGACCATGAAGGAGAAGAGACAGTGTTTGTCTCCCACGTGAATCTCTTATTCCTAGGTTAGTACTACATTTCCCACCCTCAACCACTGTTCCAGTCCCCCATGGGGCTATCAATCCATTTTATCCCATGAAAATTCAATGCAAAAAACCCTCACTGAAGTTGTGGGAGGAAAGAGGAGAACAGGTTAAAATAACCCAGTGGAGAGGGGAGCAGGCTCTTAGAGTCCAGAGCCTCATTTCTTTCAGCGCAGTGGTCATTTCAGTGAACCAGACTCCTCTAGCACGCGCTCCTCCTGGACCACCTGGAGGAGGAGACGGTGCTCTCTGGAGTGCCCAGTCTGTGGTCCGGTAGTGGGGATATTTTGCTAGCAAGTGGGAGATTTCAGTTCAAGCCCCTGCTTGAGTTTTGTCTTCAGCCCCCAGTGCAGCAGGAGTTGTTCCAGTTAGGGAACTTTTGAAGGGACGGGATGTATTCAAATCAGCAGGTCCGGACGATCTCCACCCCAGAGTACTGAGGGAATTGCCTGAGGTCATTGCAGGACCCCTGGCACAGCTTTATGAGCACTCGTGGGGCTCTGGTGTGGTGCCAGAGGACTGGAAGAGGGCCAATGTGGTCCCCATCTTCAAAAAGGGGAGGAAGGATGACCCAGGATACTATAGGCCAGTTACTCTTACCTCGATCCTGGGCAAGCTTTTTGAGAAAATTCTTCTGGCGCATGCCCACAAGGGGCCAGCAGGGGAGGTCATACTTCAGGGCAACCGTTCATTAGCAGCAGGTCCTGTCAGACCAACCTGGCGGCCTTCTACAACCAGGTCACCAAATCCTTAGATGCAGGGGTAGCAGTGGACATCGTCTTCCTGGACTTTCGGAAGGCCTTCGACACTGTCTCTCACCCCGTTCTCATTAAGAA
>NW_017728907.1:57786922-57792231 GCF_001723895.1 Crocodylus porosus
GATCTACTCAGGTCCCTTCCGACCGTAGAAACTATGAAACTATAATCCATTTAATACAATGGATGTCTCATGCCAAAGCACTGGTGGTTGCAGGGCTGTGGGGGGGAACTAGGACCAGTCCAGAACCCAGGACACCCTCCTTTTCCAAGCAGCGTCCATTGCACTGAACCACCTTCCCTTCAGCACATTCTCCTCCTGGCCCCACGTATCTTACTCTGTTGGACCCACCTAGGGCCAAGATTCAATAGCGGAGGTAGAGGTGGCTCCTTGCTGTTTCTCACCTGGGTGGTCAAAGGCTGGGTGGTCAGGGCATGTTTCTGGCAAGTGAGACACGTGGGGTCAAAATGTTCTGTTTTGAACAGTTTTCTCCGGGACACTGGCTACTGCAAACAGCCTCAGGTATTTAGGGTGATTTTAGGGACCAGGACTCAGGCTTGCAAGTGCTCACTCATTTGTGTTTATGACACCTGGCTGCATGAGTGACTGGTGCCTCCTGAATTGGGGGGTGGGGAGGCCCTGTCGGGGTTACACCAGCCCTACTGACAGCATCAGTGTCGGCCGTCGGGGGGGTACTGGCCCCATCATGGGGGGCACGTGCACCCCCATGCGCCCCCTCCTATGCCTGGATGGCCATCTGGTCCTGACTTTGGCTCACCTCCTGGCTCTCAGACCTAATCACTCATCCGGACTGCCCGCACCTGGCCATTACGAGACTGAACAAGCTGCACCTCAGCCCCTTGGCCATGGCTTCAGTTTCTAAGTTTTCCATTTTCCAAAGCACTTCTATAACCCAGAAGCACTCCAGGTTTTTTCTAACTTGAAATCCCAGATGCCCAAACCTGATGCTAATGGAGAGAGTCAAGCACATCGCACCTGCCGTGAAGGGCAGGAAAGCCTCTTTCTTCCTGAACTGGCCATCCTGCAGAAAGTGCTCAGGGCTAAAGACATCAGGAGTTTCCCAGTCGTTCCTGTCACTCAGCACTGCTGTTAAACTGGAGATCAGAATGGTACCCTGCGAAGAGAAAGAAAAGGATGGCGCATGTTTCTGTTTCCTGTGCAACTGTGCCTTGCGAAGTGGGGGGATGAAGGAGAGTCATGACCTTCTGTTTCATGGTGTATGACAGATCATGAGGAGCGTTTTTTAAGAAGGTCGTTTTCTTTTCTGTGTTTGCTTGTTTGTTTATTTGTTTATAAACTTGAAACTATTTAGATGAAGGCTGTGCAACCGGCATCCCCATGGTTCCTGCCAGGCCATTGCTCCCCCATCACTCAAGCTGCCCCCACACTCCTCCTTGCCCCTGCCCCTGCGCCAGGGAAGAAAGCAGTGCAAACTTCCAGAGCTGCTGAAAAGGGACTATTTCCCTGCTTCAACCTTGAAAAAGCAGCAGCTTCCTCCAGACACTCTGAACCCCGCTTCTCCTGCATGAGGAAACAACCACTGCAACGAGCTTCGGCCAGATCCAGTTCTTAGCCTGGTTACAAGATGTTAAACATAAACACCTCTCATTATGGCTTATGCAGTCGTTGGCTGGAAAACTCTAATCTCACCTTCAAATGCCTCCATGCTGCTGGGAATAGGGATCCAGGGGACTTCAGCCCATTTATAGAACTAGGCACCAGCTGTGAAATGCAGTTCAGGATCTGGGTTGACTCCCCAAAAGTGTTCACATTCAGAGAGACATAGTTAATCACATTCAGAACCACACCCTGCGTGCCCCAAAGTGTAATAGTGGTTAGACGTGGGGCTCTAGTTCTGTCTCCTCTTTATTAACTTCCTAAACCACAATAAAGAGAAGAGGGCTATGTTGCCTTCCAGGTTACCTCTGGCAGGTGGAATCCAGCCAGCGTTGTGTCCCTGGTTGTCAGGCGCGGCAAATTAAAAGGTGCAATGTTGCCCAGCCTTTGACTTTCATGCACAACTGCGTTGGTGTATGGCATGCTGTCTCTGTCGTCCATGGCTGGTTGGCGGGACTGGCCAATCGCTGTGTCAATCTCTGCTTGCACACTGTCTGCAGAAAGAGCAATAATTGTGCGTTGGTGCACAAACCAGCACGCTCTTGAACAATAGGTGCAGTGTCAGAATTTGAAGCTCCATGTGAGCTTCAGAAATAGCTTCGGAGAGCAGGTTTTACATCTGAACACGTCATTATGTAAGAAAATGTACACCCCCTAGCCTGAGATGATTGCTTGGGGCCTCACAGGGTAGAGGGGAGAAGCGTATATGAGTAAGATCTTAAATGGCTAATTGCTTGTGATGCCATGACAATCTTGTCGCTGATAGTGTGGTATCAAATCCCAGAAGTAGCAAGTACAGGGGGGCCCGAGGGCCCTGGCCTTCCTCAGGAAGAGGCCTGTGACCTGACATGTACCGGAAAACTTTTCATGTGTCCGTCATTGCAGGCCCTCCCCTCCCCTGGCAAAGATAAAAGTTGGCGCCTACGCAACATCCCCTTACAGGATCATCTTACCGATGGAGGATATATAGACCAGCAGAGAAAACAACATGCTGGGACTTGGAAATCAGGGGCTCTGGAATATGCTGATTTGCTGAGTGAGTTGCTGGGAAAGTCGCACCCTTCCTTATTGCTCAGTTTCTGCATCTGTTAAATGGGGCTAATATCTCCCTGATAAAATACTTCTGGTGACAAATACTCTAAGTGCTGGGGATTTGCAAGCATACTTTTTTCCTGTTCAGACTAGCAGGGTCAGGTTCCCAGGGCTGTTCTGTGGGAAACCTGAGCATGAAAATGCTTGCCCATCAGTTTTCTCTGTGAAGCAATACTCCTACATCTTCCAGCACAGCGTTTCTTTGACACTTTGTCAAGGGCCCAAGGACTCCATGTTGTCTGCATGTACCTAAAAGGATCTTCCAGGTCAGTGCTGAGGACAAGACTGATCATGGACCACATTTTAAAAATCCACTAGAACGTGAGTGTGCCAGGTACATCAGATGTCAGAGACTCCAGTCCCACCCTTAAGACACAAGGTCTCCTTCAATTGGTGCTTCTGCAGCTGTGGATTTTGTTCTTCATTTCTGCCTTAGTTAACTGAGGACACAAGTCACTGTAATACAGGAAAGGATGTCTGAATGGGGAAAATCTTTGGGTAGAAAGCACAGGCAATTCATAGAGCAGTATTCGAAATCCTATGAAAAGGCTCATCTGCTGGGATCGAATCGAAACTATTTTACCTTGAATTTCTGGATACATGGCCATGTACAGTAGACCCCAGTGGAAGGTTGTGGAGGTTGTCTCAGCAAAAAAAGGTCAAGTGTAGAAATTAAGAGATTGCTTTCCTTGAAACTAGAATTGGCACCATCCTAAAATAGAAACACCGAGTTTCTACTCATTTCCATATAAATATTCATTATTCTGATTTCAAAGCCATGTTCCGGGCTTAGACCTGCAAGATGCTATAGGCCATCAATGCCCATTGACTTTAATGAGAACAGACAGCCGCCAGCCCCTCCGAGGAGAGCTCACAACAGAGAAGACTGCCTCATTTTGAGAATGAAGTTTGTGCTGATTTCAGAGCTGAGGGCTTGATGCAAAGTAACTGCTGGCCACAGCTGGTTTTGTGTCTGGATCTCGAGCCCAGTGAACACTGTTTAACACATTTTTAGGTTCCAGCTCATCATCATATTCAAGCACATGATTATCTTTAAGCATACGGGACTGAGGAGCTACTGGACTCCAGTGGGGGCTACCTTCTAACTCAAAGCAAAAGCGCTTTGCAGAATCAGGTCCTAACTGAGGAATTCATGTGTTAACTTACTAAGGTTCAGGTACTCATAAAACACAACTCGCAAGTCCTGTTTGAATTCTAGTTCAATTTTCTTTTACACGGGATTTTTCTTTTCATGCATCTCTTACCTTTGCAATTTCCTTCAGCTAGCGGTCAATGAAGTCCCTGGTGTCTGCTGGATCCCAGTCCTCCTTGTGCTTTGCAATCTCTTCTTTCACAAAACATTTCATTTTTCCCCAGTTTTTTAAAATAGTGTGATGGTGTCCTGGAAGCCACTTCATTATGGCAGGAATGGGATTATACAGCTCTAGGCACAGCGAGAGAAGGACATGGCAGTTTTAGGGAAATGTATTATTCAGTTCAATATTTTTGCCTACATCTACCTGAAGGGAGGCCTTCTCATTTTATCAATGGAGAGCGTAGTCATTAAAGGTCTCAGTCAACATTGGTCTGCTCCTACAGACGTGCAGCGAGGCTGCACTGATGTGTTGTGGAGCAGACTCAATTAATCAAATGGGCTGGAGAGCAGATATAAACATGCTCCAGCAGGCCCAGCGTCACGGGTATCAGTGTCCTTGAACTGAAAATTAGTGGCGAGTTGCTTTGAACCAAAGCTGATTCGATGAGCTTTAGATCAAAGCACCCCGCCGTCATTTTTGAGTGCAGGGACACTGATAGACGTGCGGTTCCGGTGCTTTTAATGAGCACGGCTCACTAATCCTGTCCCCACTCCCTGCACACACACCCCTCCTGGAGCACGTCTACAAACACCCTCACATTTCATCTGGTTTAGGACCAGGAAATGAAACCAGGCATCTCTATAAGTCCCAGTCCAGTGCTGGAAGCCAGGGCCTTGCAAAACTTTATAGCTAGAGACCAAAGTAAGCAAAAGACGAGGCATGTTAGATACAGTCTCTGGGTGCAAGCTGAGCATGGCACTCAGCTGGTTATACTTCTACCCCTTCAGTATTCACGGTGCAGGATCCCAAGCTGTGCTAATTTTGGCAGCGTACCATACTGTCCTGACTGAGGCTACCCAGAAAACAAAAATTTAACTAGTGCTTGGTTAGCCAAAGAACAGGTCACAGATAGACCCGGCTTTGCACAACCCCACTCTAAGCAACAGGGCACTAGAATCAATCTCTTCCTTCTGTTTTCTGGTATGACTGCTGAACTGTTCACATCTGATACCACAGAGGTGGCCAACCAGCCGCACACATGCCACAAGTGGCACAAGCAGCCTCAACGTGTGGCACATGGCAGACTGGGGAGGGGACAAGCAGCACAGTGGCAGTCGGGGCAGAAAAGGAGAATGCAGAGCAGCAGATTGGGTAGGAGGGAAAGGGAAAGAAGTAGAAAGCAGAGCAGCAGATCGAGAAGACAGTTCAGGACAAGGAGAAAATATAGCAGCAAACTAGGCAGAGGAAGTGGGCTGGAGTAGGACTCAGTGGGGGCCAACCTTTTTGGTAGGCGTGCCATAAATTGTCATAAACCCATGTCTCTCTCAAGCCCCCTACTATTTCATGTGGCCAGAGGCCCTGAACTGACTGTCCATTGATCTAATG
>NW_017728907.1:57792331-57801319 GCF_001723895.1 Crocodylus porosus
CTAATTTAGGAAAAAAATGGTAATAAAATATAATGGAATTTTTAAGAGGGGTCTCCGATATCAATAGTTCCCTCTTTTACATGAGTATGTTTGGGGTTATTTCTATTTTCTTGCAAGTTTGGAGAGTCCTGATACTTATGTATGGACAGCTGCCACCATTATAGCCTCTAAGAACCAGTTAGAAATTTTACTTACAGGGCCAGTGGAGAAGTAAATAGCTACACCGGGACTTCCAGTATGGATCCTCATGGACATCTGCCTCCCCACCGTGTGTTCTGTGTGGTGCTACAAGCATGAACGGGGAGGACGAGTGGTACCACGCATGTTTGGAAAATCTGACCCCATGACAAGCACTGGATAAATAATGATTCCCTCTCCAAGTGAGCAGCAAGTCATTATCTCTCACTCAGATTATGCCTCCTCAGTAAGGTTCTTCACCCTTCTTACCCTTACAAACCCAATAATGTCAGGGCTTTGCTTTTTTCCCTCTGTTGGGTTGGGGTTTGGATTCTGGACTATTTCAGGGCCCTAAGGAGAAGGATGAGAAATGATTACATTGCCTATCTTGTTTTTGCAGCTTGGCTCTTTCTGGTGACTGGGTTTAGGATTTTATCCTGCAATCCATCTCTGTAGTGGGAGTAACTGCGTAAAATCAGTAGCATTAGTACAGTCCCTAACAGATTTCATGGTTTTCCTCCCCTTTTTAGGATCCAAAAGGCAAACACTGCTTGATGTAGGCTTTTTAATTATTTGAGTAGTCTAAAATTGGATCAATGGGTTAAAGTGCCTGCTAGTGCTGGTAAGTATTGTTCTTTAATCTTCCCATCCTCTTAAGAGCTTTTTCAGCTGATGTTAGGCTGCCAGTCTCGTCGTCTTAACGTTTTTGTCTGATGAAGGGGGGAGCATTTGGGTTGATCACAAGAAGGTAGCTGAAAATCTATGGTTTCTTCATTGCCTTTGGTAGACCAGCTTATGTGAGGTCTTGTGTGTTATATGGTGTCTTGAGGAAGCCCGAGGGAACGCAACTTGTGAAGCCCCTGTCTTAGTATCTTCTGCATCCTATGCTATTATGACTATGAACATAGGTCTTTGGGATTATCTCAAAGAAGACTGATAGGGAGATCCCAGACTATATGAGAAGAGTAGTCATGAAGAAGAGACAAGGGGTGGATCACATTAGGTTCAGATAGGCCTTTGTGGTTTTTCCATCACCATTCTGGGATTATGATATAGAAAGAAGGGGAGGGGGACTTGTTACACATGTACAGTGTAACCTGACATTTGATTTATGTCCTGGATACATGTTTCTCTCAAACTAGCCTAATGTACAACCTTGCTGCCTTTTAAGTAGTTGTGACAGGAACTTCGGGGCCAAGGTGTTAGAATTGCAGATTGCCTAGCAGCCCAAATAAATGTTTAATTTTAATATGACAAATTACTTAGGGCTGTCACTCTTTCCAATTACTATGCAAGACTGAACAAGTACTGTATAGTAAACTTTGGAATTGGCTTCAGAAACACACTTGCTTCTGGGCTGAGTGTCTCAAAAAAAGTGGTTTACAGCATGTCTTTAAAAATTGATTGAAGAGTTGCATCTACTACTGGCCTCAGCTTTCCAGTGTCTGTCATGGGTAATTATAGATGGTTGGTTCAGATGTTGTTTAAATATTAGAGGCTTTCTGGGAAGTGCAGTGGATTTCAGCCAATATGCTAATGTTGATGTTTTGTCATATTATTGAATTGCGAACCTGGAACAAAGAATTTTTATAGTGATTTGGTGATGTAATTAAATATACAGGGCCAAACTCATCCTTGGTGTAACATGCAGTGTGACCTCACCGCAGTCTGAAGGTGACATGCTCAAGTTCTTAATCGGGGTCCTGGGCTTGCATGTCAAGCCCATGTCGAATCTCCCGTTGCTGTGGTACCGTGTTTCTCAGCCTTTTAAGTAGCAAGTACCCTCTAACTTCTGAAAATTTTAATAAGTACCCCAACATTCAATTTTCCAGGGGATGTTATAGTTACAGACTAATATGTGCCATATGTTGGAAGAAGGGCTGTGTATATAAGGCTATGACATGACAGATGACTGATCTGGTGTGGGTAGGGTTGCCTTTTACACCAGGGGTGCACATCTCAAGTATGTACCTGGGCTAGAGGTGATGTTGGCCAAAGGTAGGAGGGCTGAACACCAAATTATTACTGGGGAATTAAATTTTTTAAATTGCACCAAATTTTTTCCTGAAGTTTTGAGGGTGAGAAAGAAAGGAAAAGAGGGCAGGAGAGAGAGTGTTGGGGTACCCGCATACCCCCTGTCTGTGTCTCATGTACTCCCAGGGGTACATGTACCACAGGCTGAGAAACTATGCTGTGGTAGACTGCCACTAACACCTGAGATGCGTAGTTTAAAGCTAACTTGAGTGTATCTGCATAAGCTGCAATCATAACTTGAGCAATATAGGCCCACCTGAGGTTCTCTTCATTACATGATTTATGTCAGTCAGGCATCACTCTTTTTTTCCCCCGTCCTTTCTCATTCCCATTGTAGCAAAGAGGAAAACAAAAGCGGTGAACAGCTTAAATGTTAATGTTCATGAATCTGAGTGTCATAGCCACCTTGTTCTCTCTTTCCCCCTGCCTAGGCTAGGTTAGGATGGTCATGAAAGAGTCAACATTGCTCCAGGGGGATCTCTGCATTCCCGGGGGTATGCTTGCCTCTTGTTGGCTAGCCACACAGCTGTTGGAATCAGATCTCATGTAATAGTTGGATTGCACAGTTTCTGTTTTCACGTCGTTAGTGGAAAAGAAAACAGCCCCTCCTACCAGATCTCCAGGTACACAGTGATCCCACTGAGGACAGGGGTGGTTGCCAGCACGGCTGCAACAGCTTTCCTAAGCAAGGGCTCTGTTCTGGTGTGGAGAGGTCAATGCTTTCGACGTCCAGTGCGCTGTGGAATCGTAGCTCTTGTTTTGTTAAAAGAGTTACATGACTTGGGTGAGTACTGGGGATGTTACAAGATTTCTAAAATCTGCTGTTGATCCACTGATTCCAATGGGCGCAGGATCAAGCACCTTCATTATAAGTGACATTCGACCCAAACTGCCCCACAGTAGTTGCAGTTGGAAATACAGAGGAGTTCCTGTGTCTTCTTCCTTTGCCTCCATGTGCCAGGCAGACCCGCATTTTCTTTGCAGGTCTCTGTTGTCTTCCTTTTTCCTGCCAGTCCCTGCCTGCTGCTCCAGAGAGAGCAGTTTGCTGCTCTCTCTCATGCTGGAGGGGAACAGGTAAAGAGATGCAGTTCACCCAAGAGCCAAGGCTTCATGGGTCATTTCTTACATGAGGAGGAGGCAAAATGCGGTGGCGAAAGGACCAGAAGTCATGGAGCTGGAATGCACGCTTATAGCCCAGAAATGCAAACAACCTCTTTATTCATCACCATTTCGTCTTGGAGCGGCAGTGCCTTGGGAATTGCCTGGAGACTGAAGGGCTGCAAGGGCCTTTTTTTTTTCTCCCCCTGAGCTAGCTTTCTGTAGGTCTGGCTCTGACTCTGCTCAGCAGCTCTTCATTCCCAAGACATCTTACTGGCATGCTGTTTTTCCACATCGAGCACTGAGAGAGAAGTAGTTCCTGTCTTGGGTGATGTACGCACCCTTGCTGGCTGTCTCGGGCAGCCACTGCTCAGGGTGTTCCCACTTGTCTGCCTCCTCTTGCTGTTGCTGTTCAACATACCTGCATTTATTGTTTGCTATTTGTTTTTCATATGTTCACAGAAAGGCTTCAGGTATCCACTCAAGGAGCAGAATGATATAATCTGACTCACGAGTTCAGCCATGCAGCGCAACCAGTGACTTGCAGTGAGCTGCTTGGAGACATCTCAAAGGCTGAGATGTTTTTACCTGAATTATTCATTGAGCAGTTGAGCGCAGCAAAGTGATGAGTAGGGATTGAGGTGTGCTTCTGAATGAACCATCGATGAAAAAGAAGGGCAAAATTCACAAGCAGCATTACTTCTATCACCGCTATTATTATTTGCAGTGTATCTGATTTATGATTTGTATTATGATCGTACCAAGGGACAACAGGCATGAACCAGGAGCCTGTTGGTCGGTATTACCGTGCACCTTGTATAAAAGCTCAAGACAAGAGCATCAGTCTCCTGCTATGCCACAGACTGGTTTAATTAATTATTCAGAAATTATTAGCTTTATCGTTCATTTGGTAGAGGTGATTTTTGTTGACATCTGTCATGCTTAGGTAGCTGAGTTTTCTCTCACAAATCAATGACTGAGTCTCTTTCCTCAGAAAAATAAAACCACTTTGCTTACTCATTTGTGCTCTGCTGTGTTGCTTTTTGGTCATTTTGACAATTTACTTGGATGATGCTTTTGGTTTCAAAATCATGGAGGGGCCAAATTTTGCTTTTAGCGATGCTAGTATAAATCAAGAATGTCTCAGACTTGCACCGTTGGGTATGAGAGCAGAGACGACTAGAAATAAAAAGATAAAAACATCGGTGCTCATTCAAATACATCTTGAGGGTTAGGAAGGAAAACAGAATTGGAAGATCAGAAGACCGCATGGGTTTAGACTGGAGGTTAGTTGTGAAGAGAGATGGAGGCGGCGGGGTTTCTACTAGTTCAGTAATCCAGTTCTTGGTTCTGGTGTGCAGCGATTTGAGTATTATATTATAAAGAAATTGTGGGGTGGAATAGGCAGGTAGTCAGAGTTTGAGACTGGGAATTTGGATGCCAGGATCTGGTGCATGACTGTTACTGAACTTGGAAAAGTCACTTCTTAGTTTCATCTCATTCTCCCCATCCTTGGAGAGTGCATTGCTGTGGGAAAGAGCCATCAGAGTAATTAGTACTACCAGGGAATTAAAAAAAAAAAAACCCACTAGAATTTTTTTTTTTACTTTGAATAAAATAGCAATACAGTGATAAATAGCAACCTAGAGCAAGTGTTTGAGTGTTTCATTCTTTTCCTTGTCAGCATGGTTACAAACTCTAAAGCCCATGGAGTTTTTGTGAGTGTGCTTTTTCTCTTTTGACATTGAAGAATTTGAAAATAAGCCATTGCTCATAGGTTTATAGCACTGCCCCTTTGGCTTTCAGGGCATTAATCACTATTAAAAGCAGTCCCCATCCCATTCCCTGCTCCCTACCTCCCCCCCACAAAAAACCAGCCACCCTTCTGTTTGTTCCTTTGATCATGTCCCAACAGGAACCGAATATCCTGGAGAAGGAAATGGAATACATTCCCTTTAAGATGTGAGCTGGACTGCTCTGCTACCATTATTTAGCTTAGTGTATCACTAAAAAGCTGTCAAAGTGCTGAATTTTCCTACGCGGCCCAATGTTTTCAGAAACACTCCTTCCATTTTTTCCCTTCTATGAGGGCTGTGATGTTGACATGCCGTTCTTGTTTAACGTAATATTTAGATCCTTTCATATTGAGATTATGAAACATAATTTGATGCCCTGCTAATCTTTTTTCCCCATAATCCCTAGAAAAGCACAGCTGCAGTACTAAAAACATACTATTTACACATGATCTCTGGGCTTGAATGGCCCGCAACGTTCCAAAGATCAGAGTTTAAAAGAGACGTGTCAATCCTTCCTAATTCCTAGTCTTTAGCATATGACACCACCAAATCTGTACTTGCAGCTGATAAATATTTCTGCTGAGCACCAGTCTGCTCGGTGTGTGTGTGTGTGTGTGTGTGTGTGTGTGTGTGTGTGTGTGTGTGCGTGTGTGTGTGTATGTCTGTAGTGTCTCCTTGTACAGTAGCTTTATCTGAAGAGTATGTCTTGGCAATCTGATAACCATAAAGTAAGGTAAGACAAACTGAGCTTAGTACTGAGCTGTAACAAAATGATTGTCTGGCTTCTCAGTCATTCCTTTTAAAGTAAAACAAACAATGTTCAGGATTTTCTTTTTTCTTTTTTTATTGAAATGTTTTTGCAAATGGCTGTCTCTCTGCCTGCTCTCTCTCTTTTTCACTGCCGATGTGGGAAAACTAGCACATTTGTTTAAGGATAAACTGGGAAGTCTGTGGTTTCCAGCACACACATTTTGAATAATATTTATACAGACTATTATTTAATGGACCATATAAATATTTATCATATGCTGCTGCCCTTTGATCATAAATACTTGTTTGAAAAGCTGGTCTGTCCCTGCTACGATTCATGGTAGAGGAGGGGGCTATTGCTGCCCCAGTGCTCGGAGGAGGTTTTGGCTGGAGGTCCCATTACAGTGATTGTGATTTCAGAGTGCCACTGTCAAGTTTTGGGAGGGCCTTTCCTTTTATATCTGTTGTCCCCTTTTTTTTCTGCTTGCAAATTCAAAATAATAATACTCCCCCATGCCCTCCCCCCACCTCAAATCAAAGCCTTCTGTTCTGCAATGGGCAGCCCATGGAAGTGAAAGGTGGTCCATTTGGCTGCAGGGTGACACGCTTGGCATAGTTACAGGGTTGTTGCCAAATAGCTCGCGGCCTCAGGGAATGACAAGGTACAAAGCTATCGCCTGCTTGCAGTGAAAACCTCAGCCCAGTTTTTTCCTCTCCTTGCATGTGTGTTCAAGCAAAGACCTCTGCCTCCCCCATGCTCAGTTCAGAGAGGACAGTGTGGCCTTGGGGAAGGGGGCTCCAGCTTGCACCCCAACCTTGGAAGTTTTGTTTCCTTTTCAGTTTTGGTTTCTGTAGTTTATCGTACTTGCTGGTTATAAATATCATTCCCAAGGAAAAGACCTTTCTGACTGCGTTTCTCCTTTGCTGTGTCATACTCTGAGATTGCCCTGTTTTCCTGGGTTCAGATTCATTGCAGTAACTCTCCCATGGCAGTGATGAATATAAAACAGCGCTCACAATATCCCTCGTCTGAGGCCGTGAGTTTCAGTTTCAGAGTTCAGAGCCTGGAAGTTTGTACTGTGACCCACTTGTGGCCTCAAATACATCTGGGGCTGTTATTATGGGTCCTGTTCTCAGTTTGGATTCCCCTCCGGTACCAAAGCATGTTTCAAATGATGATGGAATAGTTTGGTCAAGTCTTTTCTACGGATAACTCTGTCGAGATTTTAGTTTTTCAGGGACTGTATTAGGCTGTTGCACCAAGACCCCTGGCAGAGACACTTGTGACCTAGAGATGATTGCTTTCTTGTGGATCCAGATGACAAGTTGGTTAAATCTCAAGTGAACTGTATTCCAGAAAAGCCCTTGGCATCCAGTGATGTTTGTGCAAGCGTATCAGATCGTGTTGCAGAGTTGTTGTCCTCTGAACAACCTCCATGGCTCAGAAAGCCTGCTTTGCTACAAGTGCTAGCTGGAAGGAAAACAAGCTGGTTAATGTTTAATTTTTCATTTTTTGTTATCATAAGACATGACATTGCTTCCCTAAAAAGTTGAATCAAGAGCCATTAGAGAAAGGAAGACTAGCTAAAAAAGGAGTTTTTGGTTTTGGAGTCCGTTACCTTGACTGTTTCTTGCTGGCTTTCAGTCAATTTTCAGAAAATTGAAATTGGAAAAAAATGAGGATGCGCAGCTTAAACACAGATGTACTCCCTGTATGCTCAGGCATTAGATCAAATGATATAAGGAGATGGGCCCTAACATCGTTACTGGCATTAGAGGCACAAGATGACAAAAATCACTTGCTCCATCAACTGCTAAGTGAAGACCTGAACAGATGGAGGCTTAAGAGGCGTAAAAGTTGTAAACCATTTATACATGAAGCCCGCGAGGTCCTGAAAGGAGACTGGGGATTCTGAACCAAACCTACGGGCAGCCTAATGGAGTAGGCTGACTGCTGGGAAAGGTGAAACCTATTCCTACCAACCTGTTCTTACTGTTTCTGTTTTTGTTCCTACCAAACCTATTTTATACCAACACCAAACAAGTCCCCCATTGGGCACGACCTTGACAGAAATGCATGGGTCAAGCTGAAATGCATGGGTCAGGTAAACGTCTTGGACAGCCCCCTTTGTGAATTTGGTGTCCAGCAAACAGCACGACGCTTAATCAAAAGCTGCAATGCCCAAACGGGGCTTTGCAAATGCCCGGATGGGGTAGATGGAACCCGCACATGGAGCAATTATACCAGATAGTGTTTTCTAGATTTGGAAGTTGATATCGGATGCCATACGAAAGAAGAACTTTCAGAAGTAAAACAGTGGCAGCGTCCTCGGCTGTAGTATATACTACTATATAAGCACATAAACAAGCTCACTCTCTCATGAGCAGCCAAACGCCCTCATTACTTTTGTTGCTTAGTAAGGGAAAAAAGGAAAGCAAATGTTCTATGGGTTGATTGAGTTCCAATTTTTGAAATGCTTGTGGTGAGAATCCAATGCAAAGCCATAATTTTAAGTGCTGAGTAAAGATGTACTATGTAGCTTAATTCTCTAACATCTGTTCGATGTGCCCTCAGTGTACCAAAAAGCATTAATGATCTAAAATCAAGGATACCACGTAAAGTAAAGGAATAATAATTTAGGAGTAACTGCTTTCTGTGTGTGTGTAAGAGGGGAGAGAATATTTTCACTTTCTCTGATGTGAAAAATGTCAGAAATAGGCTTTTTTTCCTATCTCATAAAAATGAAATCTACTTAGTGGCTTTTCTTGTGGTTCTTTCTTTTTTATGAGTCAGCAGACAGAGGCAGCACCTAAAGAAGGCAAAACAGGGGACTTCATAAGATAATATCAAGAACAGTTTATTTTATGCAATTTATTTAGAGTAATATTCCTAGCTAGTAGCTATCAGGCTTTCAAGTCAACTTTCTAAACTGATTGTTGGGAAATAAAGTATAAAATTGGAATGGGAATGTTATCTTTTGCTGATAGTGCTTTACAACCCAGTGAACACTGGAGGAATAAGCAGGTTGTAGTGTATTGTGGTGGGCATCTCCAACTGGTAAATTTTATATATATATATAAAGGGCTTGGTCCATCTGTGTGTGTATCCCTGTGTCTTTCTGTCTGTCTGTAA
>NW_017728907.1:57801419-57809980 GCF_001723895.1 Crocodylus porosus
AGTGTCATCAGCAAACTTGAACAGGGTGCTTTCCACCCCGTCATCCAAGTCACTGATGAAGATGTTGAACAGTGTTTATTAGGCCTGTGTGAAGCGGCTAGTATTAGCTTTGGATTGGGATTTGGCTGATTTAGGGAACAGTGATCCTATTCGGTGTTTCAAATCACTGTCCCAAATTGATTTGGCCTAATCTGATTCGGACATTCAGCTGCCACCAAATCAGCTGAATCTCTGAATCACACAGGCCCCATCCCCTGCCGACTCTCCCAGCCCCCGCCTGGTCCCAGCTTCCTTGAAGAAGAAAAAAAAAGCCTGCACTCACCAGCTGCTGCTGGGCAGGGGACGATCCCCGTGCCACATGGGGGGGGGTCTGCCATGACCTCCTCCGATCCCCCCCTGCTCTCCCTGCCCCCCCATGGCTGCCCCACCCAGCACTTGCCGGCTGCTGCCAGATGGGGGAGGAGGGGCCAGGAATCCCTGCTGCCCCCAACTACCCCATGCCATGAGGGGGCTCTACCATGAGCCCCCCAACCCCTGCCCACTCCCACAGCCCCCCCATGGCTGACCTGCCCTTCCCAGCTACCGACCCTTTAAAAAAATAATCAACCCCCCGCCAGACTCACCGGCTCCTGCCCAGTGGGGGGGAGGCAATCCCTGCTGCCCCCCCACTGCCCCACGCTTCATGGGGGGCTCTTCCATGAGCCTCCAAAAGCCCCAAGGCTGCTGCAGGAGCTGGTGAGTTCGGGGTGTTTTTTTGTTTTTCTTTTAAAGGGTCGGGAGCTGGGGTGGGCAGAGAAGCCATTGGGGGTGGGGAGCTGGGGCAGTGGGCAGGGGTCAGGGGGCACACAGGGGTGCTGGAGGAGCAGGCAGGGGATGGGACCTGGCAGGGGTCCCCCATCGGCTCCTTTCTCCTCCTCCAGCCCCCACCCTCTCCGGCTCCTACATACCAGCACGGAGTCCAGGTCCAGCTCCCTGGGGCAGTAAGCAGGGACTGCCCGAAGAGCTGAAGCTCTCTGAATCTTTTCCAAATTGATATGGAGAGCTTTGAATCAATTCAGACCTCTTCATTGATCCCATGATTCGATTCGGATTCAGAGATTTGGCCACCGAATTGGACTGAATGTCCTCAAAATTGAATAAGCACCCGAAGCTTTGCACAGCCCTAGTGTTTGTCCCACGTGCTGATTTAGTGTGCGACTGCTCACTGGAACTTGGTCCAGAAGGCACCTGGCCACCAAAGTCTTATTCCTTCTAAGAATGACACACATGCTTAATTTGAAACGTGAGTAGTCTCACTGAGTAGCAGAGGATTACTCATATGCTTTAAAGTTATGGATGTATGCAAGTCTTTGAAGTATTGGTGCCTTAAAGTCTAATCCTACTTCCCTTGACTATAACAGTGCCAGATCAGCCCCTTTGTGAGCACTGAGCAGAGCATCCTATTGAGAACCAGTGGAGTTAGCATCATCATCTATGCTGGTTTCCAGTTGGCTTGTGGGAAGAATGTAATCTCTTGATTTGTAATAGCTAAGGCTGTAAATGGCTGTTCTGTGCCTGTGAGAAATCGCATCCCTCTGCTTGCAAAGGCACTTAAGCTGGACTCTGCTTGGTAGGACAGAAATGGGGCTGTTGGCAGGATGCTCCAGGAAGGATCCTTGATCAAGGTGGTCTGTTCCCTACAGTTCTGGATTGCTTTGATGCATTGATTTTTCTCTGCCTATTGTGGTACTGATCTGTTCTTGTGATCATCCATTGGGAGCAGGGGCATACATGTAAACAGACTTGCATAGTCTGTCTTGTTTTATTTGTCTGTTTCCAAATCTGTAGTCAGTTTTGCTTGCGTTATCCTTGTAGCCTAGGTAATAAACCTTTTTGTCATTTGGCTCCTTACTGATTGCCTGTAATTTTTAGGCACATGATATTCCAGGCAAGCCCAAGCTAAAATATTCTTCCATAACCCAATGGGGTGCCCACCTAGGCTGCCAGGGATTGCCTCACCTCAGCTGCAGGGTTTGGTATAAGGAAAGTGGATCCAAGGCTCGCTGGGGTAGGAGCTATCCCAGGGCAACCTCAATTTGTTCTGTGGACAAGTAGCAGCACAGTGGGGAGAAGCTCAGTGCTCTCTGCAGCCGTGTTTGTGACAGCTATAAAATCCTATTCATAAATAATGGGGAGGCATTGGTAAAGGAAGTATAATTGGATGGATATGCAGAACATGACTGCATGGGGAAAGATTGGGGAAAATGAAAACCAGATAACTCTCAATCACAAATAACACCACTGCTATTTGTCAGCAAGATTTTGTAGCTGACTTCTTTTTATTTTTTTTTAAGTTAGGCTATTTTGGTATGTTATAGAAACAGCATGTACCAAAACTTGATGTGTGATTGGGTTACATTCTAAAAATTAGAAAATAAATGCCAGTTCAAATTTGCAGGCTTCAGCAGCTTTATTTCTTTCAGCATCTGAACAAACTTTTGGGTGCTTGTCTGGACCCTCAAGACACTTGGTATCAACTATTATTTAGCTGTTCTCTCAACATGACCAATACATAAATATTAATAATTAATTAAGGGCAATCTGTGAGAAATTAAAAACAGTGATTTTTGTCAGCTTTTACCACTTCATAGAGCTCAGTGAACAACGAATAATGAATAATTTAAACAATAAGCTTAAAGATTTATAGATTTCTAGAGTCGGAAAGACCTGGTAGATCATTAGGTCCACCCCCCTGCTCCAGGCAGGAAAGAGCACTGGAGTTAAGTAACCCTAAATTCTCTTTTATTCTCTTAATTCTCTTTTAGTTTTCAACTTTTAGCTTCTTTTTAGTAGTCAACAAATTCCTTTGTGAATTTGCTTTAATTCTACAAATATTTACTAGGCAAATTTGGTACTTGTGATCAATCAGCTTTGTCATAGGGTATTATGCGTGTTCCCTGATTGGATGGGTGATCAAACATTCCTATTAAGCGTACTCCTGCATGCAAATTGGCAATGTACTTTCCAGGAACATTTATGCCACTTCAGCTCATATACAAAAATAATTGAACAAAAACAGCCCTCGTACTACAGGGGTTGCATAAACAAATTCATTTTACAAATTGAAATGAAGACTTTCAAATATATTGTTCACCTTTAATCTCAAATGCTCAAAAGTGCCTACACAACACCTGCACACTGTTTCATGTCATGCAGCTTTTCTTCATCACTTTATACATGTGGTTTTAAACCGGATTTTTTTTTCCCTCTTGCAGCTTTACAGGGTTATTAAAATGCATAGCAACAAGCAGGACCTGCTAAATTACTATGTTGGAATTGATGTCGGAACAGCAAGTGTCCGTGCGGCTTTGGTAGACCAGTTTGGGACAGTAGTGGCGCATGCGGATCAGCCAATCCAAATTTGGGAACCCCAACCAGACTACTATGAGCAGTCCTCTGATGACATCTGGGCTGCTTGTTGCACAGTGACAAAGGTAGGTGGGGGACTAAGCTGAAGGCAATACAGGCTGTACTTCAGCAGGTAAAATAAGATACAGGCTGCCAGCTGATGCCCGTGGCTTCCTGTCCAGTTGTGCCTGCTGTATTCTGCCAAGCTGTAATAATCTTTTAGCACAGGGGTGCTTCCCAAATACAGATGATGGTAGCATCACACACAAAAAAATCCTTGTTTCCCAAAATGGAAATGGTGGCAGCGGGGAGAGGAGTTTGAGAGCCGTAGAGATGGAAATGACTTGTCCAGGGTCACAAACCAAATTTGTATTGCTGGAAATAGAACCCAGGGCCCTGCTTCTGCATTAGTGTGGATGGAAGATTTGCTCAGTGAATGAAGGACCAAGTCTGAGATCTCGATTCATTGGTCCGTATCTTAGCCTCAAGAGAAGTCTTACTCTTGGGAGTCAGGGTTGCTCAAAGCTTGCTGGCGTATTGGGTGCTGACAGACATGCAGGCCCCTGCTCTAACTTATGGTGCTTTACATAAAGCCCCATGAGTTAGTGCCCCCCAACCCAACAGAGGTTTTCTGTTGGGTTGCGGGGCGGGGATTGTGCCTGTAGGTGAGCAGCCATCTGAGTAGACGCCCCTTTCCCCAGCCAAGGAGCTGCCCCTCTCCCCAGTCTGACTCTTCTCCCTCCGTCCCAGCTCTGGCACTGTTGGCAGCTGGCTGGGGTTTGCTCAGTCTACGCTGGAGGGGAAGGAGGCCAGGGGGCATGAGGCAGGGGGGCTCTGATCCACTCCCTTCCCGCTCCAGCTCAGGTCTGGCAAACCCCAGCCAGCAGCTCGCTGCTGTTGGCTTCCCCCTCACCCGTCTCCCCTTCCTTCTTGCTGACAGCCCCAGGGGAGCCCAGCCCCAATCACAGGACAAATTGGAGTGCCTTAGGGAACTTGAGTTGTCCCCTAGAGTTAAAGTGGAGCACCTTCATCTAATAACTTATTTGAGGAGGCTTAACTTTTCATGCAATCTGCCACTCTTAAAGCTCTCTGCGGCTGTGTGCATGTGTCAGGACATGGCTGTAGAGCGCTTTCAGGGGGCTGATCATGCGACAAATATCACTTCTGTCTGTGCCCATTGACTTGAACTGAAGCTGAGCAGCTGTGATTCACTGGGGCCAAACAGGACTTCTGTGTTATCTTTCTCCACCTTAACAAGGGCTGAAAAATGTTAAGTTCCCTTCTTGAAGAGATGATACCTGGCACAATGAACTCCTGATCCTAATTAATGTCTTTGGGCAGTATGCAAATAAAATAAGTGTTAGGCATTAGAATAGCATTCATGCTTGTATGTATTCTGCTACTTTATGAAATGGAAGACTCAAGTAAAATTTGCAACACTGAATGCATCAGGGAGCAGCGCTTTCTCGTCTGTTGTGTCCGTTGGGTAGGAACCTTTCTTATGCATCCTGGCAGTATGTAAAGGTCCTTTTATTCCTCTTTAAAAAGCTCCAGCCCCAGACTGCTCCATGTTCTGAGGTTGGCTTTTTAAATATTCATGCAATGCCTGGTAATTTGCAGATGGACAGTTCACCATTCTCTTGTTATTGATCAGCCTTTTCAAACATTAATGAGCCTGGCTCTGTAGTGCCCTGAGATAGAGGAGGTGAGAGGAGGAGGAAAGAAAAGGGACAGGGGGAGGGGGAAGCAACTAGATGGAGACTAAAACAAAACAGGGGCCCTTTAACTAGGCCCGCTTAATGTTTTTTCATTGTAAATGGCTTTGCCGTTCCCCTCGGGCCTCCTTCATATCCTTAAAATATAATCTCTTAGCACTAAAGACCTTTCAGGGCCTGTAAAAAGGGACCAAGGGTGATTCCTTGGTGCAGAGAAGCTCTAAGGAAAATTTTTTGCATATGGTGCTAATTAAACAGTGATGTTTGTATTGTCACCGAGCAGTGACAGTTTGTTGCTTCATTACAAACTGGAGAATTGGGCTGAAAGGAATCTCATGAGGTTCAACAAGGACAAGGGCAAAGTCCTGCCCTCAGGACAGAACAGTCCCATGCACCAGTACAGGCTGGGGGCTGACTGCCTGGGCAGCAGCTCTGCAGAAAAGGACCTGGGGGTCACAGTGGACAATGAGCTGAACATGAGCCAGCGGTGTGCCCTTGTTGCCAAGAAGGCTAACGGCATCCTGGGCTGCATTGGGAGGTGTGTTGCCAGCAGATCAAGGGAAGTGATCACCCCTCTCTGTTCAGCACTGGTGAGGCTACATCTGGAGTACTGTGTCCAGTTTTGGGCCCCCCACTACAGAAAGGATGTGGACAAATTGGAGAAAGTCTGGCAGAGTGCAACAAAAATGGTGCGGGGCCAGGGCTCATGACTTCTGAGGAGAGGCTGAGGGAACTGGGCTTATTTAGTCTGGAGAAGAGACGACCAAAGGGTGATTTTAATAGCAGCCTTCAACTAACTGAAGGGAGGTTCAAAAGAGGATGGAGCTGGACAGTTCTCAGTGGCGGCAGATGACAGAACAAGGAGCAACCATCTCAAGTTGTAGCAAGGGAAGGTTAGATCAGATATTAGAAAGAATTTTCTCACTAGGAGGGTAGTAAAACACCGGAACATGTTACCCAGAGAAGTGGTGGAAGCTCCATCCTAGGAAGTTTTCAAAACTCGACTAGACAAACTTTGGCTGGGATGATCTAGTTGGGGAAGGTCCTGCTTTGAGCAGGCGGCCCAACCCTAACTTCCTATAATTTTTATGATTACCTTGTAGGAGCCTTGCAGATTCACTTGTTGTTTAGTCAGTGCACGTATTTTCTTCTCAGCAATTCTCGGCTGGCGCAGGCTGGTCCTTCCACACCCTTGCCCCACTCCGACTGTGGCACTATGTGCTGCAGCTTGCACATCCACCTATGAGGACTTGCACAGCTTGCATATCCACCTGTGACCCTGTGCCACAAGCCTGTGCTTTCCTGGCTGTATGCCCAGCACTGCCAAGCCTGCAGGCACCTGTCCTTGCATGCCAGGGCAAGCCAGGTCTTTGCCGATGGCGGTGGGTGGAGGGAGGCACGTGCAGCTGAGCCCAGAAGACGGTGCCACTCCTGCTACTGGATCCTCTCCTATTGCTGGATCTGTGGGGCCATCTGTGTCCCCGCCGCTGGCACTCATGAACTAGCTCTGGTCAGTATTGGGGAGGGGATCAATGATCAGCTAATTGTCGGTCCAGCCTGGGCATCACACTAGAGCTAGTTCAAGACTGGGGTAATGCTGGGACTGGAAGCAGCAGTCAGCTGATTGTCAGTCCCAATCTCAGCACTGCACCAAATCATAGATTCATAGATTCATAGATGCTAGGGTCGGAAGGGACCTCAATAGATCATCGAGTCCGACCCCCTGCATAAGCAGGAAAGAGTGCTGGGCCTACATTACCCCAGCTAGATACACATCCAACCTTCTCTTGAATACCCCCAGGGTAGGGGAGAGCACCACCTCCCTTGGGAGCCCATTCCAGACCTTGGCCACTCGAACTGTGAAGAAGTTCCTCCTAATATCCAATCTAAATCTGCTCTCTTCTAGCTTGTGGCCATTATTTCTTGTAACCCCCAGGGGCGCCTTGGTGAATAAATACTCACCAATTCCCTTCTGTGCCCCCCTGACGAACTTATAGGCAGCCACCAGGTCGCCTCTCAACCTTCTCTTGCGGAGGCTGAAAAGGTCCAGTTTCTCTAATCTCTCCTCGTAGGGCTTGGCCTGCAGGCCCTTAACCATACGAGTGGCCCTTCTCTGGACCCTCTCCAGGTTATCCGCATCCTTCGTGAAGTGCGGCGCCCAGAATTGCACGCAGTACTCCAGCTGCGGTCTGACCAGCGCCCGATAGAGGGGAAGTATCACCTCCTTGGACCTATTTGTCATGCATCTGCTGATGCACGATAAAGTGCCATTGGCTTTTCTGATGGTTTCGTCACACTGCCGACTCATGTTCATCTTGGAGTCCACTAGGACTCCAAGATCCCTTTCCACTTCCGTGCCACCCAGCAGGTCATTTCCTAGGCTGTAGGTGTATTGGACATTTTTCCTCCCTAGATGCAGCACTTTGCATTTCTCCTTGTTGAACTGCATTCTGTTGTTTTCTGCCCACTTGTCTAACCTGTCCAGGTCTGCTTGCAGCTGTTCCCTGCCCTCCGGCGTGTCTACTTCGCCCCATAGCTTAGTGTCATCTGGAACTTGTATTATGTCCCTTGAAAAGTCCTTACTTTGCTACGCTACGAGTGCATGTGTTCATGCCGAAAACACATACTAAGTGGACATTTGCATTGAATGTGCAGTTAGCACAGCCCAATTGAGACATGGCCCTCAGAAAAGGCTAGAGTTAGCATAACTTACTTTCCCTATTGTGTCCCTCTGCACTGGAAGCAGCAGGACCAAGAGGCCATCAGAAACCCTTTTATGAGTCTGAGTCCCATTTTACTGACTCAAGAGTTTTCCATTGTTTGCATAACTCTTGGACTATATAGCACCTGCATTTTTAAGGTATTGAATTTCCCAAGTCTTTGACATTGGGTCTTCAGTTTATAACCTCTCTTCCCTGAAAACATGGTACACTTCTTATATGTGTGTCTGTGGGCATTTGTGTATTCAGAGATGTCTTGTGTCTTCACAGAAAGTTGTCTGTGGCATAGATGCTGAGAGGATTCAAGGGCTTGGTTTTGATGCCACTTGCTCACTTGTTGTTGTGGATAAGCAGTTTCAGCCCTTGGCAGTCAATTGTGAAGGTAAGACCCTCATGACAAAACCTAAGGTTAGATAGTTGTTTGCTGGTGACTTCACAGAGGCTGGGATTTGACCCATGCTGCCACATATAAGGCCTGAATTCTGCAGATGTGGAATTATAGAAGTCGCTTAAGAACAGCAATTTTTATTACATTTTGATCATTACGTCTAATGCCAGGAAAAACTGAGATCAGAACCACTTAAGTTTAGAACAATACTGGGTACCTAGTAATATTCACTCAGCTTAACTCTGACATCATATTGCTTTTTTCCTGAGAGAGGTCTTTGTTTTAAATGGTTTTTTTCCCCTCTTTTAGATTGAACAAGTGCTGTTTTTTGGGGGGGGGGGGTTGCCGTGC
>NW_017728907.1:57810161-57819619 GCF_001723895.1 Crocodylus porosus
TTTTTAAAGGGCTCTTTTTCCATGCTTGCTTCAAAAGAGAGCTGAACAGTGTGGAACTACTACAGTTTAACTCAGTGATTCTCAACCGGGACTCCATAGCTTCCTGGGATGCCGTGCTATTGTTTTAAGGCTGCCACAGGGAGCCGCACAATATTAGTTATGTTATATGTGCAAATACTTACACACGATTCGGAAGATAAAGCCAGAGATGTCAAATAGGAATCCATATTGTGAAAGCATTCTGACCTGTAGTCATTTTTCTGAGTTCTTTGCACCAGAAAAATTGTTCTATTAGTTATCTAGACAAAAAATGAATAAAAGTTAAAAGCTGGCATTTTCCAAGGTGTGCTTTGAGTCGAAAAAAGTTGCAAACCACTAGTTTTAATGGCTGCCGGCCTCTGTGATAGTAGACTAGAGTGAGATTGTTCATATTACTATACTTGTGAGACTGAGATATTATTTCTAGCTAATAATATTATGTTGTTAGCTAAAGTGTCTATTAAATTAGGGAACTAGTGCTACTGCAGAGGTCAGCATAATGGTTTAAAGAATTTGATTTACATCAATTTTTGACTAAATGATTCAGAAGAATCCTCAAAAGTGAATCTGGGTAATGAAGGCAGTTTGCACAATTACTAATTAATATTTGGTTTGTGCATCATTCAGTAAGTATAGTCATGGTCACAATTTGAAGAGTCCTTTTTTACATT
The DNA here is from genome assembly GCF_001723895.1 of Crocodylus porosus. Classification (NCBI taxonomy): domain Eukaryota; kingdom Metazoa; phylum Chordata; order Crocodylia; family Crocodylidae; genus Crocodylus; species Crocodylus porosus. The sequence goes on from NW_017728907.1 coordinate 57,810,872, forward strand.
AAGACTTGTTACCTCGTCCTACTGTTATCAAAATAATTTCGTTATCCTCAGATTTTTGCCTGTTACATTCTTTATATTTTTTGTATATGTATGGTCTTTGACCATATGTGTTATTTTAAACTGTATCTTAAATGTTTTGGCCCTTCATAAATCAAATTTGGTTCCCATTTTTTATTTCTTTGAGTTCTCCAGAAAAGAAGGAAAGATATATTTTTTTTAATATTTACAAAACGTTATCATCAAATAAAGTTGATACTGCACTATAGTCTCTAATGATGTATGCAGGTGTTGTTCTAGTGCATGTTGTAATCAGTCTCGCAGCTGCACCACTTGTGTGAATTTGTCAGCAACATGAATATATTTCGCAATTGTTGCTCTCCTCCGAATGCACTTTGGGGTTTAAGTACGTATCAGTAGCTCTGTCATACACTTGAGGAATATAGTGCTATCAGCAGGAGACAAGAGTTGGGAGTGTTGGTTGGATTATTACTTTTTACCTCTCAAGCGTTCCCTGGGTAGTTGAATAGAGATATGATAGTCTTCATTTGTTCTAAAGTGTTATGGAGTCTTGCCAAGGGCTGTGGCCTTCCACCTCAACAATGAGTACATTTCAGCAAATTATCACTATACGTGGTTTTTTTGAAAAAGGCTAAAGGGGCTGCTTCCCACACTAGTGAAAGGGCAGAAATAAGTCCCTCTGGTTGTCTAGCTGGCTGGCTGGGTTCATTTGAATTCACTACTTTAATGCACCTTGAATTTATTATGATGTTGACACTGTCTTGAGTAGGAGTTTGTGCATTTTTAAAGTTCAATACATATAAGACGCTTGCTTGTTAAGCATTGCTTTGGATGAAAGATGCTATTGTTTATAGCCTAAATTTTCAAAGGTTTTAAGCCCTTGCAGCTCTTGCTGGCTTTGGTAGTGACAGCTTGGCATTTTTGAAAACTGGCTTCAGCAGAACCATAATCTTACCCTAAATATCGGTTCCCTGTAATTAAAATGAGCTGTATTTAAATTCTGTATTCTTAAGTGGAGTTGCCAAATGGATTACCAACAAATAACTTCTAGTATTGATGAAGAACTAAACCAAGACTAAAGCAGCTATCTCTTTTTTTTAAATTTCTTCTGGTAAGGGGACCATACTAGAAACATCATTCTGTGGATGGACCATCGTGCCGCCAGTCAAGTAGCCAGGATCAATGGAACTCAGCACAGCGCTTTGAGCTATGTTGGGGGAACGATGTCTGCAGAAATGCAGCCACCTAAATTGCTGTGGATAAAAGAAGTAAGTATATCTGAAACTGTGCCAGACTTTTAGCTGATAGCTAAGGTCTTTGCAAGTTTTAAAACTTTCAGAATGAGATGTCTAAAAGAAGGCTAGGCTTAGGCTGAAAATTGTTCCTGCTGGAGTCAGTGAGAGTTTCACCCCCATGCTTAGTGGCAGCTAAGTGAGGCTGACCTTGAGCATCTTGGAAAATGTCCATCTTAAGAGATTCCATTTTTTCCATTGCCTGCTTATAAATGTCTGAGTCTCTAAGGTGGTTAAATGTTTTTTAGGTCAGGGCATTTCGTGTATCTCTCTTGCAGTAAGAGAATAGATATTTTGGACTTCCATGTTAGAAAAACAAAGATGAGCATGTGTAGTTGGGTTACAGATGAATAAGCCTTAAAAACAGACACACCTTTAAATACGTGGGCATCTGGCCTACTACATTGTTGCACATGCTCCCTCTAGGTGCAAGAGGGAATATAGACAGGGGTGGATCGGGGTGGGGTCGGGGTGTTTAGGGGCTCAGTTCTCCCCCCCCACCCCCTTTTGATTCCTGGTCCATCTAAAGTTTAAAACCAATTGCCTGGCAGTGGCAGCAGCATTTCTATTCAGCCAGCAGTGACCGAGTCAACTTCATGGTTTATTATAATCTACCAATTCCTGCTAAACTCTTCATCCCGCAGGTGTTAATGACATTCTCTCCTTTTTTAACGTTCTTAATATTCCACTAATCAAGCCAGCCTTTGATCTGCAATTCTGCTATCTATTAGCTTCTCCTGGTAATATACCTCCTATGTCGTGGCCCTGCAGACTATTTTTAACTCTAACCAAAAACATTAACTCAAGTTTGGAAACATTAACTGAGGTGAATGTTTACTCAGGCATGGAAATAACTTTTAGTGAAGCATGAGATGCACTGTACAGATGCTAAAGAAGGCTTGAGTTTGATTTATGAATCTGAAAAAAGATGTACAATTAAATCTAATGACCACAGGACTAAAGAAACAACATGTTTTCATTATTTTTGCCTACTTTGTTGTGTTTTTGATACATAATGTATGATATAGCAAATGAATGCAAATTCCAGTAAAATTAGATTTGTTTTTCCCTTGATCTTAAACTGAATAATATAGCCCTGTGCCCCTAATATACTAGTAAAGATTCTAGTTTCTTTTTACCTAGAGAAAAGTGTGTTTTGTTGTAAGTGGGGCTATACTACACCATCTGCACCTGGCATTTCAAAATCCTAGGTCCGCCTGTGGGTGTAGGTGCTATTTCTGGGAGGCATCTGAAGTTGCATACAATCTTAGCCAGAAGTATTGCTTCTAAGGCACCGCATCCAGGACTGGAATCATTCAAGATAGCTTTAGTCCCTGGGAAAGAAAATGCTCTGTTAATTAGAGTCTTCCGAAAAAGGACCAACGTTGCTTAGTCCCATCTGTAGGAAGTAGTCCGTCTGGAGAAGGAAGGAACTCTATTCATAATGCAGAACTCTTCTGCTGTCTCTTACACTTACATTTTCTGTGTTGTAGGGTGACATATGGATTTTTAATAATAACTGTCAGATAAAAGGAAAAATGCTTGCCACTTGAATTTTTTATAACTTCCACCAATCTGGGTTTTACATTTGGTCTCAATGATGTTCACTGTCATTTTAATGAAGGCCAAATGTAAATTATGTTCTGTCAGCTCTGAACAGCTGAAGTCTCCTATCCTTACAAACATGAGACGTTGTACTGTAACAAGGTGCAGACGAGGGAAGGTCAAAGGAGTTGACTGGCAGAAGCAGATAGTGACAGATTAATGCTAATTAATGTTGTTTGTAGGTGCTGTAATGAAATATGAATATCTTTCTATTAAATACTTTCCTCCTTTGAGCCATGAATGTCATACAGCTGGTCACTTTACGGCTGAAAGTTTCCATTCTTAATTTGAAAAGGCTTGAAGGAAACTGTTGGGTTGCATATGTTATTATGGTGAGGAGTCTGAAATACCAACATCCAGGTTACTTGGCAAACGTTTGTTTATTCGGGGCCAGATTGTGGTCCAGCTCGACAGGGTCACCACCCTCACAGCATAAGGAAGCCCAAAGGCCATGCCACCTACACAGCTTGCCCAGATGCTTTGGGGAGAGCAGGAGAGAAAGCAGGAGCATGAAGAGCATTCGGACTGAGCCACAGTCCCTTCTCAAGACTATGAACAGTGGCACAGCTATGTACTACACATTAAGCTTGAGGAGGAAAGACCCTCAGTAAGGGGGAAATTGGGCTGTGCAGGGGACTAGCTCCAAATCTGTACAGCTCCTACGGGTGGTGAGGAGTCTTTGTGCTGGTCCGTTGAAAAAGGATGATCTTCATCCTCACTTCACAGCTGGTGTTCTCCTACCTACCTTTAGCACAGTCTTCTGCATATACCAGCATAGAGTGCTAAGCATCTTCAAGAGCTTTACAAATATTCATTCATTAAACTTTACCATATTCTCTAAAGTAGAGGAAGTATTAATACTTTATGGCTGAGTAAATTGTCACAATGAGAAGTTAAAGTGGAAGTAGGAAAGTGGCTAGAAAAAGATACTTACCAGCCCTCAGCCACCCAGGACCATTGCAAAATCCTATTCTCTTCTTTTGCTGGGCAGAAAGCACATGTTTAGCCATTTGCTCCTGTTAGCATGTCAAAGCGGAGATTTCTCTAAATTCTAGTCTAGTTGGTGCCTCATGGATAGAGTGATTACATTTGGATGGCAGAGGGGGTTTTATGCTAGTGACTACGGTCTTTGCAAGTTTTCTTCAGTGCACAATCTGGAAGCAACAAAGCTTGGCCTGCAGATCCAAGGACTTATTTACAGGGCTAGCAGTTAACACCCCCCCCCAATGAAAACAGATAAAAATGCCTGCAGGAGAATGGCTATAGATTCTCCGCCATACCAGATTGACAGGTGCTTGTCAGAGCACAGCTGCACCATGCACGGACTTTGCTTAAGGCTTTCGTGTGAGTCAAGTTGTCTAGGTAGGAGCTTTGTGGGCACAAAACTAGACTCTGTTTTTGAAAATGGGGCCCTTAGTTTCTCTAAGGAGGTGGCCAGGATGGGGATGTTATGGGCGTTGCATGTTAGGAGTGAGATGTGTTGGCAGAGCTGTGTGGGGAAGTTTACACGGTGTCTGCCCACACTGTGCCTGGCTGTGATCCGTGCCTTTAGTCTCCAATTTTTCTGAGTGCTAAATGTCATCAGATACACTACCAACAGGATTCCTCTAAAGTATCTTGCAGCTGGGAGTAGTATATTTTTCTTATTTAAGCCCCTGTTGCTACTTATTTTTCTTCCATACTATATGAAGTAATTTTTCTTTCCATGCTACAACTTGCTCCAATACATGGTTTCTTCTCAGGAGCAGTTTTAAGCCTAGGCTTGAGCAGCACCTTCCTGGGTCCCCTAAAAACCTCTTGAGAGTCCATTCCCCTATGCTGTACTGTGGACATATACACACGCTGACTCTTGCGTCGCTCTTTCTCTCATTTTCTTGTTGTCAGTATTTTCAATCCCTGCAAGGATCTATGACCTATTTCTGTCTGCCCCTAAAAACTCCCCCTGTACCTTTCAGTGCCTTTCCCAGGCTCATGACAGATGTGTGGCTGCTTGGTATGTGCATCTCCATCGACCGCTGGAAGTGTCATGCAGTTACAAAGGGCGGACGGTACCTCCAGTGGTCCCAGGGCAGGCTCTTCCTAGAAGGGGCCACTGAAAGCAGCAGAATGAATGGCAGGGCTTACAGAAAGAACAGGGAAGGGCCCTTTGAACTGAACAGCTGCTGGCGGGGGTAGCTAGAAGGAGAAGCAAAACAATCAGCTGGAGTTTCACAGGAGAAGGCCATGGAAGGAGCAGCGAGAGCCAAAAGAGCAGCAGCTGGCATCAGCCTGCAGGACAGGCGATGAAAGGAAGTGCAAAGGGCATTCTTGTCTCAGTAGCTGAGAAGCAAAGATATGGAGATTGCAGTGGAAAGAAGAAAGCAGCCACTTTTTATAAACCCATCTCACAGTGGTCCTCCTGGACCCCAGAGAAGGAGAAGCTGTGGCAAACCAAATGGAGTGGGCTCATCCTGGGACTCCCGGCAAGGGGGCAGAGTCACCTGGAAGAGAAAGAGGGGCCCAGGAGTAGCAATGGGGAGGAAGCTGTAAGAAGGATCAGCAGAAGAGAGAAGGGAACGGCAGTGGTGTTGGAAAGGGAACGTGAGCAAACACCTGGAACGAGGAGGCAGCTACACGAAGCGTAACGCTCTTCTGCATCTAACTCGTGATCATGTTTCACTCTGTTAGCAGGCTGGCTCTGTTAGGTGGGATTTTAAGATAAAAATCCATTAGTGTTTTCTGTTTTTATCCCCCTGAGTCAAGAATGATAAGCATCTTTATCTCGGGACAGTTCTGTCCCTTCTTTGGTCTTTTTTTCTACTTCTTTTCTTTTAGATAGTGCTGCTCTTGGCTTCCCTTTTTTGCCAATAAACAGAGTGGTTTGCATTGATTCTGATGATGCCGTCTGTCACTGTGGCAAGTCACCTGGCACCCAGTCATCCAGGCACTAACAACGAAAGAATAAAATATAAAATAGCATATAACTGTTAGATACCTCTTGAAAGACTAGAGGCTGTCATCCTGAGCATGATCTTTGCTAAAGTGCGGTATGCACAGCACTTTCTCTTCATATGTTTGCAGTGTGAATAAGTCTCTGAAGCCCTTCACAAATGCAGTGCTGCTGTGGCTAATGCATTGGCAGATGGATGTCTCCGAAAGGTGAACCTCAGCTTGTCAGTCATTATAGACTGGACACCCCATCTAGGTATGGCCCATAACGGTGCTTCTGTGGAACCACACAGCCGCGAAGAGTCTGCAGAATGGATACCTCCCCGGTAATGTGACAGTCACATGCTGCTGACATTTTGCTCCATCATCCCTTTGTGGGATGTAACTTATTGTTTCCTTTTGGAAAGGGGAAATAATTCCACAAGTGTGGGGTCACGTCCGTCTTTTTCACTTTTTCCATCTCTTTTCATGAAGACCAGCCATGGTGGCAATGGGTGTCCAGAGGAATAGTGAAAGGGCAGAGCTTGTATTTTTACTCGGGCAGTGCAAAGATGAGGCAGTAGGGAAGGCTGTTTTATATCCCACTAAAGCCTGCCTCTAAAAGTTAGGTTGAACTTTTGTTCCCATTGAAGTTGAAGGCAAAGCTCACACCCTCTTGCTACTTTTTCCATTCAGTTTTTTGTTTTGCTTTCAGTATTTTTCTTGTGATAGCAGTATAGGGGTAAATCGCACACATACTTGGGATGCACAAGTGAAGGCATCGCATTTACTGCACTTCTAGTATAAGGAAACATTTTCTTTTAGAGTAACCAGCTTTCTTATATTTTCTGGAACAGGCTCAAATTTCAGGCCTGCACGCCAGTGTCTTCACAAACCCTCTACAATGAGACTTTGGTCCGAAATTTGAAAACCTGGTTGCAGATCAGCACCAGGCAGCATCCTGATTGCGGCTCTGTTAAAAAAAAAAAACAATGCAAAACCATACCATTTCAACAACCCCAAAACTGAATAGCTCCTGTCAACTTCATGGCTACTCTGGGCAGCCATGACACCGACTTGATCCCATCAATTGAACGGCTCCCTTAAGCTGCTGTGCAGCAGCTTTCCCACCATCGCTTTCACAGCAGCTAATAATCTGCTGTGGACTGTCCCCCAGATTTTGCTCCCTAAAAGTCGGTCACTTCATCTTTAGCTTTCTTAACTGCCAGTGTTTGTACCTATTTGTAAGCTGGATTTTGGTTGTTGTTGTTTTTTGCTATTGTCACCACTGATGTCAGTGTGTTCCCATGCTACCTTTTAAGTTTTAACCTGGATTTCTTACACAGACTTGGAAAAACTTCTGAAATCAAAAGTATTTTTTTATGCAGTTCAGGTGAGATTGGTGAAAGGATCACTTGAGGCAGCCAGAAATATGAATTATTGACATTAAAAAAACAATGCAGTGGCATAAATACTATTTGTTTTTTATTTTAAAATTGTCCCAAGGCACCTCTACATGTCATTAATACTATCTCTGTGAGCATCGGCATACTATATTGCCAGTTCTTCATACATGTTTTTAGTGATGTGTTAGATCCTGAGTTTAAGTGAAAACCTCATCTTTTTTAAAATAAAGTATAGCCCTCATGGTTATGGCAGAAGACTTGTACAGTCTAAATGCTTGTACAACCTAAATGCTTCAATTCCAAAAGACAAGTAAAAAGCCCCCAAAACATTGTGAAAAATGTCGTGATTTGTATATGAATCTCATGTTTTAGGGGTTCCTGACTGGACTTTTGAATGTGTGTGTTTGGCAATACCAAATATATCAAAGGGAAGTGAATGCTAATTTGGTTATGAGTCAGGCTGTCCCCTTGTATCCAATAGAATATGAACACCTAAAATGGGCTAGATCAGTAAAATATTTCATATTCATCCTCTTAGTCCAAAAAGGGAGGCATAATTGTGTTACTAAATACAAAGGTTGCATTCAAGAGCATTAAGAAGACAAATGACCTTGTAAGCTACTTTTCTTTCTTACAGCAGTTCAACTTCTTTTTATTTTTTACATTTTTTATACTTGTGTCCTAAAAAACAATTCCTGAAACAAAACTAAATCACTATTCCTGGCATACATCTTCCACCTATGCCAAGGCTTTTATATTTGGTAATATACTCAAATGCAACACCACCATCCCTGTAGGCCAGGGCTAGCTAACTGGCAGAATGCATGCCACGTGGGCAGTAGGGCTGTGCGACGCTTCAGGTGGTGAATCAAGTCGGAGGAGATTTGGCCCGATTCAGTGGCCAAATCTCTGAAACCGAATTGAATCAGGGGACCAATTTAAAGGTCCGAATCAATTCAAAGCTCTCCAAATCTTCGGAAAAGATTTAGAGAGATTTGATGATTCGGGCAGTCCCCAGTGGCTGCAGCAGGGAGCAGCAGCCAGACTCTGAGCTGGTAAGTAGGGGGTGGGGAAGCGGGGCTGGAGAAGAGGGGAGGGGACCATAGGGGACCTCTACCAGCCCCCCCACCAACCCCTGTACCCTCCCAGCCCCCTGACCCCTGCTCACTCCCCCATCCCCTCCATGTCTTCCCTGCCCATGCCAGCTCCCAGTGCTTTAAAGAAAAGCCCCGGTGCTCACTGGGTGCTGCCAGGTGTATGGGAGGGGTGATCCCTGCTGCCCCCTACTGCCCCCACTGAATGGGGGACTCTGTTACAAGCTCTCCAATTCCTCCCCCACTCCCTCAACCCCCCATGGCTGCCCCGCCTGACGGCCCTTTAAGAAAAGAAAAAGAGAAAAGCCCCGGGATTCACCACTCCTGCAGTGGCCTCGGGGCTTCAGGGGGCTCGTGCAGAACCCCCCATGTGACACGGGGCAGCGGGGGGCAGTGGGGATCGCCCTCCTGCTGGCAGGAGCGGGG
>NW_017728907.1:57819719-57834915 GCF_001723895.1 Crocodylus porosus
GGAAGGCAGCGGGGATCGCCCCCCTGCCTGGCAGCACCCGGTAAGTCAGGACCTTCTTTTTTACCAAGTGCCTGGAGCTGGGGCGGGTGGGGCAGCCATTGCCGGCTGGGGGAGCAGGTGGCGGATGGACCTGGCTGATTCAGCGGCAGCTGAATCTCTGAGTCAGATTCGGCCAAATTGATTTGGGACAGGGACTCGAATCACCCAATTGAATCACTGTTCCCCGAATTGGCCAAATCGGCACCCTCTGTATATGGCACATGGCAGATCAGGGAGAAGACGAGCAGCCCAGGAGCAGGCAGGGTAGGAAGCAGAAAGAAAAGCAGCAGATGGGGCAGGGAGCAAAAAGGAGGAAGCAGAAAGCAGAGCAGCAGGTTAAGCAGAGGAGGGGAATGGAGTGGCATTTAGGTATGTTGCAGGGCAAATTTATGGCATCCCTGACAAAAGAGGTCAGCTTCCACTGCTTAAGCAGAGATTTCCCATCCTACCAATCTTGATTTCTTTAGGAATATATTTTGAAGTGCAGAAATACTGGTACTTAACAGTACAAGTGGTGATGTCTTTATAATGACAAGTAGTCATCAAAGGCTCAATATCTAGCTGGGAGGAGGTATCAAGTGGGGTTCCCCAGGGGTCTGTTCTGGGTCTAGGATTGCTTAATAACTTTAGTAATGATTTGGATGATGGGATCAAATGCATGATTAGTGAATTTGTGGGTTATACCAAGTTGGGTGGAGTTGCAGATACTCCTGAGAGTAGGGCTAGGCTTGACTTGAATAGACTGGAGAAATAGTCTGCAGTCAATCAGATGAAATTTAAAGAAGACAAGAGTGAAGTCCTGCACTTGGGTTGGAATAACTGTGTGCATAAATACAGTCTGGGGAATGGCTGTCTAGGCTGCAGTATTTCAGGGAAGGCCCCAAGCTGTTACAGCGGACCCTAAACTTATTGGAAAAAGAGCAAGTGTGCTCTTGTTGCGAAAAAAGAGCCAACAGCATCCTGGGTTGTATTAACAAGAATGCCACTTACAAACCAAGGGAAGCTATGCTTCCTCTCTGTTCAGCACTGATGAGCCTTTACTGGAGTAGTGTGTCCAGTTTTGTGCTCTGTGCTTCAAGAAGTAGGTGGACAATATGGAAGGAGTCCATTGCAAAGCAACAAAAATGATTAGCAGCCCACGTAGCAAAACTTATGAGGAAAGGCTGAAAGCATTAGGATTATTCAGTCTGGAGAAGAGAAGACTGAGGGGGGATTTGATAAAATCTTCACCTGAAGGGTGATTAAAGAGAGGATGGAGATGGACTTTTTTCTGTGGTTTTAAGGGGTAGGACTAGGAGCAGTGGCTTCAAACTGCAGCAGAGGGAAATTTAGGTTGGAGATTAGGAAGAATGTTCTGACTATGAAAGTGGCTCAGCGTTGGAGCAGGCTATGTAAAGAAGTTGTGGAAGCTCCGTCCTTGGCAGTTTCCAAGAACAAGTTGGACAGACACTTGTCTGGGATAGTTAGGAACAATTCTGCCTTGAGCAGGGGGCTGGACAGGATAGCCTCACGAGGTCCCTTTCAGCCCCACATTCCTACGATCCTCTGCATTTCTCAATGGACTGTCTATGGAGGATTAGAACCCAGGGTCTTATAACATGCGAGCCCTCCTTTACTTTTATCAGACTTCTTGTGTCATTCAGAATTATATTAGACTTCCTTTGAACGAGGACAAATCAATGGAGTAGAAACGCAATAGAACAGTACATCTCATATGTGGGAAAGTTATAAGAGGATGCAAACAAAATGCTATATATACTCTGCGCAGTAATCAGAGTACTGGACAAGAGTTGGCTTAACCTGACTGCTGTTTCATGTAGATGCAGCGATTCAAGTCTCATAACACGTCATCTTTTGGGTTTCAAGGTCCTTTCTCTAGCAACTGTACCAAGAGTAATTGCATCTCTCTGACTGCTTGTTTAACTGTTAGTTACATTTTATTGAGGGAATAAATTAGGATATAAGTTTACATGAGGTCCTGTTTGAATAGAATGGAGTAAAATCTTGATGTTGAATCTGCCCCACCGCCCTCTTATGATGTCTGAACTCTGGGTTCCTTGTATGTACATTTTTATAGGTGATTCAGTTTGTCAATCTTTCCCTTTCTACTTTATTAATCTGGCTTTGAGAAGCTTTATCAAAAGTTAGTGTCTGCAAACTCCAGACAAATGTATGGAAAACTTTTGCTTCACTATTACTTGTCGGTACAATCTTCTGATTGCTGATTTAACCCCCCACCTCAAATCCAAGCTAGCTTTCAAGTGGTTAGTATACCTTCCAAGGGAAGAGATGGAAGTCCTGTTACTTTAGTAATTTAAATCTAAATAAGAAAAAAACAATCCCCTAAAAGTGTAGCTTATGAGTTCATCCTGTACTGGCTGACAGTAGGGAAGGTATAAGATGACTTAACTGTACTTTTCCATTTCCATTGTATCTGATTCAGAGAGGTGAAGTTGAAGATGACCTCATTCACCATGAGGAATGAGATGACTGCAGTAATGCGGGAAGTAGATGAGGGTCCTTTCCTCTGCATGGTTTCTTATTATAGTGGACACTTTGGCTGCATCCAGATGAGCGAGCACATGCCTATTGTGGCATCTCAAAGTGGTTTGAGATGCCGCAACAGGCATACTGGGAGTGAAAAAATGTTCCCCGTACTGCATATTTGCAGCATGGACTCTAAACTTGATTTGGGGAAATCCTGGTATAAAAACTGTCTGAGTGTGGGGGAGACTGTGTGGGAGGGGTGGCCTGCTCCCCTGCATGGTGTACACCTCTCTCACATAGTGTTCACACCCACACTACACTCCACCCCCACAACCCATCCACAAACCCAGTACCCCCAAATCCCTGCACAAGCCCCAAACCATCCCCACAAACCTGACCCCCACAGACCCTACACCCCCCACAACCCTCCCACAACCCCCCCCATAAACCCCACCCCCTACCCCCCTTTTCTCCCAAATTCTACATCTCCCCATTGATCTCACACCCAGGCATGACTCCAGGAGTGCACCATGACCATGACATGCGGCCCCAGCCTGGGGAAGCTTCTGATCCTAGGAACCACTTGGGGGGTATGATGCACTTGGGCGGGGTGATACACTGGGACTAGTGGTGGAGGTGGCAGTAAGGGGGAAAGAGAGAGAGAGAGAGAGAGAGGGTTTGGGGATGGGGATGGGGGAGCTCTCCAGGTAGGAGAGGCCACTAGAGCTGGGTTTCCCCCTGCCCCTCTAGGGTACCATGTACAGGGGGAGAGCACCATGTACAGGGGGAAACCAGCCTCAAACAGCAGCAGCTTGCCCAGCCCAGTCCCTGAGCCCCAGTCGAGGGCTTTCCAGGAACAGCATGGGGCTTGCTGGAGCCTGGGTACAGGTGCAGGGAGCAGAACAGCAAGGGCTGGCACTGCTCAGAGCCACAATTAGTGGATGGGACAGCTGCAGCTGGACTCATGTCCTCATGCTGGGACGGAGCTGCTGCCAGGAGGGAGTGAGTTGGGGCAGGCAGGGGATGTGGGTCAGGAGTGAGGGGTACTGGGCTGTGGGTTGGGAGTGAGGGACAAGGGCATGGGCAGGGGCAAGGCACTGGCATCCCAGTGCTGCTGAGCACTCTGGATCCTAGTGAGCAAAGGGGGTAGGGACAGCTCTGATTTTTCTGTGATAAACAAAAGCAAATGCCAAAGTGGATAGATATTTAGAATGTGTTTTATTATGATGTAAAGGCATTGGTAGGCTTCCAAATTGCTTTAAAATTGTAAATTGTAAATATATCAATAAAACGTTGCCCAACTGATCTCTCTATATATAGCAGTGCTTCATTTTAATTGCAGAAGAGCAGTGATTTGGGGTATTTTAATGAGAGAATTTGGGTTTTTTATCAGAGAATTTGCCATTTTTAAACAGGGAACACCAGGATCTTGACAGATGAGGCAAGTGATGGGACCCAAGCAGAGGAGCCTGCCCAGGGCCAGAACTGGGGACGCAGCTGGAGGGCTGACAAGCTGGCTTCTTCTAGCCATTTGGGGCGGGGAGAATGTGCTTTGACAGTTTAAAGTGGACCACCACAAGGAGCACATCATCTGGGTGATAGGTGCCCAGATGACAGGGCAGAGGCCCCAGTCACAGCCCACTGGCAGCTGGCCCAGAGATGCAGGTGGCTCTGCTACAGTGCCCATGCCACAGTCCAGGCAGCCATGTGGTCCCCAGCTGGGTATGGCAGGTGCACAGCCATGAGACCGCAGGTTCAAGGAGGTGGATGCTGTCATAGGTGGCAGCAGGTCACAGCCAGGCAGCAGCCCCAATTGCCAGACTGCCGCAGTCGGTAGAGGAGGCAGGGGCCACTCTAGGTTAGCGCTGCTTCAGCAGTCCAGCTGGCACAAGTGGCTAGTGTCCCCAGGTACCAACTAGCAGGGCCTCAGAAGCTGGTCCCAGCCTCTTGCTCCCCTTGGCTGAAGATCTGGATGGAGCTGAGCAAGGTCAGTTTGCCCCAGGTGGCACAATTTGCTCCACACCAAAGTGCATGTTCAAGCCTGTGTGCTGAGGCACAAATCCCCAGCACAAATTTGTGCCACTGCTATTTGAGTGTCTCCAAGCACATGTGCCTACATGTGAGCATGTGCCCTTTGGGAATATTTTTATAGGAAGATGTCACTTACTCCCTTCCAAACCATAACTGGCTCCAGCTCCTCTGGTTTGCTTGTCCTTCTTTTGCTTTTTCATTTTGTTGGATTTGTTTTCGTCTTCTTAAATTTCTTTTCTCTTGATCTGTCTTCATTGCCCACTCTTTCTCTCTTCCTATATTTAGTATGGAACAAAAAAAGAAACAGAAATCTGAAACAGTAGCTTAATAATTTAAGCCTTGGGTATGTCTGGTAATGCAGTATAAAATCTTTCATTTCTAGATCACATTTCACGTTCAGTCTGATGTAGTTAGAATCACAGAATCCTAGAAAATTGGAGTTGGAAGGGACATCAGGAGGTCATCTAGTCCAACCCCCTGCTCAAAGGAGGACCATCTCTAACTAGATCATCCCACCCAAGCCTTTGTCAAGTTGGGCCTTAAAAACCTCCAGGGATGGAGATTCCACCACTTCTCTGGGTAACCCATTCCAGTCCTTCAGCATCTTCCAAGTGAGAGAGTTTTTCCTAGTATCTAACTTAAACCTCCCTTTCTGGAACTTGAGACTGTTGCTCCTTGTTCTGTCATCTGCCACCACTGAGAACAGTCCAGCTCCATCCCCTTTGGATCCCCCCTTCAGGTAGTTGAAGGCTGATATTAAACCCCCCTCAGTCTTGTCTTCAGACTAAATAAACACAGTTCCCTCAGCCTTTCCTCATAAGTCATGTGCCCCCAGCACCCTCACTATTTTCGTTGCTCTCCACTGGACTCTCTCCAGCATGTCTGCATCCTCTCTGTAGTGGGGTGCCCAAAACTGGACACAATACTCCAGATGTGGCCTCACCAGTGCAGAATAGACAGAACAATAACTCTCTTTGATCTGCTGGCAACGCTCCTACCAATGCAGCCCAGTATGCTGTTAACCTTCTTGGCAACCATGGCATACTGCTGACTCATATTAATGTTATTGTTCACTATATACCCCAGGTCCTTTTCTACAGAACTGTTGCTTGGGGTTTTTCCATCCTAAGGGCACAACTTTGCAGTTGTCCTTGTTGAACCTCATGAGATTTCCTTTGGCCCAAACTTCTAATTAATCTAAGTCATCCTGAATCCTAGCCCTACTCTCCAGTGTATCTACTACACCCCCAGCTTGGTATCATCTGTGAACTTGCTGAGCATGTACTCCATCCCATCTTCCAGATCTTTAATGAAGATACTGAACAAAACCACCCCCAGAACTGACCTCTGAAGTATTCCACTTGATACTGGCTGCCAGCTAGATGTTGAGCTGTTGATTACTACCAATTGAGCCCAACAATCCAGCCAGTTTTCTATCCACTTTACAGTCCATTCATCCAACACATACATTATCAGTTTGCTTGCAAGAATGCTATGGGAGATGGTACCAAAAGCCTTGCTAAAGTCAAGTTATATTATATCCACTGCTTTCCCTGCATCCACAGAGCCAGTCTTGTCATCCTAGAAAGCAATCAGGTTGGTCAGGCATGACTTGCCCTTGGTGAATCCATGCTGACTATTCCTAATCACCTTCTTCTCCTCCAAGTGCTTAGAAATGGATTCTTTGAGGACCTCCTCCATAATTTTTCCAGGAGTTGAGGTGAGACTGACTGGTCTGTAGTTCCTTGGATCCTCCTTCTTCTTAAAGATGGGCACTATATTTGCCCTTTTCCAGTTGTCCAGTCACCATAAGTTTTCAGAGATAATGGCCAGAGGATCTACAATCATATCAGCCAACTCCCTCAGCACCGTTGGATGCATGGCATCTGGCTCCATGGACTTGTACACATCCAGCTTTTCTAAATAGTCCCTATCCTGTTCTTTCACCACTGTTGGCTGCTCACCCTCTCCCCAAACGGTGCTTCCTGGTGTAGTAGTCTGGGAGCTGACCTTGCTTGTGAAGATCAAGGTAGAAAAGGCATTGAATACTTCAGCCTTTTCCTCATCATCTGTCACTAGTTTGCCTTCCCTGTTCAGCCAGAGACCCATACTTCCCCTGACCTTCCTCTAGTTGCTAACACACTTGTAGAAACCCTTCTTGTAGACACCCGTTCAGTTGCATCTGAATGATGTCTTTAGTCTGTGCAAAATCAGTTGGGCAGTCTATACATAGTTCACAACAGGCAGGTGTCCATGATACAATATCATAGAAAATGAGGGTTGGAAGGGACCTCAGGAGGTCATTTAATCCAACCCCCTGCTCAAAGCAGGACCATCCCCAACTAGATCATCCCAGCCAGGACTTTCTCAAGCCAGGCCTTGAAACTTCTAAGGATGAAGACTCCACCACCTGATACCACCACTGCAAATGACATGAAC
Organism: Crocodylus porosus; assembly: GCF_001723895.1. Classification (NCBI taxonomy): domain Eukaryota; kingdom Metazoa; phylum Chordata; order Crocodylia; family Crocodylidae; genus Crocodylus; species Crocodylus porosus. Next base: position 57,826,716 of record NW_017728907.1, read on the forward strand.
TAAGACCCTTGTTTGAAGTCGCAGTGTACTGAATGAAAAATGAACAGGCATCCTGACTGACATACTCCATAAGCCATAGCATAGTCCTGGTACAACGTGGTGCTGCAAGGACAATGGAGGAAATAAATGCATTGTTTGTCTGTGCGTGCATAACAGCTCTTCTGTAGTAAATAGGAATTAGAGTTGCTAATCTGACCATTAGTTGATATGAATTTGGTGTCTGTGAATACTTGTTCATTTGTCTTTTAAAGTTGCCTGCTCTGAATGGCAGCCAAGGATGAAATAGAAATGAAAATAAAATAAAATGTTCTCACAAGCATACGGAAAAACGTTGGATGACAGATAAGAAAGATTAGCTTTTCCTAGGTTCAGTCAGATAACTCTAAATGTAAGCTAGGTTGAAAGTACTCTAAGTTGTCCAAGGTGATTTTTCTAGTCATTCACAGTAATTAATTAATGCTGGCCTCTTTTCTGCTTGCAGACAGTCTTTGAGCATGAAGCTATTTCCTCAGCTCTACTTATTGCTCCAAAGATTTTGATAAATGATTTTGAAATATTTTTAACTGCAATGATCATAAATAGTATTCTGAGAGAATTTGCTACTCAAGCCACCTGCTGACGGATATTGATTAGATGCATTGCATGGTGGTGGGTCTCTTCCTTCATCGGATAAATGCAGATATTTCCGATGTGTGTACACATGCATGTGACTCGAACATTTGCTTTCCATGAATATTTGTACATGCTATTTTGCTGTCCCCTTGCTGCAAAAATTTGTATCTGCACAGCTCAATTGCATGATTGCTTATGGGTGGCAAACACAAAGTGGGTGTAAGCATAAACAAAGCAAATTGATTTAAAACATGGAGTTAAAATGTGTTTGTCTGGCTATACAATTATTCAGTTAGGCATTTTGTTTTTTTCTTCCCGGGGTAGGATAAAAAAAAAAATCCAAATTTATTCATTCCTGGCTGAACAATTCTATTGTGGCTTTTGCCCAAACTAAAGGACATGCGTTATGTTTTTCTCATAATAATGACGATGCAGTTTAGCTATTTCTAAAAAAATACTTGCTTCATGATATCAGCAGTGCCCTCACACTTTCTGGTTCTGGTTGGGTGGGAGAGGTTGGACTGGGAGTAGGTGTTTCTCTGCTAATTGTGTCCAAATTAAATGCTTCCATTCTAAAGTAGTGCTTTCACACCTCATTTATTACTGGGGGAATAAGGGCAAAGCAGATCCTCCCTTTAGCTAGAATCACTTTGTGCAGCAAACAGCCAAGATATAATTCCTTTGCCATTAATAACCAAGATTGATGGCTCTAGAATGATTCTTTTACTTTTTCTGGCAGACTGCCCAAGGACCTTGCTGTGTGTTAGTGTTCACTTCTTCATTTATGGCTGCCTTTTTATACATCATTATTCCCACTGTCCGCTCTTGTCGTGCAAGTGCTAACCAAATTGAGAAAGAACGCACAGCATCTATTAAACAGGCTTTTTGTTGGCTCTAGGAGGGCGGAAAACAGCTGATATGATGGTGGTGTTTGCATGGCAGTGGCTCCTTTATTCATGTTCTCTGGGCTGCTCTCTTGGCATCGAGGATGGCTGAAAAGTTAAAGCCTTGCTAGAAAGCAGACTGACTTCATGTAAAGTAGAGATGGCTTTGAGCTGCTGAGTTCTGATCTGGATACAAAATAAACTGTTCGGTATTTTTTTGACAAAGCGGTTGCGTTTTTTTTAAACAGAACATGTTGAATTACCACCAAAAGAAATGTCGCAGTGCAGTGATTGGTATGTACTAGGCACAGAAAGGGATGACATTTTTACCAGAAAGAGACTCTTGGACCCAGAATGGCTTCTAGCCCAGGAGTTACAGCACTCAGCTGGGATGTGCAAGGCTCACATTAAAGAACCTGTCTGCCTGATTCAGACTTAACCTCAGTTTCCGTCCTCTCAGGTGGGGGAACAAAGCGCTAGACTATTGGGTTGGCCTCTCTCGCTAGTTGAATGACTGTTTTGCTCTTTTTATTTAGTTTTAACAAAGCGGAACAGCTCCAACAGAAGATAGTAGATGTAAGTCACTATAAAATGGCAAGTAGACTAACAGTTAAAGCAGTCACCCAGCATGTAAGAGACTATTCTCCTGTGTGGTCTGAACAACACAAAGCAGGATCACCCGGGTGAATGCCCACACCATTGGACCATCATTTATTCTGGAGTAGGCTGGTCTATCTCTCTCTACAGGACATCTTGGTTTTGTCCCAATGATGACATGAAAAACTTTTGAAATCTTGCAAATTGCCAGGGGATAATGAAAACCATTCTCACCCATTTTGATTGTCTTTCACACCCGCCATATCTTGGAGGTGTTTGATCTTGTACATTTAATATTGGCTAATGAGACAACAGGAAGTTCAGGTTGAAACACTGGTTTGGCTCTGGAGCTTCACTTCTGGCTCATCTCTATTTGGTCACTTCACTTGGCCAATAGGGATCTGATGGCAAAGATGATTTGTAATGAGCTATATGATACAGAATCTTCTGCCTCAAGATCACTAGTTTAATTCATATTTCTATGGGTAAGGACCAAAAACGAGTAGTGTGCAAAATGTGATAATTCATTCACGTTTAGATTTAAACAATAGCACATGCAAGATGCCCATGGAAGTATTCTAGGTACAGTGACACTTCATTGTATGATGCACTTAGCAGCTTTAAAGATCAAATATTTACAGATTAGTTCAGGTCTTTTAGCCAGCCAGTAAATTATCAGTGAAACGACTCTTCTCTATCCTCAGTCTCTCAGATCGTGCCCTCACCCTTGTCTCCAGACCCCAGTGGATACACCTCCGTAGCACACAAAATGCACAAGTATTATTTGGTTCTTGATGCCAATCCTGTAAAGGCATGGACTGAATGGCAGAAGTACACAGGCCCTGCAAGCAGCGTGAAGAAGTGTGTAACTACAGTTAGTCTGTGCGTAAATGGCACACCCCACTATTAAGGGCTGGATTCAGTCCAACATGGATCTCAATCCAACAGGTTCCATTTGAAAAACTAATTTATAAAAGGGACCTTGGGCTCTTCTTTGCAAGATGCAAAAGTGCTGTCTCAAAGATCTGAAGTCAGAATTTCTCTAATTTCCCTGCTTCCCAAGGGCTGCTAAGAATGCTGTATGATCAGCATCTGGGGGGAAAAGAACTTGCTCAGATGTGTCATTTCCAGCTTTTCTGAAATCTGGACTGGAGTTGATACTATCCTCTCTACAGGAGATGCTAAATGCACAGTCAACTAATTCTACTGCGCATTAGTGCATCATGGCAAAAGCTGTCCCATGAATTAGTCTACTGAATTAGTCTACTGCACAACAGTATCCCTAAAAGGACGTATGCTGGTGCTACTGCGCAGTAGTGCTGGTTACCGCACATTCAGTTAGTACCTGTTATTGCAGGTGCTAAACCTAACGCGCAGTAACTACCAAGCATTAATGCACATGTAGATGAGTCCTCTGGTAATTGTGACTCATGTCTTTGGGGCTGAAGTGAAAAAAAATGAGGGAAAAGAGTCCGTAGGGCAAAAGAAGTAGCTGAATTTATTTTCTTTGCATGTGATTTTGGAGGGCGAGTCGCAGGATATGAATATGGCATTGAGAATGTTCCTGGAGCTTTTCCACAACACTTCTAATGTGGTTGTGCATTCTTTGACTGTGTCTGAAAATAAAATAGAACTGCAGCAAGTGCAGAAAACATGAGGCTTTTAAATTTGTTTGGAAAATGCATCAGGGCATGATATGATTTTGTCTATACTAGCTAGTGATGACAAAGCATGAAGATGACAAAGAATGAATCATTTGGATGTTCATGAAACAACATATTATAGGGTCACTAATTTGTGGCTTTTGGGAATTCTTGAAGTAATGAAATCAGGATCCAGCGAATATCTTTGCTAAATTGTTAGGTTTGTTTAAGGGGTACATTTAGTATCATCTCAGCATCTGTTTTCACAGACACTAGATTAACAGCCAGAAATTCTACTTTTTCAGTTCCTGCAGGGCTACATAGTACGGGACTAGTATTTCATGGTATATATTATCAAAACAATCAGGCTGAATAGCCTTTAGATTAAAATATAAAGGGCCAGGTTGTAGCCTTGGTTACAAAGCCAGTTTAAAAAATGAAATGGCTAGCTGCCACACCCCTTTAGGAGCAAAGTTAGAACCAAATGGTTTAAAACAACCATCCAGCACTCATGCTTTTTAAGCTATGAGTCTACAAGTGACCTTTTATATCCAGAAGTCATTGGGCACATAGTACTTTGCGTGAACATTAGAGAGTTGTAATTAGAGAAAATGCAGAGATGGATTTGTTCGATGATCCTCAGCCAAAACGATGCTCGTGTCATTGTTTACATGGCTGTGGCATAGGCCACGGCCAGGTATTCATTTTTACTGGTAAGACTTTCAGGGTTTCAGTATAATGACTAACATATCCCAGGAGCCAGCGCCATACATGTGTTGCTGTCATCTGGCTGGAGAGCTACACGGTCAGGCTCTCCAACCAGAGGGTGCAGTAGGGCCACCTCCATCTTTAGGGGAGCCCCTTAATTGGCAGCCTGCCCTTTCCCCTGCCTGGGAAGGAAGCAGGCTGTCAGTTGGCAATTGGCAGCTGATAAAAAGTAGCAGCTGCCATAGACAGCCCCAAGAGGGATCCAGTCCCTGGAGAATAACCCCTCACAGTCCTGCCACCCCTCTGGGTGGAACCGGAAGGCATGTAGGATGTGGGGGACGGTTCCCCCAAGGCTGCAAGCCTCCCCAAACCTGGAGGGCCTTGCTGCCCACCTGCCCGACCACTACTTGCTGTCCCCGCATGCCTCTGCAAGCACCTGGAGCGTGGGGTAGGGGGGCATTCTCCCCAGGGGCAGCCCTTCGGGGCTCTCGCAGTGCTCCTGCCACAGGAAGGCAATGCCTCCCCCCCTGCAAATCTCATGATTAGTTGGAAGGGAAAATGGGGGAGGCATATTCCCATGCAGGGGTCCCAGCGAGCCTGCCCAAAGTGGGGTCAGAGAGGGAGGGAGGGAGAGAAGAGGACTGTGGGTGTCCTCCACATCTCAAGAGAGCTGGGTGTCCATTCAATTTAGATCGGGAGGAGGGAGATATCCTCGGAGGGAACAGGCTTAACTGCTTGTGGAGGAGCCAGTTTTCTTCTGCGAGAAGGGCCTCGAATGGCATCTCTCCCGGTACTAATGTGGCACCTGTTCATGGCCTGAGTTTCTGGGGGTACATTTTTTTCACTATTGTTAACATTATACGCTGTCCTTCAGTAAGTTGTGGGGTCTTGCAAGACTGCGTTGTGACACCGCAGAACATAATCTAAACCTAGATGGCGCTCCTAAGCTGAATGCAGTGCTTGTTTAACTGAAACTAAAAACACGCTTTATATTTTAGGATGTAGACTTTGTAGAGTTTTTCCTCTGTGTGTAGGGGATTTTAAGTAGTGGGACCCTGAGCGTGGTTGGGACGTCTGAGTGCTGCTGTAATCCAAGTGACGAAATAGGGATGGCATTAGTGGTGCTTGTGCTTTACTAAATTTGTGAAGGAACCTGGCACTCCTGTGAGCCAGCCACAGTAAAAATAGGGGCTATTAAAACCTCCCCCTTCAGTTCTGTCAAAATGCCTCTGTCCTAACCCATAACAACCTCAGCATCCAAGTCCCTTGCTCACCTTCTGTCCCAAAAGATTTGTTGCTATTGCCAGCTCTCGCCATTTTATTTCTAATCTTGCACGTGCTTCTGGAGTCAAAGAGCTCTACAAGAATATCGGTTCTCATTTGTAAAAACGGGTATGGAGGAAAGCCAAAAACAGGGAAGTCCAAAGATCCAACAGCAAAAAGACAAATAAAGAGAGACCAAATTTACCTTGATTTCAAATCTTGTGATTTGGTTGGGTTTTTTCCCTTTTAAGCTGACTCATGACTTTTTCGAGACCTGATTCTTGAACGCTCCCGGTTGCCAACAACAAGCTTCTGGTGCTACGTTAGCTAAATTATTGAAGCAAGAGGTAGCCATTGATGGGCCACTGTTATAGGGAAGTGAGTCTTGCTCTTTATCAGTGTCTACTCTACATTTTAATAGATGGCGCTTGGAAAACTCTGTTCCCATTCACAGTTGTGCTTTCCCATTAAGTATTGTTTAAAATCCCGATGGCAAACCTAGCAGTTGCTTTCAGGATGCCTCTGGGAACCCAAACTCAGGGGAAGTGTTTTCTTGTTAGCACCACTTGGCTGGGTGCTTCAAGCAGTAAATCATTGTAAAGGGAGTGGAGTAAACATAGGTTGAAAGTTCAGCTCCATGTTTGGAAAAATGCTTGTCTTTACATAACGGGCAGATAACTTAGGATGTGCTTTAAAAATACTGACAGATCTCATGTTTGCATCTTTTACCTTTTTGTTAGAACTTGCGAGAGTCTTGCTGGGAAAAAGCTGGCTACTTCTTTGATCTTCCCGATTTCTTATCGTGGAAAGCAACAGGTGTCACTGCAAGGTATGTTAATAATAGCTGCATGATTTGTTTTTCTTCAGCTATTTTCCTGTGTATGTTTCTGCTTTAATTCATTTTGACTGAACATGTTGTATGTACATCTGTATGTGATTTAGCTTGTTCAAAAACATCTTGAACCTATCTCCTGCTTCCATTGTACATTCCTAAACACAATTGTTCCTATGAGCACTGTAACTCTCAGATACAGTATGTTGCTACAAATGTCAGTTAATTGGCCTCATACTCCATTTTGGAAAGTAAGCAGAATTGCTTTTGCTGTTTTAAAATACGCTGCTTGTCATGCTCGGAAATCTGTTTTTATTGACAGATTGCCGCATTTTTTGACAGAAAAACAAAACAAAATAGCTTTTGCCACGTGCATGAGATCCAATGATCCTTATTAGAAGTAAATGGCAGTTGTATCACTTCTGAAAAGCATCTTTGCAAAATTCATCTTTTATTATATGAACCTCATCTAGCAGATTGTGTCCTGTGTCTGTGTGACACATCTACCCGTGTAAAGTTAGTGAGTGAGTAGGGTGGGTCCAAGCTTAGTTTTGCCTTGTTCCTGTTTTTTGCCCCTCAAGAATAACGGGCAGGTCCCTCATACTCCGTATTCAAGCTGGGATTTTGTCTCCTTGCTTTCTTGACAATTGGCAGCTATGGTTAGGTATCTTACTTCCAAGAGCAGAGCAGGGCACAGTCCATTTAAAAAATGGCGAAGTGTATGGGTTGTGTAAGAGCTTGTTCTCTGTAAAGCAATAGCTCCCCTGTGCTGGATGGATCAAGATCTCATTATGCTAAGTGCTGTACAGGCACAACTTCTGAGTGCTGACACCTTAAATAGTGCTGTCAGTAGTGCCCATGTCTGATGAGTCTCAAGCATCTGAATCCTATGGCTCCAAAGTCGGATGTCCTCCATGGCACTGTTTTGTGAAAGAAACCCTGGCTTTCAGTGGTATCCACTAGCTTTCTGGCTCTGGGCTGGGCCGGGGAAGACACTGCTGGTTTTTGCTACTGTTCTTCCCAGTGTCAGTATGCTAGAGATGCCCTGAGCAAGGTATGAGCCAGGGCTTGCTGCTTCAGAGAAAGCTTTGTGAGGCCAGATGGGCTCATGGGCTGCAGGTGTTTGGTTTGCTGGGGACAAGCAGCAAGCAACGCCTGTGCCACGCATGCTTTGGCGCATGGCAGGTTACCCCAGGTGAGGTATGGGAGGCTGGGCCAGCAACCTTACCTGTGGGATGGAGGAGCTGCAGCCACGATGCTTCGGCAGCTGGAGTGTGGCTCCCGCCGGCCAGGCTCGGGTTTCAGGCAGTGTGCGCTGCCACCAGGTACGCTGCCTCGCTTTTCTTCCATGCAGGTTTTTTTGACCTTGGGATCACCCAGGGTCAAAGGAAAAAAAAACCCCAGGGCTGCAAGGTAGCAGTGCAAGGAATGCCTGAATGTGGGGTTTGTGGTACCGCAGACCCGTCTGCAGTGCCACGTACTGTATGGCTGTGCTTGTCTGGATGCAGCCATGAGGGCTAAAAAGATTTTCATAGACATCAGGGCTGGAAGGGACCTCGGGAGATCGAGTCCAGCCCCCCGCCCAAAGGGCAGGAAGTCAGCTGGGGTCATAGGGGCCCAGCAAGATAAGCATCCAATTTACTCTTGAAGGTGTTCAATGT
>NW_017728907.1:57835015-57871235 GCF_001723895.1 Crocodylus porosus
TCGCTTCCTTGAGAAGCAGCCACTCTTCTTGAACTCCCATCTCCCTGGGGTCATGGTCCCTGAGGGCCTGACCGACAAGCCTCTTGAGCTTGTATGTGCTTTTTAAGCTATTATTTGGCTATAAGTCCTTGGATTCAACTAATGCCTCTGTTTAGCAGAGACCTGAGGAAGAATGTCTTGCATTCAAAAACTTGTCTCACTTTATCCTAGCTAGTAGGTGGTCCAGTAAAAGATATCACCCTAGAAATCCCATAATTGTGGCACCATCATCACTACAATATCATTCGTACGCTATCCATTTAACAGGACAGAGTCAGTCATTTTGAGCTGCGCCTCAATGATATACACACTCGCTGACCACCTGAAGAAGTATGCAAGCAGAACAGGACCTGTTGTTGTGCTAAAAGATTTGGGAAGTCAGTATGGTTGATGTGACTTTAGATTAGAATAGCACAACGCATTTTTTGAACCACGTTTGTAAACCCAACACAAGTTGATTTTTTTTTTCTCAACGCAGAATTATAGAGTCATTTTTAGGGCTGGAGATGACTTTGGATGGAATTGGGGTCTATTTAGAAAACTATTTATTTTGCTAGAGAAGAGGCTGAAGTAGGGGGTGGTTCAAGTTTCAGTATACTTCAAAGCCCTTTCTCTCTGTCCCTGTCCCCACTCTCTGCCTTCTCCCCCAGCTCAGTGCTGATAGGTATGCTCCATGTAAGAGATCCTCCCCACCCCCTCCCTTTTTTTAATTAATCCTTCTTCTGAGGAAAAACCACCCTCCGTGTCTGGCACATTCAGACCCAGAAGCTAGCTATTTGTGCTGTAACTTACTGTTAACCCCACCAGGATACAGCCAGACAATTTGGGAAGTAGGAGACAGAAGTCTCTGGTGTTTCATATGTTGAACCAGCGGTCATATTGCCAAATGACAGTCATGTTGCCAGGGTAGAAGTACAGCAAGAGTTGGTGTGGCTGTCCTCCTTTGGCTATACTTCTCAGAAAGAAATATTTCCTTTAAAAATCAAGTTTCGTGTTTGTGTCTTAATGCTAAACTTCCAGGCTTCTGCAGCTTGGGAGAGTAGAAAGAAATGAACAGCAGTGTCTTCCCCCATACTTAAAAAGGAAAACTTCACTGTCATGCTGACTAATCCTTAAGTCTTCTGGGAAGCAAGTAATCAGATTAAATTGCAGGGTTATGCTCTCTTTGGTGCTTTCTCACTTGTAACACTCGATGGATCCAAGGGTTTGGTCACAACTTTTACTGTAGTAGAGAGGATGTTTAATAGAATCTAGGATATCCAGATGACAGAGTCACTTTGGCATGTTATAGGCTCTTCTTTCCTCCTTCAATTTGCTCCTTAAAACGCATATTTTCTGTTGATTCCCACAAAACCCAGTGGCTGTGCAGCTGGTGTCTTATGATCCCTGCTTATTACATTAATCATAAGACAGCAGCTCTACTCTCAGGGTTGCATTGTGCTCCCCGACCTGTTTGTTATACCTGTCTATGCCTCTTTTCTTGGGTTTCAGAGATTGTTAGTACTTTGAGGCTTGGACAGGGCATTTTTTTGTTAGCTATTTGATCAGTTTCTAGCACAATGAGCCCGTTATTCATTACTGGGGCTGAGCTAGAGCACAAATCAATATAATGGTGACAAGGCAGACATCCTATAGACAAACTACAGAATTATACAGTAATGGTCCAGGCATTACAGTAACGCTGTTGTAAGCTCATTAGGTGAGATTCGTGACTCCCTCTCTAACTTTCATATGCCAGGAAGTGATGCTGGAAAGGCATAAGGAGTCTAAACTCTGGATCCAGCCAGAAGACTTTCCCATTGCAAGAACTGAGGAAGATGTCAGGTTGTCATCCAAGTTCCTCCTGTAAAACTCAGTGTAAGGGGCATGCTACTCTTCATAGTTTGTGGAAGGGTTGAGGTGTTGTTGTAGTGGTGGCGGTGCAGGGCATGTCCAAGAGGCAAGGATTTGATAACTTTTTGATTGGACCGACTGTCACTTTGGGAGAGCTGTTGGACAAGCTTTCAGGCCTCAAGTGTTCTTCTTCAGGTCTGAGAGATCAACTGCAGGCTGAACTAAATAGCAGAGAAAGGACACCATGCAAATGCACTTCACAGATAATAACTACTTCTTTCTGGAATGATTTCCGTCTGCCGCCAGCTACTTTGCCTATTCTACTAGACTACTTTTGTCTTGAAAAGACTCCTTTTGGCAGCATTTTACTCCGAGTAAAAACTTGCTCCATCCCTCCAAGTAGACTGCTTGCGTATTTGTCTGATACTGAGTTAAAACGAAGATCTTGACATTTTCCGAGTGGTGCCTTGAATCTAGAAAGGTTGAGAACCACCAGTTTAACACTTCATTGCTTTGCTTTTTAACAGATACCGGGCAAGAAAGCTTTGCGTGTTGGTCCAAGTAGAATGTTTTACTCCACACACAACATTTTTTTTTGAAATTTTTCACGAGGAAAAAATAGTTGAACTTTGAGTGAGGGTTCCCTTCCCCCTCGGTCTTATGAACAAATTGAAATGCCATTTAGCTGAGTCCTCAATGTGCATGGTTGAGAGCTTGAATCTGGATGCCTTTGGCCTGCGTGAGTTTCCCAATAGCTTGAACCCCTCTACGTGCTACCTAGGATTTTCTCATAATAAAAAAACCCCCCAGAACTGTCCTTGCTTACTTCGTCTGTGAAAGGAGGAAGGTCAGTCCCGTTCTAAGATTTGCTCAGCTGCCTTTTATCCTTAGTTGTCCTGAGGATGGACACCTTGCATCCAGCAGCTCGGAGAGACTAGTTTGAAACCTGCATTTTCATTTCAGTACACTCCAGCTTTTCATGGAGGGTTATTGTCTCAAACAAAATCTACTCATTTGCTCTGATTCTTGGTAGACATCAATTAGTGAAAAAGCCTTTGCTCTAAATGGTCCCGACTGCTGATTGCTTTAGATTAAGGCAGACAAGGTTCTTTGGGTAAGTGTGATATCTTTGATTAGACCAGCTAAGTAGTTGGAAAAATTGTTGCTAAAACCAGCACCCCGATTGCTTAAGGGCATTTTATCAGGTTAAAGCATTTTGTCACCTGGTCGTATTTTTAAGACTCATTGCAGGGATACGCTTTCCCCTGGGAAGAATGGGCAGCAGTCTTGACATGCAGATTATCACCTGGCTTTTCTCACCGAGGCTGTTGGTGAGGCCGGGGGAAGGAGAAAATTGTTTTTCTCACTGCTCTTAGTAATGCTCTTCAGAGGCTCCTGCACTTGGCTCATGGTGAGTATGATTCACCACCCTGCTCCACCCACCATTTATAACCTCTGATCATTTTTCCTTTGTGTACTGTATTCTGGGTGAAGCTACTTTTAAAAATACTTTTAAATAACTGGTATGGCTACAGGTGACTGTTTTATGGAGACAGAACTCTTGCCAGAGGTAAGCCCCATTTCCATTGGACTCACCTTCCCTCGTAAAGGACCGCATTGCAAGCAGTGATGGAGGTAGGAGTCAGATCACTATCCATCCCCAAAATGTTCTCCTGAAGTTCAAGGGTATTTGCTCCAGGGCTTTCTCCAATTATAAGCAATACACTCAGTGTGAAAGCCAAATCTCTGTTGGATTTATTTGGCTGAAGATGAACCGTAGCCAAAGAAAGATTATAGCTGTGGAGGAAGATTTCAAAACAGCCACAGGGTCCAGTGCCTGTGGCACTAGTCAAGCACTTTGGAGACCCGGGTTCGAATCCTTGCTTCAACTCATTTTGATGTTGGGCAGCTCACTTAGGCCCGCCTTTTCAGTGATATGACGATATCTAAATGCATTTTGAGGATCTGGGCTTTATAGTCTCCCCTGTACCTCAGTGAGGTGAGGTGCTCAAGTACTATATAATATATTTTGAGTATCACTTCTAGATGGATTGGCAGTTTTGTGCTAATAATGTGAAAAGAGAGAGACAGCAGTTTGGAGAATAGTTGCCAAGTTTACTTAGAAGGAGCAAGGCAGAGACTGGTGTAAAATCAGTGGTTATCTGAGGAGTGCTTGTGCCTTTTTAAGGGGTGGGGCAACCCTTTTTAGTACGATGTGGTAACTGTAGCAGCTAAGACACCAGCCTCTTGGGGCCAGCTGCCCTTCCCTTCCTTCCCGACCCTGCCATGACTAATATATAGTCTGGCTGGCATTCGGGTGGTTGGCTTGCCTTTGTTTATAGTTTGTGCCTACTTCAAAAGATGTCTGGTCTCAAAATCAGGCTTCTCTCTAAAAAGGAAGGGACCTGGGACTGTTTCATAGAGCTGCGCTGATTAGTGCCGCAGTCTGTGGCAGGGACAATATTCTGTGTTGCATTGGGGTTGTTTATAAAATGAAACCCAAGACATTGGACACCAACTCATTTGGGAGAAACAGCTAAAAAAGGGGGAAAGGAAGAATTCTCTTAAAGGACATGGGATGGCGTTTTCACGTCTCAAGCAGGGCAAATAATGTACCGAGAACTTCCTGTGAGAGAGCCAAGAGCAAACGCTCATATATTTAAACCTTTTCCAAATGAAGAGAGACATCTTTGAGGTAAAGCATTCACACCCGAGGACAGGAATCCAGGCCGACCTTGACAGGCTCAGAAAATGGGCAGATGAAAACCTGATGGCATTCAATACCGAAAAATGCAAGGTACTCCACCTTGGGAAGAAAAACCCACAGCACACTTACAGGCTCGGCAGCACTACGCTTGCTAGCACCATGGCTGAAACGGACTTGGGGGTCTTGACTGACCACAAGATGAATACGAGCCACCAATGCGATGTCACAGCTGGTTAAGTGAGCAAAACTCTGGCTTGCATCCAGAGATGCTTCTCTAGCAAATGCCAGGATGTCATCCTCCCACTGTACTCGGCCTTGGAGAGGCTGCAGCTGGAGTACTGCGTCCAGTTTTGGGCTCCACAATTCAGAAAGGATGTGGAGAAGCTTGAGAAAGTGCAGAGGAGAGCCACGCGCATGATCAGAGGGCAGGAAAACGGGCCTTATGATGAAAGGCTGAGAGCCCTGGGACTCTTCAGCCTGGAAAAGCGCAGGCTCAGGGGGGACCTGGTGGCTGCCTGTAAGTACATAAGGGGTGTACATCAGGATCTGGGGAAACCCAAGGGATGACAAGGTTGAACGGTCACAAACTTCTCCATGACCATTTCAGGCTGGACATAAGGAAAAACTTGTTTACTGTTGGAGCTGCCAAGGCTTGGGACAGACTGCCACCGGAGGTGGTGCAAGCACCTACTCTAGACTCCTTTAAGAGTCAATTGGATGCTTATCTTTTGGGATCCTGTAACCCCAGCTGACTTCCTGCTCCTGGGGTGGGGGGCTGGACTCGATGATCTTCCAAGGTCCCTTCCAGCCCTATTGTCTATGAATCTATGAATCTGCTCCCTCTAATGACTATCCCAGTTCCCTCTGCTTTCAGCTCAGGACCTGGAGATAGAGGGAGGTGAGCCACCGTGGAAGAAGTAACACATTTCATGCTTATCAGCCAGGGACCTAAGGGAGAAAAGTGTCATTCACAGCTGACAGTGTAGAGAGAGGCTGGAGTATTGTTGTAACCATGGTCCAGGAAGTGTATGGGAGACGAGGCTTTTTTTGGTGACACCTTTCATTGAACCAACTGTGTTGCTGGGAGAGCTGTTGGACAAGCTTTCGGGCAGCAAATGCCCTTAGTGTAGAATGAGGGAGTTAGCTATGCTAGTCTGAAGTCAGGCAGAAGGCAGACCAGTGTGGCACCTTAGAGACTAACTTGTTCAAAAGGGCCTAAGCTTTCATAGACAGCCTACTTTGTCAGACTCTACAATTGGATTTAGTGAATGTGAATAATACTGAGTTGGGGAGTCTGGATGGATGGCAATTTTCTATCAAGCCTGTTTTGTTTTTTTTACTTCTATGCATTTTGTGAAATGATTGTGTCTATTGTGTAAATTGCAGATGTAATAAGAAGTACTGGCATTGTTTGTCCCTCATATTAGGATGAATTTGGGCTCAGTGTCATTTCTGTTCTTGGCCTCTCTATATGCAAGGAGTCTTTGTTTTTTTTTGAATGAGTCAAAGAATTGGAAGTTTCTCTGTAATTCTCTACTTCTCTTGTATTTGTGACTTAATATGGTCCCCTTCTTAGGTGACCAGAATAACAGCCATAATCTCTGAAATCCTATTTTAAAATAAGAAAGAGACATAAAGATATAACATTACAGTTACTTGAATGGTGATGGTTAAAAAAACAAAAACAAAAACACTGTCTACCTATAATATATCTAGAGCCTTTGTACTCTGGTACTTGCATATGTATAAGTGTATATTCTTTAAAGATCTGCATCTTTCATGCCTGAGCTTATGTCTTAAACCCTTTACAAATGCCATCATTTGGGATTTTATTAATTCGTTTAGATGTGAGCTGTAATCTAGACCTTGTGTTTTGCTTCTCTCAACGTTCATTCTTTGTTGTCTTCTTTCACTCTTCACTGAAAGTTTGCTTTGCTATTTCTACTTCTTTCTATCTCTAAAGGAATATCCCCAGGTTAGAAGTTGCACCTTATCAGATTTTCATTACTGTTATTACAGCTAACACTTGCTGAGATTTGTATAACTGCAAAACCTGAGAAATACATTATTTTAGTCAGTCAGGTTGTTTGTCTGTGCATCTGGCACCAATTTGTATCGGAGCAACTTCAACGTTTTCCCTTCGGTTACTTTTCACGTTTATTTCTGTGCATTTTTCACAAAGCAAGGGGAAGGTGAAACATCGTTTAGAAAAGGAAAATATGAATGTAAAGCCACAGAAATTGGCAGGGGTCTTGAAACCTATATGTAACCAATTTTAAAAATGACTATTTCAAATTGCCATGACCTATGGTTGTTAGCCATCAAAGTAATCTGAGGGACTTTTATGTGTTGAATATGAAACTTGTTGATATGTATTGTTAATGTTTTCCAGGAAGTACACAGGCAAACAGGAAATTTTAGCTATTGTTATGATACAAATGTCTTTTACAAAACATCAGTGAGAGAAACCAAGGTATTTTCCAAAAGATCTTCAGACCTTTACTTTTATGTAGCTCCTTAGTCATGTCTAAGCTTATCTGTACAGTGGAGCATTACTTGTATTGCAAGTGTTTACATATACATTTTCTTCAAATATTTACTTCTGCTTAAAGGTGTTTGGGCTCCTAATTAATGGTGACAGTGTCTGGCCCTTCATTTTGTTTGGTGCTCATTTGCTGTTAGGAAAAGCCAGCTAGGTCAGAATTGAAAAGGAGTGGGGGCAGGAGCTGTAGTAGATGTATTACTGGCAGCTTGCCACAGAGACACTGAACTCCGAGCCAACCATGAAGTCATTTTGAACTCAGGGAGTCTCACTAATCCAAGGCAATGCGTCTTAATTTGACAAAGCAAGGACTGCTCAATAAGCCACCCCCGCTACAAATGCTGTTAAACAGGGGTGCCTGTAAGTGTAGATTGCGACTGAGAAATGTGGTGATATGAAAGAATCGTCTTGTTTTCTGGTTCTTACTCCCCCAATCCCAACGGCAGGCTTGGCTCTGCTCTTCCCTGCAGTTTGGGCTTATGCAGTGGCTTGATGTGAAATTTGAGAAACATATGTAGTTTTCTATTTCAGGAAAATGATCTCAGAGATTGAATGTGTGTGTTGTTGGCTGTTAAACTCTGATCTTGCCTAGTGTGGTAGCGAGGGCATTTCGTTTTGGCATTGGGCAGGCGTTCCAAAGCATGTTTTATCAGAATTCTTGTATTCCTGTTTGCTGGTCATTTAGTTCCTTCATCCTTAAGCTGCAGCGTCGTGCATCGTAGGAAACATTTAAAGAAACGCTTTGTGGCACCTCCGAAAAGGGTCTTCTACCTTTCATTTTTGCAGAATAGCTGTTAACATGCATTTTTGCCGACAAGTGATGCACATGCAGTTTTCCATCAAGGAAAAGAAGCCTGCATTTTAAACAACCCTTTCATAGTTCATCCTGTGCAGGAGCGGTATATATTGGTAGATGTGAAAATAGTAATTGCTAGCTCCTCTAATGCCCCTCCCCATTAATGAAATCTGCAGAAAGATGGCCAGGAGACTCTGAAGTTTGCTGAAACTTAAGGGAGTGAAATGGAAGAGTGAGGTTGATAAAACTTCAGATTCTGGTGGAGTGCAGGGAATGAAAGGTGCAACCCCCTGGAGGAGTTTACCTCTTTTCTTCTTTTCCCTTTCTTTGAGCATCATGGCTCTCTTAACATATAGGAATGAGAGTGCAGAGGGTACCTTTCTATTCATTTCTTTTGCACCAGCCCCTGAAAACTCCATCAGGGAGCAGTTTGTCATTGCACAATGCAAACTGGCATTTTCCTGAATTCCCATTTGGGTCAAATATTGTAGAAAAATCCTTTGTACAATTATATTTCCATTTGTGACATCTTGTATCCATTCAAGAAAAGCAGAAGTCACTGGTGTTAGCCTGGCCTTTTTTCTAGTCTAAGCTTTACATGGATTAGAAAAGAGACAGATGTCTCTTGGGTCACTTTCAGCAATAGTCACATTTTATGGGTGTATGCATAATGCATGGCCTCACAGTAAATTCCTAAATTCAAACTTCTAAGCACGATGATAACAATCCAAAAGCATCTCAACAAGCAAACAAAAGGGAAATACATAACATATGATTTATTTGTTGTGTGATGACTTGGACATAATTGTTTAAAGAATTACAGGCCATTTACATTAATTAATATATGGCAACATGTTCTGAATACACTCAGATGGGGAGGGGGGAGGAGGATTCCTATCTTTGTTCTTAAATGTTTTCCCCCTGTAATACCTTGTGTGGGTGGGGGCCTTAATGAAGAAGGTCTTAAAATATCCTTTCCAGGTAAGTGGCATTCCCATTCCATGGCTGGGGGAATTGAGACATTGAAATTTAAAGGTGAAATTTGCCAAACTTGCAAAAAGGATTTGGTTATCTAACTCTCTTAGACTTTCAAGGCCAAGTAAGTGCCCACCTGCCTTAGGCTGGAATATAAACTACTACTCCTGACTCCCAAACCTATCTTCTCACTGCCAGACTGTCCCTCTTATTTCTTGTACCACAGCAGAAGATGGAAGTCACAATAGCCTGTCTTAGAATGAGATTCCCTTATAAATGTCCTGCCTTCTTTTCATTGGCACTCTGTTCAAATCTGTTTAATGTTAGTGACTCTCACTAGGAATTCTGATCATACTTTAGACCATGCTGGGGCTGCTGGGGTTAATTTACATTCTCTCTTTAAAGTAGCATTAGCTTACACAGTATTTTTTCTGTTATTTATTTTTGCATCCACTTTATCCAGAGAGGAGCCTTTTAACTGGTAGGTGTAAGTATCCTAACAACTCAGACTTCAAAGGGAAATCATTCCTTGCCTGCACAGCAATACCCATGTTGCCAACTCCATGACCTTTAAAATAACATATTTTTGTGTTTGACCTGTCATCTGCCTATAAAAATCATCATAGATCAAGGACACAATGCTTTCAACAACACATCTAAAGAACATAGGCACTTCTACTTATATGTTCTGTCATTTCTTCATTGTGGTAGACCATCTGCCACCTTAAGTCTAAGTAAGAGATGGTTATTGATTTGTAGTAAGTGCTTGACTACAGCTTCTACTTACATTAGGCAGCGTACACTTTTACTGTAGGTTGCAAATTGATGTTCCCAGATAGTGAAAGGAGCATTATATAAATATATAATGTGTTATGTGAAATCACTGTGGATTGGATTTTTTCCTCTTTTTTTTTTGGTGTGCCATTCCATTAAGCTGCTTATGAGATGAAAGGTTGTAACTCATTTTTCAAGGAATGAAAGTTATTTGTGTTTGTGGAACCAAAGGCATTCTGTGAATGTTTATTTTTTATTACCTGCTGTATGCAATTATATTTTAATTGCAACATCCTCGGGGTCTGAGTTAAGGGAAGCAGATGGAACGCAGAAGTTAGCTGGCCAAGGTAGCAAAACAGAGTGAGGATCATGTCAGGCAGCATTACAGAGGCAGATATATTATCCTGGTTCAGGATGCTTAATGGCTCACTGATCATTATCACCCTGCTTTTAGTTTCATTTTAAAAATAAAAGATGAAATGCTCTGCTGTATCCCTCGTGATCCATCTGCATTACAAAAAGGGTCAGTTAACTCCACTAAAGCAACAGCAAAGTTGAAGCAACTCAGAGCAAGGTGTGAGCGTACACTAAGTGAGATAAGACGCCTTGTTGAAGCGAGAAGCTGTGTCTGCTCATATCTTCAGTATATACCTGATCTTCAGTAGCACGTTCAGGGACCATGCTCAGGATTTTTCTCAAGTGAAGAACATGTGCATTTTGCAGTGCAGGCATACTCTGAGTGACTTTATGCCACCCCTTTGCCATTTTGATCAGGGTGCTGAGAGCCCTTGGCATATCTCACAGACCTTGGCAGTCCAGGAAGCCTGGAATCTCTGTAGCATTGTGACTCCCCTCCTGTTGCTGCCGTGCATCTTGCTCCTGATTATAAAAACTATGCAATGGTAGTGCTAGGCAATGCCCATGCCATGATGAGGAATGGGTGGGCTAGGTTCAAAGGCATGACCTTATCTACCATCTTCCTCATGTCCCCATCTCCTTTCCATGAAGGCCAGGACAGCACTTGCCAAAGGGAAAAGTAGCTTCTTTAATGTATGGTGCCTTTCCAGGGTCATAATCTGTGATTTTTTTTTTATTCGACATAGAACTGTGTTTTAAAGGCCCAGTCAGAGATGTCTTTTTTTCCCCCTTGACTTATAATATTGATGATCTGATGACACCAGGCTAGAGTACATCTGGAAACCTCTGTAGAGGAAAATGGAGTTAGGTTAGGGCATCTGTTTTTGTCGTGCTTCCCATACTCCATCCTTGGTTGTGTGGATGGTTGATAGACAAACCTAGACATCCATAGCCTGAAGTTCAGTGTTGTTACTGATTCATCAATAATAACATGAAATGGATTTATCCAGGTAGCCCTGTTGCCATCTGTGTATATAAAATTTATTCTACTTCTTAAGCGTCCTGTCTATTCAGAAGGATGTTCCCTTAAACATGATCAAAGTAAAGTTCTTTATAGGAAAATTTTGGACAACTCATCAAGCGACTTTAATCTTCTCATACATCAGGAGACATTCATTAAGTGCCCAGAGTTGATTGCTCATTTGCTTTGGCTCATGCTGAGTTGTTGGAAAGAGAGAAATGAAAGTACAAGATGGCACAACATAAATTATCTTTTGAATATGATCTGTATAGCCTTGGTAGGAACTACTCTAGGCATTATTGGGAGGCATCATCTGCTGTCTCTTACTTGTCAATTAATCCACACTAGCATCTGTTAATGCTTGTATGTACTCCTGTGTGTCTGTATGGGGGCAGTGCAATTTCATGGTATTATCTCTAAAACCCTGCTTGCTGGAATATAGCTCAAAGAAATTGTGTTGGGCCAACATTTGCAAAAGCAAACTAGTTCAGAGAAAGTGTTTAACATGTAAGAGCCTGAAGCCATCCATCCCTCTGTTCCTCTGAGCCATACCTCAGAACTTACAGGGCTGAATAATTTAGTTTTTATTTAAAAAAAAACACTCAATAAGAAACATTAGTCTGATGTTTTATTTTCTTAAGGTCTGAACTCCACATAGCTTTTTTTTTCAGAACTGTTTATCCTCACTCCAGACATGAACCTTGGAAAGGTGGCAGAAAAAACAAACAGCTGCTGTGTTTTTGGGCAGTCTGCATTCCTTTAAACTTTCTGAGATCAGGCTTATGCCTAGATTTTGAAGTTATTTGTCCCAGGCCTTAACCACTTTGACTCCTGCTTCAAAGTGAGTTGCCTCTCTGTGTGCTTGTGAGACCTGTCATGCAGAGCTTTTTATGATTGAAGAACTATGAATACTCGATGTGTTTGAGGAGTGGGAGTTTACTTCTAACTCTAACTTCCTTCTGCATTGTCTTCTTTTAATCTTTGGACCTTTTTCTTCAGTCTCTTTTAAAAATTCAGCATTTTGAGATTGAATTGTGTCACCCCATTCCTTGACTTTTTTTGTCTCCTTGTTTTTATTTTTGCTTTTTTTCAGGGTATATTTTTTGCTCAAGAACATGTGGTCCTAATGGACAAAGTTAGAGTCACGCAGTGGTGACATACCTAAGATCCACAGTCAGGTGGTGTCCCCTTGATGCCTGTCTCTGCTCTCCTTCTATAGGGAAGAGGGAAAGGTCATTGGCGATGCGTAGGGGGTGCATGTGAACCCCCTGAGTGTGGCAGTGCACCCCGTATGAAAAGGCACCGCTGACACTGCTGGTGGTACCTGCGGCGGGTTGCTAACTGCTGGTTGGCACACGCCACCGTCCTTGCCACCGACAGCACTGTGACCGCCTGCAGGAGCTCCCCCCTTGCTGCCACCACACTCCCGCCACCAACAGTGCCATTGCCGCCAGCTGCAGGAGCTCTCTGTGCTCCCCCAGCCTCTGGGGGCATGCAGCATTCATGGAAAGGGTGATTGGCCAATTCTGATGCTGCATTTCTGAAAAGCAGGGGCTGCTGTGGCTGTGATTCAAGAGAAAGGAGAAGGCAAAGAAGGAAGCAAAGACCAGGCAGGCTGATGAGAGAGGAAATCAGGGAAGTGATCTTTGAAGAAGCCCCTCTTGTGGGTTTTCTCATGGCAGAAGAGGATCTAGTCCAAAATGTGGTTTTCAAATCCACCCCAAGCCTGACCTGTGGTTCCCTGCTTTTTCTTTCTTGGGACTTACCTGAGCAACGAGTCCAAATACTAGCAACTGGGCTAAATAGAAAAAGCAAAGCGAGTAATCCAGTTCTGAAGGGATGATCAGTTAAATATGTTCATCCCTTTCTTTGGGCTCTTATCTAGGAAAACACTTAGAAATGTGCTTCAGGTTAGAGCATGTGCTTAGGTGCTTTATTATTCTGGGGATTGTTCTTTTTTTTTTTGCTTTTCAAGCATATTGGTGTCGTAGGCAAATTAATGCATAGGCCCACAAGGCCCGGGTCCAGGGACCCCTGCCAATCAGGGCCCCCGGATTCCTGGGCTCCCTGGAGAAACAGCTGCTTTCCTCTTGCAGGCAGGAAGCATTCCAGCCTGCAAGGGGTCCTGCTTGGGGCTGCTGGGAGCAAGACGCAGGGGGCACCACCTGCAGCCAGGAGTACAGCCAGGCAATGTGTAGAGCAGCTCCCTGCAGGTAGGTCTATAGAGGGGAAGGGGCATGGGGGAAGGAAGGGTGTGAGGGGGTAGCAGGTTAAGGCCCCCAGGCCCCACAGTGAGGAAGGGAGTGGGGCAGGGTCAGGCACTGGGTCTTGGGGCGCTGCCCAGCCAAGGCAGTGCGTGGGACCTGGGGCCGGGGTAGGAAGTAGGACAGAGCCTTGGATGGTTTGCCCAGGGGTGCAGGGTGGATCAGGAGAAGGGGTGCTGGGGTTTGGGAAGGCAGGAGTGGCTCCTCGCCACTGCACACACCCTGCAGGGGTGACATGAAAGGCTTGTGCCCCCCCCCCCCCATATTTGTGCATGAGGTGGATGCAGGCTGGTTGCTGTGGGCTCAGGGCTCTTGGCTCTGCTGCCTTTGCTACGTGCCCCCTACCCACCTTGCAGCAGTGGGGGCAGCAAGTTATGCCTCCTGCTGCCAGGCGGGCAGGGGACATGTGGCCAGTGCAGGCCCCTGGGTCAAAGGCAGCAGAGCGGAGAGCCCCGAGCCCACAGTGGGCAGCCTGCATCTGCCCTCTACCCTCTCGTCTCTGCTCCACTCCAGCCATGGCAGGGGGTAGGGAGGATGGGGAGCATGGAGGAGAGGTGGACATGTGCCACCCCACTCTCAGCCTGGCCAGGTCCACCCAGCCTCCCCCATGGGGCATGGAGGCCTGCCTTGCCCTTGGCAGCAGCCGCACCAGGATGGTAAGGGGTCCCTCCCCTCGCTGGAGTCCCCATTGGGTTGTGGGGGGCCTCCAATTTCCTGCTTGCCTAGGTCCCCAATAAATCTTTATCCACCACTGATGGGTGTAAACAGGCTCTTGGTTGTATGAATATGGGGAATTGTTGTAGCAGATACCTAAGGGGAAAAGTTTACAAGCGGCCCATACAGGTTTCCTTTCAATTAAACTGCATGGTAAATCTTAAGAATGACTGAGATCTTTCTCAGAATTGGGATCAGTTTGCAAATGATTTGCAAGAAGAGATTGTTACATTTGTCTGATGTCTTGCTCCCAAAGTCCAGTCCAGTCAAGTACACTTGTGACCTAGCAGGATGCCTGTAAGGGCAAAGATTGCTACCAGCAATCTTGCTATTTCTACAGTCTTCTCCTCCTTCCAGGAAATACTCTTTTACATTATTGATCCTGTGGCATGTATAATAGCGGTCTGCCACAGTTGTGAGGTGCTTGGCTGTAGATAGTATTTGGCTTTTCATTTATTTTTATTTTTTACTTTTAATCTGTGCTTTCTGCTTTCCCTTCCCCCTCCCTTGAATCTGTTTTCCTGTCCTCTCATTCCCATGGCAAGTCAGGACAAGGAAGCTTATTTAATAAAATTAGGATCTTAGGACCCTGTCAGCATCTCATGGCCCGCAGCATGCTAACAATACCTGTGTGCTAATTTATCTGATATTCTACATTTACACTTCAGGCTTAAATATGTAAAACATAGAGCCTGATATTGCAGTGAATTCCCAGAGAGAAAAAGGAATATGTAGAATATGGTTTCCAAGACCATGTGCAGTCCTGCAGTTGCTCATGCACACAACTGACTTCCCTTACAAGAATGGCCCCATTGGTATCAGAGATTACTAATGCAGGTAAAGTCACTTATAAGTATAAGTGTTGGCAGGCCTAAGCCTTTAGATTGTATCTTGTATAACCTGAGGCAGCTCTAATCCAAGTTCTGCATTTCGCCAATATTAAAATACAGTCTCTTATTACTGCAAAATGGGACTAAACATTGCTTTTAGGTACACCCTCCCCTGCTCTCACATGGCACGATTTTCATTAAAAGTTTTAAGAGGGGGCAGGAGGATCCTGTAGTGTTGTTATTACAACTGTGTCATCCATCAGAGCATGGGACAGCAATGAACTCCATCCCTCTGGTTCAGCCATGACTCCGACAATGTTTAGTGCAAGGCAAGTCCAGGCAGTACCGAACTCACCTGAGAGGGTTAAGCCGGAGAACATAGCATATACTTATTCCCAGAGTAAGTTGTTTTTACATTAAATTAAAAAGCAATATGATAACTTCTCACCCCACCTGCTATTCACGTTCCTCATTTCATATGCTCCAAATCCTCAAAACAAATTTCCAACTGTCCCCTTTGGAATACCTATATGTCTTTGTATGCGGTTTTCCTGGATGCCGGTATTATCAGTTGCTTCAGAGAAAGCTCTAAAAAAAAATCCTATAATGGACAATGATGGATTAATCTTCCAGTAGGGGATGTTTCTTTCTAACCCCAATTAGTTAATGGTTGGCTTGTATCCTGAAACATGAGGGTTTATATCCCCTTTATATTCCTTTATATTTTATATCCTCTCTATTATAGCTGAGATGTCCACATTATCTGCGTACATATTCTAATCCTTGTTTGATTCTTACTTAGCTTTTAGTCTCACTGATACGTTGTAGCAGGGTGGCCCATAAATTAATTAATGTGTTGTGTGAAGTATCTATTTTCCATTGCTCAATTATAAAATGATTACCTTTCAGTTTTAGGAAGTATCCTACCTGCTTCCGTATTATGAGAGTATATGCTTGGTTTGCCTTCTTCATATGATTCATTATTTTGTTCTCTGTCATGCCGCCTCCACCTCTTATTCATTTGACTTTGATGTAAACTTACTGTTTTCTTTCCAAACTCCTAAAGAAGTAT
This sequence comes from Crocodylus porosus, assembly GCF_001723895.1. Classification (NCBI taxonomy): domain Eukaryota; kingdom Metazoa; phylum Chordata; order Crocodylia; family Crocodylidae; genus Crocodylus; species Crocodylus porosus. The sequence goes on from NW_017728907.1 coordinate 57,850,940, forward strand.
GTGTGCCTCACCTCTACCCCTTTGTCACCCATCTCTGTAACCCTTCTGTTGCTACTATGTTTTTTCCCTCCTGAGGGTCCTGAAAACTGGACAGTGCTACTGCCTGCAATCTAAAATGCACCCAAAATTATCTTTCCCCTCTTCATAACCCAAATATAATATCAGTGGAATGTAAACCAGAATGCAGTATTATTTTAAAATATACTGTAGAGCATTGACCCATCTGTTGTGGATTATTCTGTATATATAAAATTAAACAAGACTTTTCAACAGTACAGGAACACAGCACAGGCTGTGGCTTCTGTGAGGCATTGGCCTGGATTCTTATTGTTTCTGAAATTTTGGATTCTGTGTATTAAACCCCACGTGTTGTCTATAATAGTAAATAACAAACAAAACTTTTGGTGTTCTTATCTAGTGCATCTCATGGTTTTGAAGAATACTCATTCATTGAATTCATTATTACAAAAGGAAGAGGTTAAGCACCTCCCTCCATGTTCCAGAAACCTCATGCAGCATTTATCCACCCTGCAACCTAATTGGGTCTTCCTCACTTAAATAAAACTGCCATGGACTTGAGGGGGTTTTGTCTGAGTAAGTAAAATGGGCTCATGCCTTAAATTGAGCTGCATAAAGAATGAGGGCGTTCATAAATTAAATCATCTCTTTTCTTGGCTTGAAAACTGAACAAGTATCTAGTATTAATGACAGTTTCCCTGCTTCTTTTTTGAATTCACTTAGGCTTTTTCTGGCTAAAACTGCATGACTTAGGCTCTTAGTCAGCCTGGCAGTTGAGCAAGTCTCTGACTTCTAGCTTGTCAGTTGTCCCAGTGATTTTAATGGGAATTTTCCAAGTTAGCCACATGCTCAAGTATCTCGCTGAATCAGAGTCTTATAAAGTTGCCATTTTGAAACATGCTTTGACTATTGTTATCATTGACAATATTGAAAATCCTGTCATTGGAGGATGGGATTGAGTACATGCTTAGCAAATTTGCACAAATTTGGGTGGAGTTGCAGATAGGGCTAGGATCCAAATGACCTGAATAAAGCAGAAAATGGCCCACAATCAATCAGGTGAGACTCAGCAAGGACAGGTGCAGTCCTGCACTTGAGATGGAATAATTGCATCCACAAATACAGACTCAGGAAAGATTGGCTAGGCTGTAGTATTGCTGAAGACCTGGGGATTACAGTAGACCAGTGATTATCAACCAGGGTGCTGGAGTGCTTTTGGATGCCGCAAGGTGTGAGGAGATAAGCATATAAACTAAGTAGACAAATGCAGTTTCAGACTTACCCATGTCTGAACAATCCTGCAGCCCCATTGCCAGCCCTTCTGCAAGGAGATAAGCACTATCATATATAAACTAGTTTTTCAAACTGGGTGCTACTCAATTCACAAAAGTTATAGAGAGGAGGCTTGAGTCCAGTGGGGGGTGCCTCAAGTCCAATGAGGTTGAAACCACTGCAGTACACCACAAACTGAATATAAGCCAACAGTGTGCTCTTATTGGCAAAAAAAAAAGAAGCCAATATTATACTGGGTTATATTAACAGGTGAGTCACTTACAAATCAAAGGAAATGATTCTGCTGTTCTGTTCAGCACTGTTGAGCCCTCACCTTGAGTGTTGCATCCATTTTTGGGCCCCCCACTTCAACAAAGTGGTGGAGAGATTGGAAAGAGCAACAAAAATGATTAGGGGCCTGGTGAGCAAATATGAGGAAAGGCTGAAAGAACTAGGGTTATTTAGTCAAGAGATAAGTAGACCGAAAGGGGAATTTGATTCCAGTCTTCGGATACCTGAAGGGCAATTATACAGAGGAGAGAGACTGGGTTTTCTCTGTGGCTGTAAGGGACAGGGTTAGGAGCATGGGCAACTGGTGCCACCTTAGTCAGGGAGGGCATGTGCTCCCCCAGTGACTGGTCAGCAACTGGGGAGGTGGTTTCCCCCGCAGCCAATCTTGCTGACTGGGGGGGAGAGTTCCCCCACGGCCAATCTTGCTGACCAGAGGGGAAGGGAGGGCTCCCCCTGCGGCTGATCGTACCAACCAGGATGCGGCCACGGTGCTTCCAGAAGTGGCTGCAGCACTTCATCCGGCGCTCCCACTCCCCAGCCAGTGCTCGCAGTGGGGAGCACTGTCACTCCTGCCTGACCCCCCTGCCCATCACCTAAGTGGGGAGCGCAGCTTGTCCGGGGTGCACCAGTACTCTCAGAGGGTGCACGTGCACCCCCGTGCACTCCCTACACATTGCCACTGGTTAGGAGCAACGGCTTCAAGCTGCAGCAGGGGAAATTTAGGTTGGAGATTAGGAGCTTTCTGACAGTGAGGGTGGCCATGCATTGGAACAGGCTCCCTTGAAGTTGTGGAATCTCCATCCTTGACATTTTTCAAGAGCAGGTTGGACAGACACTGGACTAGGCTGGTTTAGTCGGGGATAATTCTGCCTTGAGCAGGAGGCTGGACTAGATGACCTTGTCAGGTCCCTTCCAGTCCCACTTTCCTAAATGCTAGTAATTATGGATTCATACACAAAAACGTATGTCTGGTGAATGTATTAAAAGAGCTCTAATTCACAGAAAAACAATTCTTCGTTCTCTCAGTCGGATAACTGAGTTGCGTTGTGATGTCTCTCCCTGCTGATGTAGTCCACATTAAATTTATGGTCTCTTAATACAGATTACCTCCAGGCAGTCAGACAAGGGAAACAACCATCTATCTATATTTATTTCACTGTCTCAGCCAAGCCTTGTACTTGATGCAATCCTGAAGAACACGAATTTTCTTGTTCACAAGGAGCTCTGTATCTCTCCCTTCTTTTTAGGGTCTATATTACCTTATATTTTTAAGGCCAGAATTAACTTAACACAAAATTAACAGTATGAAAGAAATAACAGTTGATTTTGTTTGATGTCCTCAAAGGGCCCCTGTCTGGAACATTGGCTATTTCATGCCAGGCTCTGGGGAGTAAGAAAGTACCTAAAGTGCTGCTTTGTGAGGCTGACAGGGGGGACCCGTATTTTGAGAAGCAGCAGAGCTTGTATGGAGTGTAACTTTACTCACCCCCCTAACCCTTCTTCTGTGTTGAGGGTGAAGCTAATGGCTGCAGCTATTCTGGGCATGGACGAAGAAATTGTGATTCCCCCTTTCCTCCTCCCAAAAAAGGGTCCATGAATCCTTATTGAGCTGTGAAAGTGTCATTACAGTTGACTTAACAGGTAGGGAAGGTGCATCTGACCACATGCTCAAACCACTGATCTGCATTAGCCACAATCACATCTCACCACTAGGCTTGTACGTACCTGGATGCAAGAATGACACACTGCAGTGCATGGGCTGGGCAAATTACACGCTGCCACTGGGGAGTAGTTGATTGACCACTGTTTGGCCATGAAGAGATGAGAGAGTTTGTTAAAAGTTTTCTAATAATTTCTTTCAACTGGCTTGTAGCCCTGAGTGAATCTTCTTGGAACGTTTTCAGGAAGTGTGCAATGAAATCTAGGACCAGGTAATTTGCCCAGATCAGAGGCGTCTTAATCAAGGGTTTACCTAGCTCCCCCTCCCAATACTGACATGAAGAAAGGATAGTGCTGCTACTGCTCTCTTGTACAGCTTTACACAATAGACCAGTTGTGCTGAACTGAAAAGTACAAAATCAAGTCAAATAAGAAATAGCATAGAAAGAAAGGTCCAGCTTCCTCATTGGTGGGTTTGTATTTAAATGAATATTGTTACACTAGGGATGAATTCAGCCTAAATAATTATGATCAGTCAAGGTCTTACAATAGCTCAAGGCTATCCATTTTCAGCTTTAACTGGTTAACGGTTTTAGCTGGCTAAGGAAGGTGACAAGAGAATATATTTTTAAATATGAGCTCTTCATTAAAACAGATATTAGGCTTTCTATTCCAGTCTGCTTTGGATGAAATATTGAGCTGGAAGGAGTACATGTTTCTGAATTAATTGAGCTGGAGTGCTGCTGACGTTGCAGCTTGGGAGGCAGCATGTCTAGATTACAGGACCCGGGACTGGAAGCCATGCTAAGTAGGCTCTTTGTCTCTTCCAGTCATTTGCAGTGTAACACCAGACAAGTTTTGCAGTTTCCCTAGATCTACATGAACCTTCTTTGAAGTGGGCTGATGATACTTTATTTACTTAATATGGACATATTTTTAGATTTTAAATATGTGAAAAAAGGTTAATCCTGATCTGACTGACTGTACAAGAATGTATAACATGTCCAAGTTAGTGGGGTACCTGAGTAGTATCCGATGCATATGCATCTGAGTATGATCTCGTGGCGAAAATTGTTGCCTGGGAATCAGGAGCTTAGGTTAATTTGAGGCCCTGAGAAGGGCCTCCTGTGTGACCTTGGGCAAGCCAATTAATTCCTCCGTGTCTCAGTTCCCCATTTGTCAAGTACGGATAGTAATATATCCTGCCCCTTATGTTTTGTCTGCCTAGTACATACATTCTTCATGGAAGGGACCATACTTTTAATGGGTTTTGGACATTGTTTAAAGCAATGGGACACCTTTCCTGGTTGGGTGACTCTAATACAATAGAGGAATGCAGTTGATAAATACGTCAAAGCACTGGATATATGTTTGGTTCCTCTAGCTTCATGTCATGCTGAGAAGTGGATATAAAGATCTATGGTTATTTTGTATTTTCTGGCCCAGCTGAAGATGTTTAGCCGAGTATATCCCTGAGAGAAAATCAATAAAACAAATAGAAATAAGCAGGGGACTAATTTGACCTGCCATTTGGTGCTTGAAATGGGCTTTTCCTTTCAGGCCTTGCAACGTAACTTTTTCTAGGAAAAGGTGACGAGTCTAAAAATTTTTTTCTTGGTAGCTTATCCCTACAGAGAAACATTTCTTAATAGTTATCACTACAGCTGACAGAGGGAACATCTTGCTTCAATGATAGTATAGTGTATTTTGTTCTTAATTCAGCTCAGTTTGAATATTTTGTTTCTCAACCAGCAACTGCCATTCCTCCATATCTATCCTGTCTCCTTCCCCATAGGAGAGCTGCATGTTAGAGGCATAGTTTTAATCTTTGGCAAGGTATATAACAGATGAAGACATTTACGGTCCCTGAGACTAGAACTAAATTTGTTGGGACAGCCCCTTACAGTTCCTTGGAGACTTACTGACATGGTCCTATATGACGTCTCATTAAAATCACGGTATATCTGTGCACATCCAAAAGCAGGCCATCCTAGCTTTAGCTTAAAATCTTGAGTGTCTATGCTAGGAGTATAGGCATCATCACAATATACCATGCCATATGAGATTATTAAGCAGGGTCCCTTCTCTGACAGCGGCCGTTCCCAGTGCTTCAGTGAAAAGTGAGAGAACTCCCAGGAGGTAGAGGTAGAATAATCCCTGCCCTGCCTCCACGGTCTCCAGTAGTTAGAGAATGCCTTCAAGTCAGAAGCAGAAGATACAATAAATGTGCAATGCAGATATTAAGTATATAGATCGGTAGGATGTGTGCACTTCCTATAAATCATTGCTTGACAGGGTTGTGTGGCAACTGATGATCTCGCCAACCTTAGGGTGATAGACACAAGGTTGGTACCAAAGATCAAAAGATCCTGTTGTCTTCTAAGCTTTATCTTGTTACAGACTCTTTGAAAATAATCCTGTTGTTCTCTTTCCTTTCCCTTTTTTTTTTTTTTGAAGTGGCATCCGGTGTTTAAATATAACATGGATCCTTGTCAGGGAGTGGCTGCACTCAGGAGAGATTAATTATATGTGTGGGTATAGAAAATTGCAGATGTGAATTGTATTTTTCTGACAATAAAATCCTGCCCTTTAAGTAGTATATTTGCTTAGAATATTCTATGATTAAAAAAACCAAACAAAAAAAAAAATGTCAGGAGTTAGAGTAAGAAAAGCAGGTAGCACACTGAATTTGGAGTTTGTTGCTCTTTCCTTTCCTAGAAGGAACTTACTGTTTGAACCTACTAAATAAAAAGTTTTATTTCTTGATCACTGATATAAGTTTAATGTTCTGATTCCTGAAAGGGCTATTTGGCAACCTTCCCTAGAGGCCTTCCTCTTCCTAGAGAAACCAAAGATTAGGAGTCATGCAAATATATGTTTATATTGGTACAAACCCTTAAGGCTTAGATAACGTAGTGTTGCACACCTTAGAAATATCTACATTAGGTAGCCCAGGCTCTGGAAATTTTGCCAGGAGTCAATGTTGCAATGCAACTTCAGCTTTCCTTGTTATTGTGGCTGTAGATGGGTGGTGTGCATTAGGGCTGTGCGAAGCTTTGGTTGCTGATTGGATACAGAGGAGATTCGGCCTAAATCGGCAGCCAAAACTCTGAATCTGAATCTGATCAGGAGACCCATTAATCTCTCTGAATCAAATCAGAGCGATTCAATGATTCGGCCACAGACACAGCTTTATGTTTTTTTCTGCGTACCTTGAGGTACCAGGCACGGCTCATTGATGCTGTGATGGTGGGGCAGATGGAGCGTCCCATGTGAGCGTGGGGGAACGGGGGTTGCACTCGGCGGCAAACCCGCAAGTGGACCACAACTACATCCAGTCCACTTCCGGCTCCGAAATGGAGCATGTGGGGAGTCTCCCCCACCCCCTGCCTTGGCAACTGGTGCCTCCTGGGTCTGGGGGGGCACCCAGGGTTCCCCCGTGACTGATCACTGAGCCGATCTCAGAATCAGAAATACTTCCAGTCCACTTCCGGGTCTGCTGTTGAGCACACGGGGGGACCCCCCCCACGCTCCTGTGGGACCCCGCATCTGGCCCACCATCTCAGTGTTCAGTGAGCTGCACCTGGAACCTCGAGGTACGTAGAAAAAACATAAAGCTGTGTCTATGGCCAAATCGCTGATTCTCCGAATCAGAATCAACTCTTCAGATTCAGATTTAATTTCAGATTTAACAGTTTGCTTTGATGTTTAACTTTTCCAAAGTTTTCTGGAAGTAGCATCTGTTCCATCCAGAAACTGTACAAACCCCAACTGTGTCTATACCAACACTCAATATCCATCCAGAAACTGTACAAACCCCAACTGTGTCTATACCAACACTCAGTATCCATCCAGAAACTGTATAAACCCCAACTGTATCTATACCCACATTCTACATCCATGCAGAAACTGTATGAACTCAAACATATATAGTATTTAAAACACAACTGGGGTTGTCTTTAATGACCTTAGAATTAAACCTGAAGAAATTCCTGCTTGTCTGAGCTCTCAGTATGCTAATACAGTGCATGGAACGGATGCTGTTTCCAGAGCTTTACATATTTGACATATTTCAATTTGTATAAATGCAATTAAATACAATTAAAGAGCTGTTCAAAAGGCAAAGTAAGTAACGTGCAAATAGCCTGACGTGAAATGGATTAGACCCAGGCTTATTTGGCCCTGTGGCTTAAAGTTAATCCTCCTGGGAGATCTCGAGGAGTAACCGAATGACAACAGGTGCAGCTCTTCTTACACGGTTATGTACTCAGCCCACAGCTCTTTCTTTGATTCTTTTCACCAACCATCTAGCCTAGGCTGTATCTCATAAATTTTATAGTCATAAGATAATGTTTCAAGGCTAAGTGACTAGATGCCAGATTATTTTTTTTTTCTCCTTCTGGCTGAGTAATGTCACCTCAGGGCCAACTACCCCTTTCTTTTCCCACTCTCCACAAAGAGGGTAGTATACAGCCTAGACATTGCCATGTCAGGTATAAACACCATCAGCAAATGTGGAGCCAATTATTTGGTTTCATTTCAGAAAGGTCATGAATTAACATGTACAGCATTACCTGCAATGGGGGGTGGTTCTTATTGCTTTGAGCTAACTTACGCTGCTCTTCAGGCTGTCTCAGTACTGATGCCTAGTTCTTTTTCATACTGATCGTTGCTGGAGGGGTTGAGTGCACCATAGGGTTTTCTCTGGGACATTTTTATGAAAACCGCAGACAATTCTTTGATTGTGTTAGAACGGCATTATGCTTGTTTCAGTAGAAAGCCTGACACTATGGGACACTTAATTTGGGGGGACACTAACAGCCTGTCTAGATGTCAGACAGTGGAGGAGTTCACTTGAGCACAACATCAAGCCGGAGTTTCCATTTGAATACCATCTGTTTTAAATTTAAGGCCTGTAGAACAAAAGGAAACGTATGTTTGATGTTGTGGCAGTCGTACACCATTGTCTGAGGGGTTTTTTTTTTACGTTCAGAAACTTGCATGGCTTCCTTTTGTTCTTGATTGCTTGTGGCTTTTGACCAGCACTGGCCTACAGACCATAGAAAGCTACTTTGTGCTACTGCACGTGACTGCGTTAGGTCCCCCCGATACAGTTTGCTACAACTACTGTAGCATTTGAATTGTGGTGTAAATGAGTGAAGGTGTAAATGGGTGCCCCTCCATATATTACTGTGTGTATGTATATATGTAAGTGTATATATGTATGTAGATGTATGTCTGTATACATATAATTAAAAGTATACAGATGTATGTCTGTATACATATAATTAAAATTTCTTCTGTGATCTTGGCTAAATACTGAATGTAGGTTGATGTTGTCAGTTATGATATATGTACAGGGTGACTCCCTACGGAAAGCTTTGTGTGAGGTTAGCCCTTGTATATGGGAGACAGCAAACAGGGGGTCTTTCTGGCCCTTGCTGCCTGTACAGTCTCATGGGGCCTGAGTACAAACAGGTTCTCAGCACCTGTGGGGGGGACCCAGCCTGATCTGATGCAGAGATAGAAGCCAATGTGTGTGAATACTCCCAATGAGTTGCTCCTAAATGTTTGGAATTTAACATGCACAACTTCCCTAGAAACCTGGCTTCTTGCACACGCTGTCTGGAACCGCTGGATTCCCTGTAAGGAGATTTCCAGAGCTTCCAGCTTCTTTCTGATCCTGCTAGAAATACCATGAGGACAACCTGCTTCCTCTCCTTATTTCCACATAGATTTGCAAGGGCACAGAAACCTAGAAAACAGTGGAAAGGGGAGCTTAGTGCACCCCTTCCAGCCAACGCTGCCCTGTAGTAAAAACAGAGGGATGGTTCTCTTTCCTGCTGCAAAGCTGAAAAATATGGTTTTGATTCCATCAGTGTCAAAATGTTGATTTTGATTTTTCCGTTGCGATACTTCCCATGTTATTTGGTTTAGGATATTTCTGAGGCTAACAGTGTTTTCTCACTAGGTGTATCCCCATCTCGCTAGGAATCTGTGCTAACTAGGGCCAGCCACTATACCAGATGTTCAAAAGTCTTATCCTGGTGTTAAGCAGTCATGAAATCAGAATATTAACTGAATTTTCTTGAACCAGATAATTTTTAAATAATGGTAGAGAAACTAAGTGTTTGCTTAATCCTTCTGGTTCATTAATCTTTAGGTAAGGCAGTTCTGATGTTTAAGGCCAAATAATGAAGTTAATACCTCCAACCATTCCAATAGAAAAACAGAAGTTAGGAAAGGACTGCAATGAGCATTCCTCTTTTTTGTGTGTGTAGGTAATCTCTATCCTTCATCTCATTAAAACTTCGGGCTGGTTCTTGACATCTACACTCAACTGGCAGGTATCTTTGAAGTGAAGTTACATGCTTATTCAACCCTTTTTTCATAATGACCTTTGCATTTTCTAGTTTATTCCTGGAGTTAAGAATTGTGCTCATGGGTTGTATTGGACAAAGGGTTTCTGTGAGTGGTTCTAAATCAAGCTAATATTTATTTATTGAGTCCATTTAAAATTCACCTGTCCAAAGGTGTGCATGCACATGGAAAATGTGTCGTTAAATGCCCACCCTCATAAAACACAAAAATTGAACAACTGAGCAGAAAGAGGAAAGCACCAACTGTAGCTTCTAATCAAAAAAGGTCACCCCAGCAAAGAACACATGGGAGATAAGCTATGTTTTTTAGGGGTTTTGAGGACTCAGGCTGCTAAAAGCTTTATAGTTCAGTTAACTTTGTAAAGTTGAATTGGCGATGCATTGGTAGCTCCCACAGGGTGCGGTGCTGAGTCTCAGGAGGTCTCAAGTTCTTTGCTGCGGGTAGACTTTCAGCTTTGGGGCCATATTGGTGGTTCATATATTCAGTCTTACTCTATCCCAATGTAATGAGTGAATAGGCAGTAAGGCCTAGATACCTACCTGTAGATTAAATACTTTAATTATATGTATTTATAAAAGCCCTCACGAAACACTACTTTTGTTTGACAACACGTTATAGTTCCCATATATGGAAGTGACTCTATGAAACTCTTTGCAGTAAGACTGAAAACTAAGGGTGCTGCAGTATACATGTGTAAATCCAGTATGAGCCAGGCTCCTCCCTTTACTCGCTGTTGTTTTTAAAGGACCATAATACACGAAGGGACTATCACTCTGAACTGGGTGGCAGCACCGAGCCCTAGGTGATAATATTTTAAAAGAAATGTCTTTGAGATCAAAAGTGATTCTTCATGCAAAATGAATGCAAGGGCCCTGTAGAAATTGCTTTGGGTTTCTAGAGAGGCGGAAGCCTGTGTATTTGGCTTGTGGGTAGCCCTCTCAAAGCATTTTTTAAGGTAGTTCCTAAATCAAAAGGCTAGGATAATAATTCATAGCCTCGCATTTAAAAATCTGTCCATGTGTGATGATACTTTACTCTGATGTATTACTTACAGTGTTTTGGAAAGCCTCCTACATTATTTTACACATTACTTATGTAGAGTAGCGACAGAGGCTTCGTTTTGGATTTTCTCTTGTGTCTTTTTTAAATAGAAGGATCAGGTTGATTCGGGGGAAATGTTTATTTTTTTTCCAATTTATTCTTGGGCCAAGAATTTATATATTCATCCAATTTCTGTCAGAGGTCCTAATTGGATTTCTGTGTCTGGCTTTTAAATCCCTGGAAATTGGAATTCCTTACATCAACATTGTCACTGCTGTAGTTACAGGTCATGTGCTTTCTATTTTCGGTTTTGTTTGTTTGCAAACCAGAGGCAGAACTGTACTTGACTGGCCATTTTGTAACTGTAGAAAGGGGCCATTTCAAAACTCAGGTGGATCAACCTGCATCAGCCTAGACTGAGAATTATAACCCCAAAGGGATCTCTGCATTTTTCCGTTTGTGAGCACCTGGCCTGTCATTCCCATTTCAGTTCCTCCAAATCACTAGCGTGCATTAATTGCTGTACAGTATTTGCTGTAAGCCATCGTAGAAAAGTACACAATGTAGAATGGAAAGAAGCACTGAGAGTCCTCCAGTTGTAAGAACATATGGTAATGTTAAAGCAGCAGAAGAAAATGTAACATGATAGACTGCAAATGTATTTTTAAGTTAAGGTTTGGCTCTCCATGTAAGAAACTGTACTAGCCTTGAGCTTTATGTTGCTTTGTGGCAACTCTTATTTGGTTTTGTAACTTTTGGTTTAATTGTTTACATAGACCTCTAAGAGAGAGCGACTGAAATATTTAGTTCTCTCCTCTTATTTGCAAGGAAATATAGGCTAAATTGGCCTGAATTCAATTACAGGCAATCTCAAAGAAGCACTTGCTCTTTTAATATTTTCTTTAAATTGTGCCACCTCTTGTATAAAAGCAAGTTGTCTGCAAAAGAAAACTTAAGTGAGGAAAACAAGGGACAAACAACGCATATGGTCCGATAGGAAAGAAGCATAATCCCTAAGCGTGGTTATCTCTGTAATGAGACCAATTACACCAGGAAGCATTTCAATGAGATGCAACAGAGCTAACCTCTACTTGGCACCTTAGCGGCACCTTCAAGCCTACAGGCAGTTGTCATCTTTGGCGGCAATTAGAAATATTAACACCTTTTAGTGTATTGATTTTACAGAGCACAGTTAAAACTCCTGGGATGCCTTAATCATCAGTAAAGCAACAGTGTATTTGTTCCTCGGTATTTTGTCTCGCTTTTAATTATTCACTTCTTTGACTGTGAGGAAAAGGTCCGATATAGTAGGTGGCTAATTCTAGAAGAGCTGTTGCCTTGAGCCTTTCCAGTGCCCCTGTCCCATATCCTTCCAACTGTATTCTCAGTGGGGCTCAAGCCATTTTATCAGCAATATCAGCTGAAACAGTAACTTAATATTTCACTTGGTTGCATCATGGCTTATATATTATTTCAGCACATCGTTGAGCTGTCATCAGGTTCTGATGAAATACAGACCCAAAGGCAGCAAAACTAGATGTGCTGTGCAGAAGCAGTGCTAGTTTGACACAGTTCTGTTTTACACACGTGATCTCACAGAGGATTTTGCCTGTGTGGTTAATGATGCAACATCACTAAATTGTGGGTTCATTGTAATGGAAGGTGCTCAAAGCGTTTATAGGGCTATGCTGTGTGCACAGGATTGCCCTGCAGGTACTACTCTGAGTTCAAGCCACCTCTCCTCAAGCTCCTTGCTATGCAGTTACAGTGCTTACGCTGTACTGTCCCTTTGAAATACCTCTGGTAGACACAGCTTCCTGACCCGGCTGCTGTATGCAGATGAATAACCAGCTAAAGAGCTTTTATTGTTGAGAAAGCACCCTAGAAATCAGCCTTTGTGAAGTGCCACAAACCTGGCACCCTCCCTAAATCCTGAGTCAGTCTTTCAAACATAGGCATGTGTTTTAAAAGTATCGGCCTTAGGCGTCCTGTTGCCACTTACCCTTGTTATTCTCTTTCATTGTCTTTGAAACTATGTGTTAATGAACAAACATATGACATGCTCTGACTGTGGACTTATGCCATTTTTCATTAGGTCCCTCTGTACAGTGGTGTGCAAATGGATGTATTCGTCAGAGGAGGGGTGGAATGATAATTTCTGGAAGTTGATTGACTTAGAAGATTTGGTGGAAGATAAATATGAAAAAATAGGTAAATAATTTTGTATAATCCCCTAACACTTTACTGTTGTACCTGCCAGCAAGAAAGTAACAGGCCTCACTGAAACAGGAGGCAGGCAGGTGAGAAACTACATGATTGTGTACATAGAGATGTTACATCTCCTGAGTATACTATATATTTGTGGATGCCATGAAGTATAGTAGTGAGAACTTCATGCCTTTGAACTGTTAACATTATTGGAAGAATTACTTCCAGAAAGCTGTTTATAAAGGTGTGACATGATATCAGTGTTTAATGATTTCATCTCTTTTCTTAAATGATAGGATATAGAGTACCATAGGTGCAGGAATTACATGCATCTGAAAACTTCAGCACTGTTACCAGCTCTCTCCACAGCTTTACCAAAATCAATTAGAGCAGTGCTCAGGAAGCTTTAAGAAGCTGCAGGCCAGGACAACCCAGCGCTGGTCCAACGTGGACCAGGTGGCATTGGGAGAACTTCAGAGACAGAGGGGCTTTCCCTGCCCACTCACCAAGGCACACAGCTAGGAGCTACATCCACTACCCCCAGACCCTCCTGCTTCCTGGCTGGAGGCAGGTTCAACTTCTAGCCAATGGGGAGCTGCACCAGGGCCATGCAGCTTCCAGCTGCATCTGTCACTGCTGCTTTTCCTCTCCCCTTCCCCTGGCTGCAGCATGGGTGCAGCATCCAGCCTACAGGTTTCTGTGTCAGGCCTGTGCACCTTCCAGCTGTGCCTGTTCTGGGAGCGGAGAGAAGCAGTAGCGTTTGCAGTAGGGCTGTGCGAAGCTTCGGTAGCTGATTTGATTTGGAGGAGATTTGGCCTGATTCGGTGGCCAAACCTCCAAATCTGAATCAAATTGGGAGACCATTAAAAGGTCCAAATAGCATCGGAAACCTCTGAATCGATTTGGAGAAGATTCGGTGCCATTTCTGAGATTCAGCCATATACTAAACAGGCAGCAGTCCTCACCACGCTGGACACAGCTACCTAGTAGGTAAGTCTGTTGTGGTGGGTGGAGGAGGGAAGGAAGGAGCAGATCAACGCTCCCACAGCAAGGGAGGGATTGGAGCTGAGACAAGCTACCCAGATGGGGCAGGAGGACGGGGGATGCGGGCACAGCAGTGCTGCGAGCGGGGGCTATGCCCTACTGGTTCTTCCCCAGCTGGGGTGGCTGCGGGGATGGGACGTGATGCAGGTGTGGCACGCTCTGGGCGGAAGGGGGTAAGTGGCAGCAGGGCATAGCTCCTCCATCCAGCACTGCCGTGCCTGCATCCCATGTCTCCCCCCACCCCCTGTACCAGCTGGGCAAGCAGCAGCAGGGCATAGCTCCCAACACTGCCGCACCTCCCCCCCCACCTGGCTGGGCAGCTTGTCCCAGCCCCAATCCCTCCCTCACTGTGGGGCGTTGATCTGCCCCCCACGTCCCTTCCCTTCCTCCTCTGCCCACCACAACAGACTTGCCAGTTGGAGGCAGCTGTGTCCAACGTGGTGAGGACTGCTGGCTGTTTAATCTATGACCAAATCTCCGAAGCGGCTCTGAAACTTTGGATCTGATTTGGCTGAATCGAATCGGGACAGTGATTCAAATCTCCGAATCAAATCACCATCCCTCCAAATCGGCCAAATCCGAATCCAAAGCAAATACTTGCCACTTCCCACAGGCCTAGTTTGCAGCTCCCTGGCCTTGGTGCAGCCCCTTCCAGCTGGAAGCGAGCCCACATGCAGCCATGGAGCAGGGTGGGGTCTGAGAGAAACAGCATCAGTGCAGGCAAAGCCTTCCAGGTCTGCAGGTTGGATCCAGTGGCTCAGCTGGCTGGATCCAACCCCCCAGGCTTTTTAATGTTGCCAGCTGCTAACTTAGATCAACATTTTCAAATGGATCTACTAACTTTATCTTGTTGCAGTAATGCAGTACTTTCTTTAATGCTGACCTTGAGATGCATATTGATAGGGCTTGATTTTTCAAAGGTGGGTACAGCTGCTGTCTACTTCAGGTAGAATTGTAGATTTGCTACACTTCTAAAACTCAGGCCTTAGTGGTTTTTAAGTGGACTGCCAGGAAATCAAGCAATTTCTCCAATGGATTCATAAGAAAATGGGAACTTCAGCTAGATTTAATGCAGTAAGCTTATGATACTAACATACTGACCAGCATGCTGATTGAGGAAACAATAGTAGCTTTTGCTACTACTGTTAGCATATTTTGTGGCCTGTACCATGCTTTATGAGGCAGGATTTTCCTGCTTGTTACTGTTGTCTTAGTGCTTTTTACTCATGTATGGCTTGTATTTAATTAAATTTTAGCTTTGCTAATAACAATTCCTAAAACAGATATTCATTAGAAGTCCATAATGTTAATTTATCAGAAAATTCCCCGGGTAAGTTTATTACACTTTCCTTGCTAAGTTAATGGAGTTTTAATGGATGTCCTAAGCAGACATATCATTAACAAGAATATTACCATACATGAATTAAAATATGACTGTTCATCAAATATAATCATCTAAAATTTCTTTTTTTTTTTTATGTTTGGCACATTGAGCAGGTTTCTACAACAGTTTCAATGCAGTAATGTGAAATGTAAATAATTTAAGAATGACTTGTTATTGGTAATGAAATCTAAAAACCTTTCAAGGAGTCATAAGTAGATGCTTTAAATAATCGTCAGGCGTATGTGAATTGTACTTGAAAGCCATGTTTGTATAGCTTTCAGCATCTCCACTGCCTATCAAAATGGTTATGCTGCATTACAAACCATTTCAGCAGATCTGAGCATTTAGCATTTTGAGATTTTTAACATGAATATAATTCCTATAATTCCTACCAGATGCAGCATTTAGCAAATCTGTACCAAGCTAAAAGAATGTATGCAATAAATAAATGTTTTTTCAGAAAATTGAACACCTCAGCAGCTGCTGGTCTCATGGAAGAGCTTTTTTTTAAATAAATTATTTATGAACTGTAAGCTAAAGATCAAATACAATATTTATACGGTGCATTTCAAGGACAGTGCAAAGCAATTTACCATTTGAGACAACTAAACATACATGTTTGAAGTGATGAGGCAGCCTTTAACAAAAAGGAGGTGCTGGTAGTGAGAGAAACCTCATAAAACTGAACAATATGAGTATCAAAGTTTGGAAGGACCAAAATCTTCAATTTAATAATGTTTACATTTTTCTTTCAAACAAGGGGTTCATAGAAATAAATACAGATACACATTATCTTATGTAGACAGACAAGTTGCACGGAAAATAAAAACAACACATTTTTGGTTCTCTCCATAAAGTAGAGAAGTAGCTTGTTCCACAAATAGTCCCAGTGATAGAAGAACAGGAATGGGGGAGGCAGAAGCAGGCCCAGAGTCATGATGTGAAACTCTAACCTTCCCAACAGAACAAGATATCGGGAATACACAAATATGTGGAACAAAGTTACCAGTTGCTCGAGCTTCCGACATCTTTACTCATGTTGGTTAGCATTTCATTCTTCAGATAGTTGCTCTGATTTCAAGCGAAATACTGTTCACTGTAAGTAATATTAATGGCAGTTGTTCTAAGGGCTAGGGATGGAAGTTACACACAAACTAGTAAGAGCAATCAGAAACTGGTTCAAATCTGGAACACAACAGAAGTTCAGTGCACATAAACTGCTGAAAATGGTTTAAGATAAATATGGATGAATGTAGTATCAGACTTAACTGATTTAGATTAAATCAGTTTATTGAACTTTTGTCCTAGATCCCTTCCAGATTCAAGTTAACTCACAGTCCCCAAGCATCCCAGGATGCCTTGCACCTCCCCAGCCAACCCTCCCCCACAGCAGGCTAACTTGGCCTAAGCCGTCTGGTCCAGCCAAGCAAGGAGGTGCGCACCCCCAGCTTCTGGCCTGGGCCAGTGCAGGCATGTGGCTGCATTTCTGGAATCAAAAGTGAATGTCTGTTCACTTGCTTATTGGTTCAATCTACACAGCCTAGTAACCTGTAAGATTGAATCAATTCAGCCTCTGGCTTTTTGACTGCTTGTACTTAGCCAAAGTGATCAGAGCAGTTATGGCTGGTTCCATGGACATTGATTTAAATCAGTAGGGGCCAGCCATTGCAGGTGTGCTACAAATTAAGCTCTGCACCCTCCCCATGTGCCACTCAGATCCCTTTCTGTCTGATCTGCTGTTCAGCTTACTGCTTCCTGCCCTATCTGCCCCTGTGTTTCCTGCTTCCTTCCTGATCTGCCATGCACCGCATACAAAGCCTGCCTCAGCCACTTGTGGCACATGCACATGCACCAAAGGTTGGCCACCCTTGATTTAAACGGTCAGACTTACTGAATTTGAGCTAGATACTGACAGTCCATGCATGGGTGCCAGAGAAGAGGAAGAGGGAGCAAGGAGTCCTCCCTGTTAATAGAAATACAGAGGTGGGAGATGGACATGACTGCCCCTTATGCAAGTACTGGAATTGAATCTGGTGGACTGAGAGCCAGAGTCCGACGGAGCCTTAGGTGTGGTGGTGCTAATAGTTCTCAGCCGTACAAGCTAAGGCTTGGAAACGGGGTTCACAAACTCATGGTAGGCGCCTATTCTTCATATACTTTGAATGGGGAGAGTTAGGCGCCAGGGACTGGTATTCACTATGCTCTGTGAATGGGATGCTTCAATCAGCCAATAAGACACTAACTATGGATGTGGACCTGTAATCCTGTCTCTGGCCTGGACTTAGACATCTACCCTGGAGCCCTGAACTACATGTTTACGTGAGACTGAGATTCACAACCTGATTGCTTATGCATTTTGAATTGGAGATGCTGGATACAATGCAGGAACAGTGTTGAGGGGCAGGGACTGGAACTCACCCAGAGCTCCCAGAAGAGTGCCCACTTGCTTGCTCACTGTGGTCACAACTCATTCATTTCTTTCTGCACTGTGGTGCCCTTTTAACAGGAGGGGGTCGCAGTGCTTCCAGTCAGACACACCTGACTTCTAGTCTTGATTAAGGTACTTTCCCAGGAGATAAAAGGCTCCTCAAGCTGTAAAGGGCCTAGAACCCAAGTCTCCCACTTGCTAGGCACAGTTTATCTACGACTCCTTGGGTATTTATATGCTAGATCATTGCTGTCACCATAAGATGATCCTAGGGTCATCTTTGGCTTTGTTTTTGAATGACGGTAGCCAGGGGTGCTGAACTCCGTGCTGTCAGAGTGTGATAAGTATGGTCTGAGTACATCTACTGTATCAGTTGTAGCTGAAACGTACTGGTAAAAACTTTAGCATGGATAACTTCTCAGGTGCCAAAGCAGCCAGGTGGGGTCTCTGTTTATGCCCCTCTTGGATTTTGGTGCCTTAATTCCACCTGAGTTGAATTTTAGGTGCCTGAATCCTTCTTTTTGAATATGGACTTCTGCCTATGCGATGCTAATGGATGGTTCTAACTCAGTGCTTTGGAAGAGACTAAAAGAAACTGCTATGCTAATGTCCATGAATATGCCCAGGGGCACTCTCCTTCCCGAACTTCCCACTTTAATCACTGGTATTTCCAGAAGTGCTGCTTCTGGACAGCCTACTTCCAAGAATTGGGTTATGGAGCCAGAAACTCTGATTCTCTGGCATGGTAACACTAGCCCAGGGGGTATTTGTTCTCGAAGGGTGTGCAAGCTGAGCAGAACGGGTATTGATTGCATTGTTTGGCGAGGGAGCGGATTGGGAAAAGCATTTTGGATGAGCTCAGCCCTTCCTTGCTTCATTTAAATTATTTAAGTAATTCAGTGTTGTCTTGATCCAGCTAGTTCCCAGTTGACACATTGCCTCTCTTGCTGCAGACCTCAGCAGACCTGCAGGGCTGCCAGCCCCCAGCTGGGATTGTTTTGTGGAGTGCAAGACTTTTGGAAGGTGTGTTAGTGCCCTCATTGCTGTTAAGGAAGGCAAGGGCTCTTTTGTTCCTGTTCCCACAGAAGTAAATGGGAGTTTGGCACACAGTGCAACTGAGGGGAGGAAAATACAGCTATATATTTGCATCTGAATACATGCGTAGTAGATTTTATGGCTGAGGCAAACTGGGGTACAAGTAATACGCCAAGGTATGCTTGCAAACACAAGAATTCCAGAGATTAGCAACTAAGCCAGTAAGGAATAAGGCTGAGAAGATAAAAGGGACGTGATCAAATTCTTCTATAAGGAAAAAAAATAAGACTTTTCAAGGGAACCTAATGGAATTTCCCTTTTGTTTTAGTACACAAATTGGCCAAACCTTCATACCTCGTTCAAGGTTTGTTTGTCCCAAATTCTTATGAGCATGTATTTTTAATGCCTGTACATGCCCGCTGAAGAGAAAATATTGGCTTCTGACAAATGCTTCTGATGCTCACAGTATTAGGGGCACTAAAGTATAAGAGTAGTTTTGTTGGAAAGAAAGCAAAAAGATCAGAATAAAATTACCCAAGTCTTTCATTTATTGTTGTAAAAGCAAATATTTATGTTACAGAATGTCAAATAGGCAGACACAATATGAATTTTTCTTTTCAATGAGAGGAGACCTATAGTTAGGCCTGGAAATATTTTTAACATGCAGTTAACTTTCAGGACACCAAAAAGAACAGTTGCAATGATGCGAGACTATTTACTCTTAATTTAAAACAATATACATGTTCATATATTATGAAAAAGGCATATTAAAAATAGCTGGCCCATTAAATACACTTTTATTGTAACCAGAGTAGGGCTCGTGGTTTTGTGTAGTGAGTTTCTTTTAGTTTTACTTTAACATAACATGTGACCTCATTGTGAAAGGGACACCTTTTCTTTTGACCTTTTAGGGTCTTCCACAAAACTTTCCCACATCAAGGTGTAGTTTCTTCTATGAAAGTACGGGCTTCTGACCTTTTACACTTCTCACAGCAGTTTAACCTTTCAGCCAATCTACACAATAGGCTCCTTGTAGTGACGTCTGCATCTCATGAATTCACTTATCATACGGGCAAAACTACAGATTCAAACCTAGGATTTCTGCAAGATTTATTGATCCAATCAGTCAGTCCATTGCAAGCCAGGAGCAGAAGATGGCTCGCATCAAGTCCCCTGTGAAAAATCCAGTGTACCACAGGCATCAGCACTTATCTGCTGTGGTGAGAGCATGCGATGAGTATCTCTGTGCCATTATAAAACCTAGAAAGACATTAATAATTCTGTTAAATGTTCATGTAGGTACTGAAGCATACATTCCATTTAGGGGAAACAGAATGCCTGGTGATTTTTTTTTTGGTCACTATTCCTTATTTCAGGGGCAACTTATGGGGCCAAATAATGATTTCTTATTGCATTTTGCTTGGTACCTGTGACAAAGGGCCCTTATACACATGACAAAATTTCATAGATTTCATAGATTTCATAGACATTAGGGCTGGAAGGGACCTTGGGAGATCATCGAGTCCAGCCCCCCG
>NW_017728907.1:57871246-57879230 GCF_001723895.1 Crocodylus porosus
GATTTTGCTGAGTGATCTTCCCACGAGATGTCCGGGTAATTGAAGTCACCCATGACAACCGAGGTCCTGGAGCAAGCGGCCTCAGTCAGTTCCCGGGCGAACTCCTGGTCGAGCTCAGGACTTTGCTCATTTTAGTGATTAAATTGCATCACCATGCACATGTGCGGCAGCATATTGTGATTACATTTCGTAACCATGTACACCTGTTGTGGCATTTTTCAATTTTAACCGACTTTTTTATGTAGCAGAGTAAAACACATCCAATGTATTTTAGTTTGATACATAACAAATTACAAAAAGACATCTGGAGGTTGCAGCAGGGACAGTGCACAGGGCACTGGAAGCCCAGTGCCTCATGCACCATCCTTGCCACCTTCTCCCACTGCCAGCACACCCAGCCACCCTCCTGCCACCTTCCTGCACTGCCCCAGGGGCAAGCCATCCGATTCCTGGGCGGTCTGAGGTGGCAGCAAGGTGGTGGGGATGCACAGGGTGCTGGACAAAGCCTGAGCTTCTCCAAGCACACCCGGGCTTCCAGCACCCTGTGTCCTGTTGGATCTGCAGGCACTGCCACCATAGAGGGAAGCACCAGGCCTCCCTGCAGCTCAGGGGCTGCATGACCCAGCATCAGCTCATACAGGCAGGCTCTGCCGAGGGGAAAAAAAAAGTGGTGAAGGGCCTGCTTTTTTTTTTATTACTCTGGGTGGAGCCTTCCTACATCTCCCACAGCCAGGAAATGATCTGCTGGCAGCCTGAGTGGCCCCTGAGCTGCAGGGAGCCCTGGTGCATCCCTCCATGGAGCGGTACCCCTGGGGCAGCACCCATCCACTGGCAGGAAAGGAAGCAGGAAGCAGAGCAGCTGATCAGGCAGGGAACACAGGGCTGGGAGTTTAAAACAGAGTAGAGGATCAGGCAAGGGAAGGAGATCAGAGTGGCACTCAGAGGGTGCAGGGCTAATTTATGGCACACCTGCCTCCTTAGCTTTAACAGTAGTTCCTAGAATCAGGCACTATGCCTTGTGCCCAAGGGTATTAATCTTTGGTAACCCTGACAGGTCAGGTATCTGGAAATAAGGGCCAGCACTCTTTTGTGCATAATGTATTTATAGGCTTTAAATTCTGAAGTAACAGACCTATAAAGATAACTGTTGTATGTACAAACATCAGCATCTAGCTGGATGTGTTCAGAAAGAGACCATGGTGTTCCAGTTAAAGACAAGGAGCACAGAACTGGGAGGAACCTCCTCTGTGGAGTCAGTGAGTCCAGCTGGCAACTATTGCAGGCAATCATATCATGCCATGCCACGCTATGCCACTGGCACCATGCCATGCCACGCCACGCCACGCCACGCCATGATGCCACTACCATGCTACGCCATGCCATGCCGCCGCTACTACTCCATGCCATGCCACAACTCCATGCTGCTGCCACTGTCCCCACTGCTGCTGGGAAGCCATGGTGGCATGGCTTGCATAGGGCTTCTGGTGGTGGCAACAGCACTGAGTCTCCCCACCCACTCTGCCCTCCTGCTTCTGGTCCTGCCCAGGAGGTAGCTCCTGCCCGGTGCCGGTGGAGGTGGCTTCTGCCCAGCACTGGCCCAGCCAGGGTGCAGCGCCGTGCCCCATGCCCCACGGTCAGTACAGAAATCTTGGGGGTAGGAAACGACACATGGCCCCCCGTGTCCTCCTAGCACATCACCAATGGGTGTACCCAGACAGTTCCCAAACCCTGGTCCTCCAACCTCCCCGCCCCCAGACGTACCTGTATCCAGCTGCTGGGTGCTGCTCCCACCACCCTTCCTGGCTGTAGGCTGGCCACGTGTGTGCACATGCTTCCCAATTCAAAGAGGAAAAACTGGGTCCTTCTCCTTTAAAGGGGAAAATCTGCATTTTTAGGTGCAAGACACAGGAAGTGACAGTGCCTCTCTATGCGGTGTTGGTTAGGTGTAGGTTAGGTTGGTTAGGAGTGCTGCATGCAGTTCTGAGCTCCACATTTTAAAAAGGATGCAGAGAAGTTGGGTCTAGAGGCAGGCAACAAAGATGATCAAGGGTTTGAAAGGCAAGTCGCATGAGGAGAGGCTGAAGGAGGTTGGCGTGTTCAGTTTGCAGAAAAGGCACTTAAGAGGGGACATGACAGCAATCTTCAAATACTTGAAGGGCTGCCATAAAGAGGAGGAAAAGCACCTTTTTCTCTTGTTGCAGAAAGAAGGATGTGGACCGGTGATTTGAAGTTGCCGCAAAGAAAGTTAAGGTTGGATATCTGGAAAAACTTCATTTTTAGAATAGGCTGCCTAGGGAAGTTGTGGACATGAAGGTGTTCAAGAAGAGGTTGGACAGCCACTGATCGGGGATGATCTAGGCCTAGCTATGTCTGTGTTCTCCTGTGGGCCTCTGGGCTGTGCTGGTTGCTCCCATCCCCACTTTCCCCCTCATGTGTCAGGGTGTTTTTAAGCCTTCCTCAGAGGCATCGGGGGTTGGCTACAGCCAAGGCTGGGGACTTTGATTGGGGTGTGCCTATGCTCCTCCTGGGACCAAAACTGGAGGTTCCTGGTTAGGGGGTCTTGCCCCTCTGCTCAGGGTCCGACTGATCACCATATTTGGGGGCAGGAAGGAATTTTACCCCATGCTCGGATTGATACAGATAGTGGGGGCTTTTGCCTTCCTTGGTAGTGGTGTGGCATGGCCCTCTACCTGGGGTCTCTTGAGCATATATTGGCAACGTTTCATAGAAGCAGAACATTGGCTGCCGTGGTTCCCCTGCTTTCCCTGTGGCAGGGTAGGGTGTTAGGTCTGTGTTGTGTCACGGTTGACAGTGGTCTTACGTAGAGTTTAGATTATGGATTGTATAGGATGGTTTGGATAGGGATGATCCTGCCTCTGGCAGGGGGTTGGACTAGATGATCTTTGGAGATCCCCTCCAGCTCCGCTTACATGATTCTGTGATCTGCAGGCTTTTATGCCTGCCTGCCTATAGATGCTACTGGTCAACTGTTCGAGCCAGTTCCTTCTTGGTCTTGGCAGCCAGTCTTCCAAAACTGCAGCATTGCATGAGCCTGTCTCAGGTATCCTTCTCTGTGAGTTTAACCCTTTTGTAGGTTGGCTCTGAGATAATTTTAAATTGCAAGGACTTTGACTCAATACTGAGACTCACTTGTGTTTCTTGCTTTCTTCCTCTATAGGCATAGCAGTGCGTGCCCCTGCACACAGTCCTGGCATGTTGCACTCCTTCCTTGGCATTGTGATGCCCAAATCTGGAGCTCTGAGGACTGTAAACTTCAGTGCTTTCATGGTGTTTTGGACTTCGGTGCCTAAAGAGCCTTGCCTACTTTGGCATATTTCCTTCATGATTCCTAAAAAAGGGCCTGTAGATGAGTAAAGCAGATTCCTTGCTTTTGCAAAATGTCACTCTGTCCAAAGTTGTCTCATGTGCAGTGCTTTGTCTTGGACTGAGAATAAAGAAAACCAAGTACCATTTGGGACCTGGCTCAGGGATCTAACACCGTCTGTAGGCGATACGGTTCATTTTCACCGTGTACGTGCTGAAAAACTCAAAACCAGATTGTCAAGCTTAGTTCCCAAAGCTGTCTCCCCTCACAAATTCAAGCAAGGAACTATTGCCAACATGTTGGCTATTTTTACATGTGCAATGTGCTACTGTGTTGCACATGTAAGTACCAGCCTACATGAATAAAAGTATTGTTACTACACACATCTCTGGAGGGGTGGGGTGTATTTCCACAATCTTCTGAGTTTGTTTTTGTGTATGCGCAAGTTGTGATGCTTGGGAAGAGATGCTTTATTGTTTCAGTTACGTGAACATCTGTATAGAGGACGCAAGAGGAGAAATTAAATAGCATGAATAGCTGGGAAATTTGCTGCCTACCTTTGTCTCTTATTAGCGGTAGTTGTTGAGGCTGAGCTATTCCCTGGGAACCAGGCACTAGTGCTGGGCTGAGATTCCTGAAAAGAGGGATTGCTCCATATAGCCATCTTATCTCAGGACTGTTGTTTCTGGGTAAATAAAATAAGTTATATTTACAATATACCTAGACTCTACATCACTGATTTCACCTTCTTTGGAAAGCCAGTTCAGACATAACGCTACCAGCGGAGACAGAGTACTGATGTTGGTGTTGCAGACAGGAGTGACGTGGTAGATTCACCTGCATCTTCTGGGAACTGAGTTTCTATTCTGACGTAGGAGGACCCATGAAATATTAACTTGCCCTAAAACAATGCAGCTGAGAATTGCCTTCCCACTAGTACTCTTCCTTTACCACTGCTTCTAAGGATTTGAATGCCAAACAGCTCAGAGCACGTACTCGAGGATATTTTTCAAGGCCAAGGGCACCGTGATCCTTTTCTGCAGGCATCCCTGATCCCAGTCCGCTGGACTTGAGTATCTGTTCCGAGAACTGCAGAAGTGCCAACAGTATTTGAGCTCTGAACTTGCCATATGATATAGAAAGGTGTTTCAGACTGTAATGACAATTTTGAAATAAAACCGTTTTGCGTGCAATGAGTGGGAAACTGCACAGCAGCGCTGTCAGACTCACCCGTTGTTTGCCGCTAAGCAGGGAAGGGATGTGGTGCAGTAAGTTATCACTGCACATAAAATAGCTTTATTTTGAAATTACCGTTGGTTTCTGAAACACCCTAGCAAATAATGAACAGGGGAAAAGAGGAAACTTAATGCAACTTAACCTTTTTTAATGTGTTTTTTCCCCTCAATAAGTTGCAGTTTCAGAAGCATGTTAAAGGTGTGAGTCACAGCATCCTTGCATGTTAGATGCTGTGGAAATCCATGGAATTTGCAAGCAAGTCGTGCTCCAAAAATGCTAACGTTTCTTTGGCTTCCTGTCATTTCAGTTGCAACAACTTGAAAATGGGTGAAACTGGCAGGGTGGAAGGAGGTGTTTTGTGGCGACTCTTCCTTTGAAGCCTGAGGCTCTGTTTCATAATCTCTGAATCAGCAGTAACAAGCTTGAGAAAATTTTTTGAGGGAAGACTGAGCTATGTGTGGCAACTTATCTGCCCCGAGCTACTTTTTGCCTTTCTTTCGCAAGGCACCCTTTACATGTTCCAGGCTCAGCTCTATCTAGGCTGAACTCAAGTCTCAGAGTAAAATGTATCTGAAGGGCAAAACATTGATAGCTCATGTCTTTGCTCCCACAGTTTCCTGGGTGGGGGGTTTCCAACCCCTTTTTTTTCCAGCCTGGGAAGTGAACTCTTGGAGGGAAGAGGTCTCATCTCTCCCCCCACCTCCAATCTCAGTGAGTGAGAGTATGGAGTTTTGATTTGATTTTTTTTTTTCCTTCTTAGGACTTCTACTGATTGACAGATTTGTCTTACCCTACACGACCAGGACCCTGACCCTACACCCTTCTGTGACTGACTCTGTCCCCTTCTGCCCCCAGGCCCATTTTCCGACCTGCCAGGACTTCCATGTGCTCAGAGCCTTTGTTCAGTTGTGAGCACTCAAATTGGGGTAGTTTAGATCACTATTAACCTTTCCTTAAAGGCCTAGTATGTCCCGTTACAGGCTGATATAACTTGGCAGGTTCCACCATGCTGCTAAAGACAAGGGAAAGATGAAGAAAGATTTAATATGCTGTCATCAACCTGCACTGGCTGGAAGTGTAGAGGCTCTGTTTAATCTTTTGGTGTCCTGGATAGGAACTGAACTGGATGGATATCCCCTGGAGAGTAGGCAAACAACTTAATTTGCCAGAAAGCAGGCTGAATTTAAACTACTGTGTTGGAACCAAAGTTCGTCTACATACATTTTTTTTTTTGCACTTGTTCCTTCTATATCTGACAGGCACAATTATATTCTTTCTTGCTTGTTCTGCACATTAAATGATGTTTAAATTTATATTATGGCAACTTCAACTTTCTCTTCCTGTTAAAAATGAAATCTGGGAGCTAAATTTATACTTCTTTTTTTCATTTTTAGTAGACAGCAAAAGTTTAAATCAACAGTCTTAGCAAAAGCCTTGCCTGCAGCAGTTACCACACTGATATTTTATCTTTAAACAGTGTAAGGAAGAAAAGTGTGTATGAGATAATAGTGGTGAAAGTGTGTCTTGGGAAATCGCCCTCTTCAAGGCAAAAGGTAATTGAGCTGATGCGTTTGTCTCTTGTAGTAACCTCACTCCTTCCCACCTTCAATTTGTCCTGTGGTTTTGCTACCCCTTCATTTTGACATATCATAAATCAGGCGTAATCCTTTAATAGCAGACTGAAGTTCCCATCTGGATCCCCTCTTTCCAGGACCTGCATTCCACTCATCCATTGCAGTGTGCTGGACTGGCTTAATTTGGGGCTTTACACGGCAGGAATGTAACTAGACATTATGGGACACCTGCCATATTTTTGTATACTGTGAAATATGTTAGCTACCTAGGCATTTTAAATCAGTTATCCCTATTGTAGGTCAAAGCCACACACAGCGTGCAAGGGCTGCTGTGCACACACTGATCTACAGGAGCTGAAAGATGTTAGAAAAGTTTGACTAAATAAAGTAGCTCTACACGCCATGCCAGGAGCATGAGGAAGGTCCTGTATGCTGAGCAGCTGGTGACACTCCAGGTGACATGGGGTTAAATGTATGTTTCAGTGTGAGCTAGGGATACCTGAGATACCTCAATTCTTTTGTGTGATTAGACACTTAAAAGAGAAAGAGAAGGGAGTCAAAAGCAAAACTGGTATTTTTTTCCTTTCATCCTCTGTCTGTCCTGTTCACTTTGGCACTCTGTTGTTGTTTAAATGATTATTTCTAAAACATTTTCTCCATATGGTTGCAATAAAAAAGGCTGTCTTCAGGAAGTTCCAGATCAGAGGCTTTCTGTTGAACATCTTCCTCTTCCTCCTTCTCTTATCTAATGCTTTCCCTTTCTTGGAATCTTTTCTTCTTCTCCTCCTCTTCACCTTCTTTCTTGGGTTAACATGGGAATTTACTTTTTTGAGACATAGATTAGGTAGCCAGAAAGGGCCCATTGTGATCACATCGTCAGGCCTTCTCTATAACATAGGCCAGAGGTTGACTTTCTGTATGAAACAGAGTATGTCTTTCAGAAAAACAATGAATCTTAAATTAGTAAATTTCTATTGCTAGAGAATCCAATCGAAATCTTGTCAAGTTATTTCAGTGTTTATCATATTTACTCGAATCCAAGATAAGGTTTCCCCCCACAAACAACAGGGCGGGGGGGGGAGGGGGCTAAACTAGATTTGAAGTGGGGAATATGGCAGGTCAAGTCCAGCTTCAGTCCCTGAGCTCATGGCCAAAACCATAGCTGAGCCACTGCCTGCCCTGGGCCGAGGTGGCTCATGTAGTAGAAGACGGGGCATGTCGTAGGAGAAATGCAGGAGAGATCATGCGGTGGGGAGCAGCATGTGGGGGAGACCTGGGGTGTGCAGCTTAGAGGGAAGTGCAGGGGAGACTGTGCTGCTTGCCTCCCCCTTTCCCACACGTCCTAACTGACTACCTTCAGCTCTAGCTCTGGTCTAACCCAGCCAGGCCTGGAGCTGTAGCCATTCATTTTTTCCCTGGCTTGGCTGGGCTAAGCCACAGCTGCCATCGCTGCTTACTGACCCAGAACCAGAGCCGTCCCCCAGAAGGTAAGCAGCAGATGAGTGCAGAGTAGGGGGCAGGAAGTCATAGGCACAAAGGGGCAAGGGGCAGGGGAGGCCAAAAGTGGGGAGGCAAGGGCCTCCTTGAGAGGGGATCTGGTGGCCATCTATAAACTTACTAAGGGGGACCAGTGGGGAATGGGAGAAACCCTGTTCCCCTGAGCACTACCAGGAATAACTAGGGATAAAGGTCATTAGTTGACTAAGAGTAGGTTCAGGCTAGACATCAGGAGACACTACTTCACAGTCAGGGCGGCTAGGATCTGGAACCAACTTCCAAGGAAAGTGGTGCTCACTCCCACCCTGGGGGTCTTCAGAAGGAGGCTAGACAATCACCTATCCGGGGTCAT
>NW_017728907.1:57884818-57893224 GCF_001723895.1 Crocodylus porosus
CGTTCCCCTAAGCTGTGTGGTGTGCATGACCATGCAGGCATGCCAGGCAGAGTGGCATGAGCACTACTGCATGGTCATGCACACCGTGCAGCACAAAGGGAACGCTGGAGGTGAAGTGGGGTGGTCATGGTGGTGGCTGTTGTCAGGGCTGAGCGGCAGGGAATAAAGGGGGGAGGAGAGATGGAGGGAAGCCCTGCTGTGAGGTGGAGGTAGGTCGGGGGGAGGGAGCCCCCTGCACCAGAGGCTGAAGGCGATGGTGGCAGCAAAGGGAGTCTTTACATGGTCATCCTTGAACGGTGAGTGAGGGTTGAAGGGGGACTGTGTAAACACTCCTTGAAATCTGTCATTCTTGTATAGAATCTAAGTATGAGGGGTCATCTTAAATTCAGGGCCATCTTAGATTTGGGTAAATGACCCCAAATATTGTTGTTGTTAAATATTGGTGTGGATTTTTTTCTAGTCTTATTTTGTCTAGCTTTCAGTCACTTGATTTTGGTCTGCAAGGCCAAAGATCTGTCTGCTGTAAT
This sequence comes from Crocodylus porosus, assembly GCF_001723895.1. Taxonomy (NCBI): domain Eukaryota; kingdom Metazoa; phylum Chordata; order Crocodylia; family Crocodylidae; genus Crocodylus; species Crocodylus porosus. The sequence goes on from NW_017728907.1 coordinate 57,885,346, forward strand.
ATTATTATTCCCATGGAAGTACTTTGTCAGGATGCCGTCTTCGTTCCCTGATGCACTCTAGTGAACTGCAGTCATCTGTCCTCAGTTTCTTTCATTGAGCCTCCAGTCACCTTCCTTATATGTCACTTGCTACTCTGGCTAGTTATATAATGTCCTACTCTGGCTCTTCCTTCTTGGGATGGCATCCAAAGTCTCTGCTGATTATAGTAACTGCACTGATGGGAAGGATGATTAGGGAATCCAGACTTCCTACTCCCCTGTGGTCCAGCCCAGAGACTCTTTATAAATCAGCTACAGCCAGTTTTCCTCCATAATTTGCTTTTTTCCCCCCCCATTTGCTGCTTTCTGGCCTCTCTAGAAGGTGCCCCCTTTCTTTTCCTTTTCTAGGTGCTTCGGTGACTCTTGAAGTCTCTAAGAAACTCCCCTGCGTTTCCAGGCCTTTCTTCTTCAGCCTCTCTGAACCTCCTTATCTGTAAACTGCAACCTTCTTTTCTTCAGATTTTGCAGGGTCAACAATTCAATCTAGCTGAGATGATATTCTTAGGTACTGGTCCAAGTAACCTTCTCTTTATTAAGTTAGGCATGTTGCATTTGTTGGGCCTTTAAATGTCAGTAGAAGCCTATTTTCTGGTCTTTTAGGCCTTCTCATCATTCTTCTTTGAACCCTCACCATTTTATTGCATTCCTTTTGAAACATGGCTGCTAGAAATGGATAGAATATAAAGGTAGTTAATTCTTGTCAGTCTGTGTGGGGATTGAAGTTATGTGGACTTGAAGGCTTCAGAAAGTTCCTTTAATAATTGATTAAGGTATTTCTTGTATTGATCTCGTATTTCTTCTGGATTTGAAAAAGGGGTAATCAAATAATGCTTCAAATGAGAGTTACTATCACCTGCATTATTAATAAACAACAGGTAATAAAAAGCACTTGACTGAGTAATAAAAGATAAATTATATATGTAAATCAAAGTAGAGATCTATCATTCCCAGCCAGAATGAGTGATCTGCAATATCAACAAGTAAAACATTAATCAAATAGAATGATGCCACTTGTTGTTCTGCAGTATTTAGAGACAAGAATGCTATTGATGGTATACTATAAAGTTATATATATCTACACTGGTGAGCTCCCATTAGGTAAGTTAGGGTGTGAACTTAGAGTTTGCTAGCTCCTCCATTATAATAGACTTTATAAGTGCTTTTACCTCCACTAAGTGGGAGGTAGCTCACCACACTTCCGCTGAGAGATAAAAGTACATTACATTTGCTATGGATAAGTATACACACCCAGGTAGTCAGTGTGCTATAAATTTATATCTTCAGTTACCTGAATCAATTGTTTGACTGTTACACTTGATTATTTACTAAGTTATATGTGCATATAATATATTTATTGCCTACATACCTCAGAGTAAGGCTCCTACATATGTAGGCAATATTCATGTTATTCTCAATCCAATTCCAGTTACCCAATGCATGTTTGTGTCCCTGAGACTTCAGGTAGACCTTGTACACATGTAACAGATAAATATATCCAAAGCCTTGTAATGTATTTTCCTACTTTCCTTTTGCCAAGAAAATAGATTATATAGATGTAAAATGTGTCTTCATTGGACACACAGGAAAGAGCCTTATTCAATGCATGCATTCATGACCTTTAGACTGACTTGACTTTTTAGCTTAATAGATCATTTTCTGGTACCTGCACAGATTGTTTGGCTTTGCCAAGTCCTCCCATCAGCCTTGGTCCATTTGTCTTAGGTAATTAAATGACCTCCATTACCCTTAGTTGCTGAGCTGAAAAGTAGACCAGGTAGAAGTTTGGCCCAAAGGGGAAATGGGGGTATCAGGCAAATGAGCTACCGCAAATATGAAGCACTAGGGCAACTCAGTTGGATGTGGATGCAAGTTGATTTGACCTAAGACAAAATGATTCATTTTAGCAGACCATATCTTTCAGTCTGGGTTTAGCTGAACTGAATTGTAGTATTGTGTGTTGATTTTTCTGGTGCACAGTTACATCTCAACACATTCAGAATTCCCCTCTGAAAAAATCTGATTTTTCAGAAACTCCTTTTTCCATTAGTATTTTTAATGGACAATTCATGAACATAGTCCGGAGCTATTTCATATGTTTGTTAACATTTTGAAGAAATGCACTAATTCCTAGTGCTGACATCAGCTCTCTAAAGTCCCTTGAATCCTAAATAAGTGTGAACTTTAGGGGTTATATTCTTGTAAACTTTAAGGTTTATTTTCTGGTGTGTGAGTTTGTGACGGAGCAGTGGTTGCAGCAGGGGTTGTGCTTGGGTCCTCAGGTGCCAGCTGGGGATGGGGAGAGGATACCCCTCCCTCCTCCTTAGCCTTGTATGTTATGTTGCTTCCCCCTGTCTCTCAAACCCTAGCCCAGCACTTTGTCCCTGCCAGCTGGGCATTCCTGGGCTCTGTCTGTTTGGGTCTCAGGCCTGGAGTTCAAGGGGGATTGCCCTGGGATAACGAAGGCCACAAATAGGTCCTGCAGTTCCCTGTCCCTGGTGGTGACTTGGAGTCCAGGTGCTGTGCTGAGAACAAACATGCAAAGGGCCAGGCAGAGCTGGAGAGGAATAACCTGAAGGGGGTGACTGTTAAATTACATGTTATATTCTATTATATATTAATACAATTAATGAACAACATATTGATTAATAATGTATGTTTATATTATAATATTCATGCTACATGTACATTAGTTTTTGAAATGCGGTGAAAACATGTGGAGTGGTGCCTTGAGTCTAAAAATGTTGTGAACCATTGGTCTCTAAGGTGCATCTCTACCCTGCTTTATTCCCAAACGGTCACCTTTGCATAACTAAACTAAACTAAACGAAAGTCTGATTGCCATGTTGATTGGGTGAGGCAATTCTGCACATTCCTAGTATCGGAAAGGCTGGATGGCTATTGCAGAGAGTTCTCAGCTTATTTATCCGGATATATAAAGGTGAACTTTGGTTGTGCACATGGCTCTGTGCATGGGCATTCTGTGAATTCCTCCTGTTATTTTGCTTTGTTATTGCAGCAGCCCCAGGGAGCCCCAGCTGGGCTGTGCAAGGCACTCTGCAAACTAACAAGACGCTCTCTGCCTCTATGGCTAGGAACAGAAGTTACACATAAACCAGTTTAAGTGATCAGAAACTGGTTTAAACCTGTAGCAGAATAGAAGCTCAGAGAACACAAACCAGTTTCAGAACGGCTGGAACTGGATTAAGATAAGCCTGGTTGAATGTAGTAGCAGACTTAACTGATTTGGGTCAAACTGGTTTAAGAAACTTCTGTCTCAGCCCCCTTTCCTAATTCAACTTAAATGCCAGTCCCCCCAGCACCCCAGCATGCTTTCCAGCCCTGGGCTGGCCTGGCATGTACTGTCTGCCCCAAAATGCAGGGCTGGTCATGCCCCTCTGCTCTCTAACTTGAGCAGTGTGGGCTGCCTGACAAGGGGGAAAAAGCCTGGCTCGGGATGCAGTCCAGTCTATAGCAGGGGGACTGCTCCCCCAAGCAAACCCTGACTGGGGTCTGGGAGGGGAGTTAAACACCCCTTCCCCTGCTCAAACTTACTGCTGGATGCAACTGTGGACTACAAATCCCAGAGACACTTGGAAGCAGGAAGAGGAAGTGATGTGCAACCCTGCAGAGTTCTGATGCTGAGAATCTGGACTGCAAATCCCAGAGACCCGGTGAGCAGCAGGAAGAAGAAGTGAACACAGCCAGAGTCGTGCTCTAGTGGTCCCAGCTTCTGGCCTGAGCCACTGCAGGCATGTGGCTGCATTACCTGAATCAAAGGTAAATGTCTGCTCACTTCTGTTTCAATTTCATCTGTGCAGTTTAAACTAACCTGCAAAGACTGAATTGATTCAGCCTCGGGCATTTTGACTGTCTGTACCTCACCTAAGAGGCTACAGTGTGGCTTTTTTAGCTAACGGAGGGTAGGTAGGAGTTAGCCCATGGCTTAAGTGGAGTGGGACTTACATTATGAGACTCTATTTTTATGAGGTTTCTGCTTTCTTGGACCCTGTGCTTGGGCACTCCTCGCATTTAATGCGTAGCCTTCTCAATAGGTCACACAGCTTATTTAAAGGAAAGATGGTTGCAATTTTACTTGTTTTTTAATTATCACCATTTCAAATTTCCAGTTGTTCTGGGTCAGAAGATAGGGCCAGAAGAAAGTCAGATTTGTTCTTGCAGTCCACAGAGACACACATGCACTGATGTGGTGTTTTAATGTGTTAGGTGTCGAGTCAATAGAGAAAGGAAGCTTTGTCCTTGGGGGTTTCTTTCCTTTGTCTTTTGTAAATTTTTTTCCTTACAGTTTTGCAGCCAAATACAATTGCAGATAAAATGCAACTCGGTTCTGTATGACAGGTTAAAAGCAGCTCTTAAATGAGTGTGTGTCATCGCTGAGTCAGCTGGGCCCCCTGCTGTGCTCTGCTTTTGTTATTTTAAAAAAGCTGGTGAGCATTAAAAAATCGGCTTGTATGAAATATTAGCAAGGTTCTGTCTGGTACATTTTGCTTACTAAAGTTGACTGAAGATGTATTGTTGTCTGCTTCGTGTGTTACGTCTGGTAAATAGCTGGTTGCTGGGGCAACTGCTTAAAAAGGTGGAGGGTCGTTGGTACCACATAAAGTCTTTAAACAAAACACGAACGTAGCAGATTCCAGCATCAGTTTGAAAGAAAGGATAAAAGAGGAGGAAAGGGCTCAGACAGCTTTTTCCTTTTGTAAACTTGCTGCTTTATGGGGGGGGGGGGGAAACTGCTAAAATGGGATGTCCTGTGCAAAATAAAAGAGTGGATCAAAGCACTGCGCTGAGAAGGGCTCTGTGTGTCGCAGTGAGACAGCCGTACAAGTGTAAAGCAGAAACTCCTTCACCTTCCAGTCGTGCTGCTTCTCTTTCCTTAGGTCCAGGTTTGGAAACCATTATGTCAAAGGTGCGTGATTTGCACGAGAGCATGCAGATACATCTCCCTTAAGACGGGTTAGTCCTTTGGCTGCGTCTTTCCATAACGCTCTCCCCGCGTTGTCATTTCCGCTTCCCCCTCTCTGACAGCTTGCTTCCACCCTGGGCTGAAATTGTAGATGGCGGCACCTGCCGATGAATTAGAAGTACATGGCTTTTCGGTGGCTTTATTCCTCCTGTGGTTGCTTGCTCATATCCCATATCAGTAGGTAACTTGCTGCATTGGACAGAGACGAACCGCATCTTTCTCTCTGAGACTAGTAGCAGCATCCTATCCATCAGACAACGGCCACTTTGCCATTATGATCATTTGCTCATATTGGTGTCTTCTGCTGAGAAGTTCTTACAGCTCTGAAGTCTGGGCATGCTGGTGCTGAGCTGAATTTCCTAGCTTCTCAAGTAAGCATAGACATATGAATCGCTAAGTATTTTCCAGCTCCTTCCATGTATGGGGCAAAATCAGGCCTCCACCCATATTCCACACCCGCTTACTCAGGCTTGTGGGCAGGGAAGGAGATTCCCCCGGAAGGGATGCACTGTGGAGTGCGCTTTCCCCCTTGGTCCCAGGCTGGTGATGTAGTTTACCCCTGTGCATGCACTGATTTCTAATGCATAGGAGTGTAGGGGGTGGGGTGGGGGAAATAAGGCACTCTCTTGTTGCCATGCACACTCTTTTTAAAGTATCTTCTGCCCAAGCCCAAGATACTTCTGCCCATGCAGAAGATACTTTAAAAGGAGACAGCTATTTGGCCTGGGTGGTATGACCATGGCACCCATTCCTGCCCGGGGCAGGGGGTCAGACCTGATGATCTGTTTAGGTCCTTTCCGACCCTAAGCACTATGAAGCTATGCCCTGGCTGCCAAGTGACCAAGGGAAGACTCTTTATTGGCCCATAATCCTCCTGATGTTATAGGATAATGGTTTCTCCCTTATTATTTTCTCTGCCGCCTTCCCCCTGTTAACATCACCTTTGCATTCTTGCTGCTGGCTGGATAAAAGGGTTTTTCTGCTCTCTCTGAGGTCTCCATTCATCTTATCCCCTTGCCCTATAACCCCACTGTTTTCCTTTCTTCCTAAAGGGAACTTGGGGTATGCTTCTGCTTGGCTCCTCCCTGCTCTTCCTCATGGGACTGGGAGCAGGGGGATCCCATCACGCTAATTCTGTTTGCTCACCACTCCCTGCAACGTCTTGCTCCAGGTTGGTTTTGCATTTGTTCTTCCTAAGTCATGCCATGGCCTGTAGTTGACACCAAGCTTCTGGCAGCAGGTTTCACCAGCTGAACTGGCAGTATGGGAATGATGTGAGCACTTTCAGGGACTGGCTTTAGTCAGGGCAGGATTATTCTTACTTCCCCGACTTCTGAAATAACACAGATATGCCGTGTTGGTTTAAGGGCATAGGCAGGCTAGGTTCTTTGAATAGTTGTGATCTCTTTTATTAGACCAACTGAGTAGTTGGAAAAAAGTTCTTGGCAAGCTTTTGGGTGCAGTCACCCTTCTTCGAGCATAGGGAGTCTCTGCTGTTCCGAGACTCCAAGAAATGAAAGAAGCTAAAAGTATGGCAGGATGTTAACAGGTGAAAGGCTACAATAATAGAAAATAATAAGGGAGAACCCATTATCCTATAACATTGGTGGGGATTATGGGCCAATAAAGATATCGCATCTACTCAAAGAACCTTTCCTACGGATATGCTTTGCATTTAGTGCATCTTACTAAAGCATGAAATGGCTGTACCTTTCAGTCACAATAAACCGATCTCCACACACTCTCCTAAAGAAAATGATGATACTGTTGACCAGTATAATGCACTTTGTGTCTCAGAGAAATCCATATGGTCATTTTCTACTGCTTGCGTCAGGAAAGAAGATAATCTTTATCACTGAGATTGTTCCCTAAGTGCCTATTTGTCATAGGTGCAGTCACTGAAAAATCACTAGGAAAAGATTTTGTCTAATGGTTACCCTGATCCTTAGAATAGATTGTAACCAACTAATAATTACTCGTTATGACATTTGACCACTTAGACTGTAACAAACAAATCAGAATTGGGAGTAAATGGTTGGAAAGAAGTTTTTTTTCAGAAACGTCATCCTGCACTGAATGTACAGCATCATATAGCTGTGCTTTTAACAGGTACGGGAGATTATTGAGCAAAACTGTGGTTGTAGCTGGTGAACATTCATGAGCTTCCATTCATTTGCAAGGTCTTGCAGTGTTTGGGAGAAGCAAAACGAGTTTCTGCACTAGTTTTATTTTCTGATGCCTTCTGTTTCTTTAACTACAGTGTTCTGAAAATAGAAATGTCCTCCTGTCTAACCTTAATGTACTTTTTGGAAAGACAAGAATGCTGGCACTTCTCCTCTGAGATGTGGAGCGAGCCAGCAATTCATTTCACATGAGCCACCGGAGGTGGAAAAGGTGCCTTTGGATTATGACCACAAGGAGCTAGTTTGATTGTTACCACCACATAAACGCAGAAAGCCTTGAGTATATGTGTCGATTTTAAATTCACAACATAAAATGAAGGCTAATTCAAGAATGAAATTTTAATGAGAATTTCACAGCCTCGTTGGCAGAAGGCAGGGCAGGGTGGCACCTTAGAGCAGTTATTTTGACTAGATGGCTGGTTAATGAGTTTTGGTAAGCTGTTGAGGGATGCAAGGGTAACCCTGCCCCTTGACAGGTGCCCTGTCCCCTGATCATCATCTTGGGACCAGAAGTCCCACCTCCTGACTTTTGCCACCGCAAGTCACTCCCCTTGTCCCCAGACTTTTTTGGGGGGGGGAGAGGGGACATCTGAATCAGAAAAAACAAATCATATACAAATCATATACTAAACATCAGACATCTACTAGAACACATTTTAAATTTATTACAAAAATT
>NW_017728907.1:57893374-57973890 GCF_001723895.1 Crocodylus porosus
TTGGGGTACTCGTGGCCTGCGCCGGTGGTGCTGCCTGGCGGTGCATGGCTCCGGCCAGAGCTGCACATGGTGAAAAGGAACGCAGCCAGGCTAGCCTGCCTCCACTGTACAGGGCTCTCTGTGGTGCACGTGCGGCTCTCAGCACTCACACACCACTGGGGGAAGCCCCATGCGATGGAGCTGGCTGCCTTCCCCACGTGCAGCTGCCGGGACTCTTCCAGAAGTGGCAGGGAGCCCCACGCCCCCTGCTTCTGTGGTAGCAGCTGGCTCCATCATGCAGGGCTTCCCCTGATGGCATGTGAGTGCCGGGAGCAGCACGCGTGCTGCGGGGAGCCCCACACGATAGAGGTGGGCCGGCCAATGCTCCTTGCTGACATGTGCAGCTCTGGCCGGAGCCATGTGCCGCCAGGCAGCAGCACCCGCACAGGCCGCGAGTGCCCTGAGGAGCCCCGCCTGCTGTTGTTGCTGCTGCTGGTGACAGCAGGGGCTATGCACCATGGGTGGGAGTGTGTGGAGGGTCCCCCAACCCTTACACCCTCCCTTACACCCATCCCCTACCTGCCCAAGCTCCCTGCTCCCACTGCCTCCCTGGGTATGGGCTCCATCTTCCTGCCAGCCCCAGCCCCAGCCCCAGCCCCAGCCCCACGATCCCTGTCCCCACCCAGCTGTAGCTCCTCACCACCCCTGCTGTAGCTCCCCCTGCCCCTGCCAGGAGACAAGGAGGAGCTGCTGGAGGCCGGGAAAGCTGAACACGTTCCCCCGTGGCTGCAGGAGTGGCAGCAGTGGCCCCTCCTGGAAGCTTTATGCTGGTTCGGCTGGGCCCTTCCACACACCAGGGTGGGAGCGAGGCACGTGGGCTGGGTGGGGGTACAATTAATCGGTGGACACCTGCGGGCCTGATCCAGCCCATGGACCATATTTTGTCCACCCCTGCTTTAGGGACTACCTCATCCAGACAGGCATAAGCTTTCATAGGTGACAGCCTGCCTTGTTAGCCTGGTTGATGATTGAACAGCCAAGAGTTATGTGTTTGGGTGACAAAAATCTGTTTAATCACAAAATATTTTACATGTCTTATCAGTAGATGATATCTTGTTCGTTCGTACCCCAGTCAGTTCATGTTCATTAACCCATACTGTGCAGCTTTCTGAATTTGAACTTTGCCCCATGAGAACACTTTTGAAGTTTAATGCATTTCCTCATTAAAATCAATGGTGAAAGTAGGCCTGCCTTTTATTTGAAGAAGTTGTTCCCAGATAATTTGTTAAACAGAGTGAGCTTGAAAGAGAGAGAGCCTCATTAAATGAATGCGAAGTCTCTGACTTGGAGTCAAAGTGTTAGTCAGGAAGTGCGTGGAAGCTCCCGCTGTGCTTTCCTCTGCCCTACACACCCATTTTGTGCATCAAGAAAGAGGTGTAGATGCCAGGAGCTGTCAGTTGTTTCTCACTACATCATGCCTGGTTGTGCTCGACAACTAGCCAAGTAAGGGATTTCTTACCTAGAGATGGGCCTGAACTGGTGCTCCTGATCCAAAACAGCACGACTTCTGTAGCTATCCAAGTCTGGATCTGCTCTTCATAGCTTTGGCCTGTCTCCTTTTGTTCTAATTGTTGAGCTTGTTCAAATGATCTCCCTCATTTTGGTAAGACATGGTTAACAGCCCAGTGTGGTGGCTCAGACCATGGCTGATGGGTCCTTCTGCAAATGGTGTGGGTTTGAGGAGGTTCAGTACCAAGTATTTGAGCCTTCAGTCTCCAACTCTCAGAGTTGATGCTGGGATGAAGCTAAAGCAGCCTCATAGTCAGTCTTCCTTCTCCAAAGCATGTCAGTACATTTGAAATGGTAGGGCACGCTCTGTCCCATTTACCCTAAGACCTGCCACTGGCGCTGTATAGACAAGCCACAATATCCCCTTCACTTCCCTCAGCCCATATAGGTTCAGAAGTGGGTGGTTCTGACCATGGGTGGATTAACAGGAGCAGTAGAGTCTGCTAAGTGAGTAGCTCCGTGCTGGCTCCTCCAGAGTTTCTGGTGGTTGTTACAACCACCCTTCTTCGCTGCAACCTGTGAGCCAAACAGCCCCTGCTAGTGCAAGAAGAGTAGTTTACATGCATGTCAGCCCAGCTGAATCTAGGTCCAGATATGCAGTTATATGGGGTCTGTAGATAATACTGTGCATGGCCACAGTATAAAGTGTGAATCTTTATATCTAGCTACATATTGATAGAAAGACCAGAGTAGGTTCAATGGGACGTGAATGGGCTATACTGTACAGTAAAATCTGTCTTCTCCATGGCCATTTTGGGCACAGAACACTGCACAGCTTTTAAGCTGTTCTGAACAGCCCAGTACAGCACAATTGTGTATTTATGCACCGTGGTAGATCTATTTGCTAAGTAAATGGAGTTCTTTGATGCCCTTTCTTGTTCCGTGTCCCGTGTGAGACTGGATGAGAGAAGGAAGAAAGGCCTTCTAAGGAGAAAATACATGTTTGCTTTTCTGTTTATCACATTGACAGCTGTTTGGTTTTTCTTGTGTCTGCCCAGGAAACCAAATCCTGTCTCCTGGAACTTCTGTTGGAAATGGTCTAACGCCAGAAGCTGCAAAAGACCTTGGTCTTCCTTGTGGGATTGCAGTAGCAGCATCTCTCATTGATGCACATGCTGGAGGACTAGGTATGCTGTTTTTGTACGTGGAAATAGAGATGTTACTGAGATTCTGTATTTATGGAAAATATCCCTTTCCCACAAAGCTTCATTTGTTACAAATGCCAGTAGCTAAGCAGCATGCTGACCTATTCTTACAAAATAACATACTTTTTAAAACCCCCTCTTTTATGAATTAGGCATTCACAAAAATGACGGTACGCACATTCCAAATTCAGTTATCTCAGGTTGAACCTTTTGCTGATTTTGTTGTTGTTGTTGCCTCCACTTTGGAGTTGCTAACTAGGAATGTCAAAGATCTGATGTCGGATACAAAGAGACTTCATGTCCCAATGGCCGTTCCCATCAATCAGTGCTCCAGGGGAAAAAAAAAAACCCAGTTATTAAATGAATTGCTTGGCCAGAGACTGTGGGGCTCAGACAGGAATCAGTAGGTGACATGTCATAGATAAGGAAACAAAACAGAAACTGCTGAAATTCCAGTAAATCTTCTGGAGAAACACTATAGGCAGGGGATTTGTAAATGTATTAGTATCTGAACATATTAACTTATTTACTATATCATTCACAGCCATTTGTAATGTTTTGGTTCTTCTAAATGTTGTATATCCATTAAAGTAAGCACCTGTGTGCAATACTATGTTTGTTTGCATTGCAGTAGAGGGAATATGCCCTGTTTCGTTTCAAAAGTCTCAGAGAACAAAAAATACTAAGTCGTGCATAGTCAAAATTGATTTCTGTTAGCAAGATGCACCTTCTCTACTAATAAGCACTTAATAATATCCCCAGTCTGCAAACACAAAAGTAGAGAATAACTACATAACTTTGGTCATTAAATAGCGACATCATAAAACTTACATTGAGCTTTTCTTATCTTGGAGGGTACGTAGAATCTGGATGATGTATTTTGGTGTTCACCCATCCCAAATTTGGTTTCGCATTGAAAAGCCAGCTTATATATACCGTTCGTTTTTAGGCAAACCAAAGTTCAGTTTTGAGCAAGTTTGGAACGATCGGTATGCACGTGTCATAGATGTCTAAACCTATTCCATTCTGCATGATGTTGCTTCAAAATCCAATGGGAATCAGCAGTTCCATCTGGATTTGTTCAGGCTGTCAGTTTAAAGTGAAATTTAAGGAGTAAATCCACATCAGAAAGAAAAGGGAAGCACTGGACACACTCCTCTGCAAAAATGAAATTGCTGAATTTCTTTCTCTCGTATAAGGAACTAACAGTACTATTAATTCTGGGTTTTTCAGTTAGTGGAAGTAATGGCAATATCTATTTTCATGAGTTCTGCTAAAAAATGAAAATATATGTTTTTCAAGTTCACACATATTTCCTGTTGCTGATCTGGGTTCTGGACATTGGACATTGTAGTGCATTGTACTGTATTTTCAAAAGCTTCATTTTACCTTCAAAAACTGTTATCTGTATGTCATTGTGTAACTTCTGCTCTAACAAACTGGCTGGAGTCATCCTTCATGAAAATATATGGACTTTGACAGAACTCCTCCAGAGATGAGGAAATGAATTTCCCAATATGTTTGCTATTTTGCTTCTTGTTGCTTTTTATAGCCCAAAGTTCTCAGCGTTAGCTATCCAGCATCATCCGATTTGCTGAAATATATTTGTGATCCTTGGAACCAGCCAAAAAGATGGCAGCAACATTTAACTTGAGGGCTTTTTCCCCCTCTGAGATCCATATGGTACAAGAAGATTTTCAGTTTCTGTGTTGTTAGTTAGAGTTTACATAGGGAAAACAATGGTTTCGGTGTCTTAGTTCACCCTGTTATTCTGATAGGACAGTCTTAACAGGCTTTTTTTGCTTGTTTGTGTGACAGGTTGGCTGGCAGTGACCTGGCCCAGGGGTTTTGAAAGGGCAAAAGATGATTGTAAGACTTGGGATTCCCTTTCCTCACCAATCTGGTAATGATTTGGCCCAGGGGTTTTGAAGGGGTAAAAGATAATTGGAGGACTTGGGATACCCTTTCCACACCAATCAGTCCCCAGAGACTCACCCCACCCCATGTCCCGATTGGCCCCTTGGGTCACCTGGAGGGGGATAAAAGGGGCAGCATGGGCTGACTCAGGAGAGACCAGAGAGGGACAACAAGGAAGGAGCTTCACAGAGCTGGCAAGAGCTGAGCCAGCGGGGCAGGAGCAGTGCCCCGGAAGAGCCTGAAAGAGCAGGACCTGCAGGCAGCAGTGGGATCCTCAGCAGCGCAGCGTGCGGCCGGCAGGAGAGGCTCCCCGCTGGGCTCCAGGATCCCCTACGAGAGGCTGCACCCAGCAGGAGAGGCTCCAGGAAGGATCGGAGCAGCGACCTGAGGGGTTCCCAGCTCTGCTTCCAGCTCCTCCAATCAGAGGCCAGGCCGGGCTCTGGGGGAAGATCAAGACCCCTAGCAGGCTGGAGCAGTGCCCCCAGTGGTGGCTGTGTGGCAGCGTTCCTATATACCACGTGGGGGATCTGGGTTCAAGTCCCAGCTGAGATGTCTTGGGGTGCATGAGATAACAAGAAGCAAATCTTCTTGCAGTGGAAAGGGGCCATTGTGTTTTCTCCCCCTCCAGGTACCAAGGCCCTATGTTTCCTTGTCATTTGACATTTTGCATTTTGTGCCTTTTTATATTTCACCAACCCGTATTGTTTGTTCTGCTGTTTGTGTTTTATATTTTGTTAACCCTGTTTTTTGTCAGTGATTGTAAGCGTCTAACCTTTGTTGAATCCTGCCCCCGTGGGGCATTTGCAGTGTCCACTATACCCTCTGATTTATGCCCGTTATGTTCCCAGTATTAAAAGGGATATGGTTAAGTCCCCATTGGTGGTCTGGCTCCGCTCTACAGGGGGAGGAGAGTCCCTACACCTCCCACAGCACTTGTGTACCTGCTTTGATCCCTTCAATTGGAGAGGGGGTACCTCTTGGAGTACTGCCCGGGTTACATTTGTTTTTCCACTTTGAATTTAACAAACAAATTTTGAGCAAAACCACATCTGTAGTGCAGAAACTTCAAACACTTCCCAGAAGTCTTGTGCGCAACTTCTGTGTAAAGTATATGGGTGCTTTGAAGCAACTTCAGAGGAGACAAGAGTATGCATAGAGCTTTTCTTGATGCCCTGGGATAGGAACAGGTTCCTTGCCTGAGTGGCTGATAGCTTATAAATATCTGAAAGGAGCTGTGCAGCTCACAGTACACTCCCCTTGCTGATAGCGCTAAAATGGAGCAGATACACAGACCCATCAATCGCATCATTTCCTTTGGGAAATGGTGTGAGGGTGGTAGGTATAGAGGAAGGAGCGTCTTGGTGACTTCCGTTGTAGAAGGGATGGTAGGAGAAAACTCCCTGGTCCCAACAACCTCCTCTCTTTCCATGGCTGAGCCACACAAAGCTTGCTGCTGCTCTAGTAGTGCAAAAACTTGTGCAGTCCTGGTGGGAGGGAGATTCAGGGACTGAGATACAAGCAGGGGTATTGACTGGAGGAGGAACTCATGGAGCATCCTGCCCTGGCAAGCTGGCCTTGGCTGGATTTGCAAAAATATTATACTTACAGTCAAATTTAAGCACAAACTGGGATTTGCAAAGTGCTTTAGAAAGATACCTGCCTAGATTTCCATTGGCTTTCACTGAGAGTTAGACACCTAACCTGTTTCAGTGCTCATTAAAATCCCCATAGGTTACCTGGCCTTTAATTAGTAGACACTTGGGTGTCAGAATTTTGACGGCAGCTAACTCCGGAGGTTTGACAGTCTCTCCCTCCCACACATGGGATGCAGGCAGAAGTAACAACTGAAATGTTTCGAAGGGCCAGCTTGTAACAGGGAACCCTGCCCTGTTACTGAGAGTGAGAAAGTGAGGACCATGCCCTCAAGGCAAGCTTCTGAGAGGCCCGAAGAGGCAGGTTGTGGAGGTATATAAGCCCTGCACCAGGGGCAGATGGGGTCAGTCTGACTGGGACGGAGCTGATGGAAGCAGTGCTGGGAACTGGGCCCTGGCTTAAGCTGTGCGAGCAGAAGAAGCTCCTTGCATAAAGCAGAGAAGCAGGACCAGAGACTAAGAGAAGTGTGAATTAGCCCAGAACGGGCAGAGCTGGCAGAAGACTGAGTAGGAGCTGAGAAGGGCTTTTAGAAAGGTTTTCCCAGCTTCAGACGAATAGTGGTGCAGTTTTTCTTATTGCAGTTTGAGCCACAAAGGTAGAAGGGAGCCATTGATGGTGCCTGGGGAAGGCTCTGCAGTCTACAAAGGACTGTTAGAGGCTGGTGCTCAGTCTCAGGGGTGTCAGCCCAGTTTGCTGAACAGACCCACTTACTTGTGCAGGGACACAGGAGCCAGACATAGGTGTCTCCTACCCCATCCTCCCTGCCCGGTGCCTGCCAACTCCTGTCCTCCTGCCATCCCCACTGTTGCTCAGCTCTCCACCCCCAGCCCTCTCTTCCCCTCCCCTCCAAGGGGGGAGAGGAGAATTGGGATTGGAGAATTGGGATTGCAGTGGCAAAGTCCCCTCTACTCTTGTCCCTTTGCGGGGACAGAGGAGCAGAACCACAGGTCACTGCAGCCTCCTCTACTGCTTCTGGCTGGTGCTAGAGGAAACCACAGCATTTTGAAATGTTTCAGCTAAGGAATGCCACAGGGGCTGCATGTATGGCCCCTAGCTAAAATTATTCTATTTTGAAATGTTTCCAAGTGGGTTTCACTTAAAAGTATTTCAGAAGTTATTGTCTGCTCCCTTAGAGGGAGGGGGGGAGAGAGAGAGAGAGAGAGAGAGAGCAAGCGAGCGAGCGAGAGCGCACTTCATTAATAATCCAGAAAGGTTTTGTGTTTGGTCTCAAATTATGGGAGACAGGAGTGTTTCTGTGCACATATTTGTTTCAGAGATGGAGCAATGCTCTACCAAAGGCTGGGAGCCCTAAAACACCTCTTCAGCTACTTTGTTCTTCTTGTATTGTAGTATGTTTAGTGTTAACCTTTGTTACCAGTCAAGAGACCCCAAGGATGGATGTGATACCAACTGTTCTGTTGGTATCAAAAATGCAAAAAACTCTTTTCAAGTCAGTAAGATACAGTAGAACATGGTTCTGCCTCCTCTTATTCATTTACTTTAGGATAGTGCCTGCAGACTCATTGGAGATCAGAGCCTTGTAGTGCCAGGATGTGTGAAGACATGCAATGAGAGATTATTGCATGACCTAGCATGCAAAGTACAAAAGACAGACAACATGTAAGTGGGAAACAGAGAGGAGATGCAGCTTCACCGTCTACCTTGTGGACTTGTCTATTATTATCTGATAAATTGCTGAACTCACTGTTCCACACTAAGGGCACTTCTATATGTGACAGTCGTCACGATGTACACATGACAAAAATATAATTTGTGTGGCTTAATGGCATCACATGTGCACCAGTTCTGGGGGTTTTAAATGACTTTGCATCATTGCAAACTAAACTACATCTGGATGTATTTTACTTTGCAGTGTTGCAAAGTGCAATGATGCAGCTGTCAACCTGTGGGACTAGTAAGGGGAGGTGGAGATCCCAGTGGTGCCTGGAGGGCACTTGACTGCTTTGAGCCCCACCTGGGACTGGGCTTAAGGCACTAACAGACAAGGACTGAGGGACCAGAGCCATGGGGCCCAAAGCTGAAAAAGGACAAGATGGGCTGGAGCCCAAAAGCCAGGTCTGACACAATGAGCCTAGGCTAAAGAGTTCAACTAGAGAAAGGGGTCAGAGGCTGGGAAGGCTGAGGCCCCAGCAAGAACATAGAGACCTGGAGAGGTGTGGTACTGGAGTGTCCAGTTAAATGATTAATTGGTAGCACCTGAGAGGCATGGCTGCATGGGGAGTTTGGAGGTTACAAAATTAGTCCTTAAGGCAACTATTGCCCCAGAGCACAGACAGACCTGCAGGGCCCACCGAGCATTTGAGGGTGGTGCAGAGATCAGCGCGGTTCGGGAAAGACCCAGCAACGGCTAATGGGTCAGGACTCGTTCTCGGACACTGGGCAGCTTTCCTTCATCCCAATAACAATAAAAGCAAGGCATGGCAGGAGAGAAGGTGAAAGAGGGAGGGTGCCCAGAGCTAGAGCTGAATGAGTCACACAGCCATCAGGGGGCATCCTGGCTGCCCCAGAGCCTGGTCCTGTTACAGTCATTAATAAGAATATCAGATGTTGCCATACTCAGAACAGGCCCCTTTTGCATCCCATGTGAAACTCCTGTCGCTGCTGTTGATGGAGGCAAATAATTCTTTGGTATAGCTATTGCAGCACTTCAGGGTGCAGTATCGTGTTAATACAGGAGCCCTCATCCATGCAGTTGCATATGTAATGCCACTGTACAATAAATGGCAGATTATTGGAAGCAGTTTGGCATTTTTGCTATTCTTTAGGTATCTGTTGTAGTTATAGGAGCAGTTTTGTTCCCATCATTGTAAACTCCTTATCTATCCAGTTTCTTGGCAACCACTACATTAATTGGCTAAGTGATGTGAATGTGGGTCCATAAATACACATGTAAAATTATATGCCCTTTGAACTTTGTACTCTGCCTGCAAAATTAGAAACCACCTTTCAAAGTGAGGTCCTCAGTCTCAATTTTTACTTCACATTAGCATAGGTGTTTTTCTCTTAAAGTATTCCAGTCACTAAGTAAAAGATAAGCGTCTTGATAACAAGCTAATTCTCCCTTCAAGACACAAAATATATACTCAGATCTTTTGCTATAAACATATATCAGTTCGCCTCTGATAAATGATCCCTGGAATATAATGAAAGGCTTAAAACATGACTGTTTAACTAGGGAATCTCTCCATTTCATCTTCCTTTGTTCATACTGTGTGTGTACATATACATATATGTGTGTGTGTATAATAAAGCAATGCATTTATTTAAACATGGAGAATTATTTGCTGCCTCCGGTCTCTTGATAGTCAGGTGGTGTAGTTTGCATTGAAAATGACCTATTCTTTCAAGCATTAAGAGTGCTTCTGAATTCAATAAGTTACTACTTATGTGTGGGGGAAAAAAGTTGAACTGAAAACGATCCAGGGGAACTTTGCACTAATTCATATACTGTAAGAATTAGACCTTGGTGTAAACAACACTTACTATCCATGTTCCCAACTACATAATACTTCAACAAATAAATGTGGGTGGGAAGCAATGTTTCATTCATATTCCAGGGATCATCTTTTGTTAGAACCATGTTCAGATCCATGAGTATATATAAAAAGGCACCCTGCTATTTGCTCTCCGACCGATTCATATGAGGTCAGTAATAAGAGAGTATGTATTGATCTGGGCAGAGGAAATTAATTCAGTTTCTTAGAGAATTTAGGTATTCTGAAATGTGGCTTTGTTTTAGTTAGGAACTGGTTTAAAACTCCATAAACGAGAAGAAAGCCACAGCTTTAAGGCTGAATGCTTGGCAAGTTCTCCAGAGCCATAATCCCTGGAAGACCTAGAGTCTGCAGTCCCTGGCAGGCTTGGCTCTCCAGCAACGCTCTGAGTCATCTACCAGGGAACAGGCAGGTGAGCTGGCAGGACACCAGACACGAAAAGAGCATCACTAAGACCAAAGGCTATCTTTCAAAGATAGATAACTCGTCCCCTTAGTTGGTATGATGAGAACTGTGCCCATCTACTTCATCCAGAAGGCATTTGGAAACTTGCACGGCACAAGGAGAGGACAGAAAAGAAAGTGAACGGAGAATCTTCAGTGGGAATCAAAGCTAATAAAAATAAGAAGGAACGTTAAATATCATTACACTAAAATTTACCGCCATTTAAAAAAGAAGATGAAAAAAGTTGAAGAAACACATATACAATGGAGGCAGAAGAGAATATGGTAAATTTAGACCAGGAAATATTGAGAATAAAGATCTGTTTTAGTTGATGGAAAGGGGCACTGTGTTTTGAAAAGCTAATGTTGCATCTTTGGGTATTTTCTCCATGTTTTATCATGCACTCACTTGGTGAGAGGTACACCATAAGTAGAAGACAGAACCTGAAACATAGGCTATACTTTAATGTAGCTCATCGTGTAGTAACTTCCACTGGACATCACAGTTGTTCCCCTGAAATACTTTGTTCTGCCTATGTTACACAATGGTTTATGAAGATAAAATATTGAAAACAGGCCCTTCTCATGCTACGCACCAAGCCAAGGTGGCATGATGGATGTCTACTTCTCATTGTTAGCAAATTTTGACACAGAATCTATTTCTCTACTTGGCTAGGTATATTGAAGTTCAGAGTCCTGGAATCTGTGATGGATTTGAAATGTGTGAGCTGGGTTGGGAGGCGTCGAAGAGTTATTTGATATTTACTGCTGCAGAGGTCAGAAATAGCTTCCAAACTAGTCCATCTGAAATCTGTTACTAAAACATAGAAAACTGGAAGCTGGCTAGATATATGTCTTTCATTTGACCTATTCTATTAATTTTAAAGAGCCTGGAGTTAAAACATCATAGGAGGTCTGACTTGTACAGATGTGACCTCAGAAAGTTAGAATAAGGTGCATGCCTAGTCCTTTAAAAAGGTACCACCATTATCTTTTTTGGCATTTTTTTTTTTTCAAACTATATGTCTTGCTGTGCAGTATTTTAGTTAGTTTGTCAGTATGGGAAAAGGACTGAAATTGTGCCTGCTTAGCTTTTCCTGCTATCTGAGACTGACTGATGTGAAATTTGCAAGGTACTGTAATTTCTGTGTTGAGTCCATCCCTTTGGAGCCTTCACAAGAGACATTTATAGCCCTCCCAGAACACAAAATAATTCTGATACATGGAAAATACTCTTCTTAAAAGCACTTAGGTTTTGTCCCAAGAACTGAATTAAATGGCATGCTCTTATGATTACAATGTTATAATCAATGTTTCAAGTTTACACCCATGTTTGCTATCTAACTTATAATGAATAGAAATTTTCAAGCCCGCTGTGGCTTTCAAGTTGAAATAAACACTGACAGCAAAAACTGGAACCCAGTAAAAATCAGTGGCAAAATTCTACTCGCTGAGGATTTCATCCTAAGCAATACATATTTTCCCAGTGATTAGTGGGTCCTTCACCCTGGGATGCATGAAATTTGTGGGAACCATGCAAAAACATGTTTACATATTGCAGTTGTGATTCACACGAATACATTTGTGTACTGTCATGTGCAAATAGTATTGCATGTTCTCACGTACAACACACACTCTTCCCCTGCAAAATCAGCCTCCCTGAATTGGAGTGAATGTATTATGCAGGGAAGCTGATTTTCTGCCCAGGATAGAAGCACCCACTTTGATTTCTGCACTGCAGTGCAGTAGATGTGGCATTACTATTCAGACAGCTGAGGGGGTCAGTTGGTGTAATGGCTCATTGTTCTTGTTCGCTAATCAAGCAGTTTTTGGACAGTTTTGCAGAGTTGCTAGCTGCTCCTGGGCTCTTCTCCTGTTTCACAGCCCTGAAGACTCTAGCTCTTTTTAAAAGCATAGATCCACCCATGGAGACTAGTCTTCAGCAGCAGCTAGAGTTTCAGCTTTAGTTAAGAGAGGGTGAGTTAGCTGAAGAGTACTTTCTGCCCCTGTTCTATGCAGCCACAACTGGAAAAATCTTTTTTCTTCATTCTCCCTTTGCTTCAGTACAACTGTAATTGCAGCTGAGCCCTCTGTGTATTGCTGGGACAGAAATAAAATAACGAACGCTTAAGGAATGTCTGGTCCATCGCGGACGGGAATACATGTTTATCTGTGTGAATAAAATTAGTCTTGTTGATCGGACCTTTCTGCTTTGTGGAATCGGCATGAGATCCTTGGCAACTTGCATCCTAAAAACTTCCCATTTTGTAAGAGTCTTTTTTTTAAGATTGGATTCCCCCCTTTTTTCGTTTCTTCATAGGCATCATTGGAGGAGATGTGAAAGGACATAACCTGCCCTGTGAAAATCAGCCCATTACCTCTCGGCTTGCCCTGATCTGTGGAACATCTTCATGCCACATGGGGGTAGGTGGGGTACATGATCATTTGGGTGGTGGGGCAGCAGCTCGGGCTCTAAAGAGAAATTGAACTTTGTCTCCTCTCACCCTTTTTTTCCCTTCCATTCTGCTGGTAATTCTATCTTTACCTCCAGATATTAATTATATATCATGATGCATTTGCTACCAAGCAGCAGCTCTAATAGTAGTAGAAATCAATACTGGGGGTGGGGGGAAGAGACCTGAACATGAAGTGTAAAAGCAAAGTCTATGCAATGTGAGAGTGGCTGAGAGAGCAGCTTGAAATCTGAGCTGAAAACTCTGCACTTGAGTTATCCACGGCAAGCCTGTCACTAATGTGCTACTGAGCACTGTCTTCAGAGAACCAGTGTGCATCTTCAGTGGCAGACCTTCTCCCTCCCCACCCCCTCTCTCAATCAATATAAATCCATCTCCCTTGGAAAGCTGCAGTGATCTATAGAATTATGATACGTATCATGACTACAAAAAAACCCAGATAAGCAATTTTTACTTTGTTAATTTTTCCTGGTGAATTAACGAAAAAGCTTTTCCTGAGATTGCAATTAAAATTTAGTGTCTGCTTGTGAAATTTATACCTTTTTAAAATGTATGAGTCTGAAAGCATTCCATTTAGATAAGTAC
Source organism: Crocodylus porosus (assembly GCF_001723895.1). NCBI lineage: Eukaryota > Metazoa > Chordata > Crocodylia > Crocodylidae > Crocodylus > Crocodylus porosus. The sequence goes on from NW_017728907.1 coordinate 57,906,655, forward strand.
CCTTTTCTGCCATATTTTTTATTTAAAACTCATTACTCTCTTAAATTTAGACTGATTATAACCTGGATTTTTCCCAGATGAGCAAATTGTGGTGGGGGTAGATGGACAGTTTGGCAGAAATGAGCCTGCTGTCAAGGAAAGGCACCTCAAATACTGAAGAGAGGGAGACACTTAAAGAAATGTCACAGCCAAGCTTAATCATGATGCCCGTGTCTTGGCCATATATACATGGGTATAGGACATGATAGCAGCATGTTATTAAGTAAATGACCTTGTCATATGCCCCAGTTTAGCAAAGCAGGTACTTCATTTTAGGCATGAAAAAGCCCATCTCTGTTAAGCAAAGCATTTAGCAAGGAATTACATTCTTTAGAAGTCTATGGGATATAATCTTGTATTCACACTTCGGAAATGTTTGAATTCCTAACAAACCCTATTTTACATTTAAAATCCTGCTACTCCTAGACCTGTTTTTCACCTGAAAAGTTTGGCCGGTGTCACTAAGTTGGTTAAAGGAGTGATTCGTTTTTTCACGCTATACATAGTCTGATACAAGCTTTATTAGACCAGTGCACAGTTATACTGGTAAAAATGATATTGCTTTTCAAATTAATCCAGTATAAGCATTTTTACACCAGTATAACTGTATGTGATCTTTGGGATGGTCCCTTGAAAGATATCAGTAATATTAAGTGACACCGTTCTCTGGCATGAAACCTTTGTTGAAGTTGATCAGGATCCTAGTACATGCATAAAGTCACATGAAATCACTAGTTAAGGAGTGGCGCTTAACAGTTTCAGTCCCAATCTAAGAATAGGCTTTTTTTGGTAAAATGTGAAATGTTACAACTCAGCCTTTAATAAATCTCCTCTCTGCCACTTTTTTTTTTTTAATTCTCAAAAAAGCACCACCATTTCCAACCAACAGATAATTAGCAAATGCCAAGCTGCTGTGGACTGAATCTCTGAAAGGCCTTTGGTGTAACAGCTCTTTATCTGTACCTTCTTATACTGTACCAAGTGAATATAGAGCACATAGGACCTTTGTGTGTGTGTACTTTAATGAGACGTATATGCAGCTGCAGTTGGTTGAAATTAGCTGTGCCTTTTTTTAATTAGGGCCATAAAATGAAAGTTTATTATACTCATGTTTTGATAGAAATCTATATTTTCTCTCTCTTTCTTTGTACCGAGGGACCCTCGGGCAATAGAGATTAATCATCGGGTTTAATTTAATGCAGTGGGAGAGAGACCTGTGTGGTCAGGCGGGCATTAAAAAGTGCCTTTGATCTGCCTCAGGTGCACTGAGCCCCAGTGAGCCAGCAACAATAATACCTTTGTGAGATGATCAGAGAAGAGAGGGGAGGGGGGGAAGTGGTCTGTGTGGAAACTCAAGGCCGTCCTTTGTTGTGGTTCTGGCAAACGAAAGAGCCAACTGTCAGGAGAAATTCAGAAAACAGAAAGCAGGGTGAAAGTGTGCCGGTCAGGCAGTGCATTTCTTTCAAGGGATCTGAACAGGAAACTGTTCAAAATCATCTGCTGTTTCTTTCTTTTGGCAGGGGGGGAGGGTTGCTGTTGGTGGTATATGTGCATGGCTATAATATTTCCATTCTTTAGGCTGAATGCTCCGTGACTCAGAGAAGTTCGCGTTGCTTGAGTCGGACATTTATTTTAAATGTCGAGAGAAACGCTGTGACCTAGTTTGTAGTAACCTCGAGGAATCAAGAGAACTTGAGTAAAAGCTGTTGCCCGTCATTCCTTTCATGTTTCAGAAGGTGAAAGTGTTGAACAGCGTGTTACTGGTAGACCTAATAGTTTAACTAGTGGTAAAACTACTCTTTCGAAGTAGGGCTATACTTTTGGAATCGACCTCTGCCTCTCCTGGCGGTCAGAGGCGCGGACCCTCACTGCTGAGAGATTTGGACGGCACATCCGGCAGGCTGCAAAGAGTTGCACGATTAAGTCGTTGGTTCAAGTTCAAGTCCAGGTTGGTAGTCATCAGATGGCATTACCATTCCAAGACTGATCCAGCGCCCGCATAGGTGAAGAATGTGATGGTTTGTCTGGATGATGGTGAATAGTTATCCATCATGATGCCTTTTCTGAATAGCTGTCTTACAAAGGCCATTCTAGGAAGAAAGACACAGGAGCTATGCTTTTTCCCTTTAGAGGCAGTCTCTTCTCACCGGGGAGTGGCACGGTAGCTATACCCATCATTTTTCCCTCCTGTCCCTTTCAAGTGGCAGACCCAATGCCCGCATTTCCCGCAGAGCAAACTGCTGTGATTCAGCCTATTTTTAGATTGGGAATCCAGGTTTCGGCACCCTGTTCTCCTGCCATGTTTCCTTAATAGGCCCAAATGGTTTTGGCATCTCTATGAGACTTGCCTTGGATAACTGCAGGGGTGCAGGACCACTTAACCCAAACAAGGTATTATTTACTTTATCCACAGGAACACAGAAATTAGTGAGGAAAGGTTACAGGTAACCAAAGGGCTACATGAATATTTGTCTTCACCTAGCACCTTGGATATGCCTAGCTTCTCCCAACCCCCCAGCTCACCCCCATGTCCCAGAAGCCCCAGCCCGGTCTGAGGTTATTTCATAGGTCTTGATGTCCATCTGTCACCATAACAGTAGGTGATTTGTAGCTACCTAAAACCATTGTCTGCCTTCCAATAGCTGTAGAAAACCACCAGGATTTCAGTTTACTTTCTGATTCCAGCAACCAAATAGCCTATAATCCAAGAAACAAAGGTACACATGCCATTTATGAAAATAAATGAATATTTCCCAGCATTTTTCACAACTTCGACAGCTGGTGCCTCCGTTCACTAGATGACATACTTCGGTCTCCAGAGCTGTCAGTCTAGGAGTTTCCATCAGTACTTCACTATTAAAAATATAGGAGCAAAGTCCTTTTTCCATGAAGAACAATGTTTCTTAGTCCTGACTGGGATTTCTGTTACAACTGCAGTAACAATATTAATAGGACTTTTTACATTTAATTTACAGGTAAACAATCTTGCACTATTGTCCAGAAATCTTGCACTATTGTCTGTGCAGTTGGACAAACTTGCTCAAAAGCTGTACCTTGAAAAGCTGCTATATAATGGCATCTCCAGAACTATTCTCTCTTTCCCTGTTGCCAGAGGTCCTATGCGTATGGGATATGGACTTTCTAAAGGGTAGAGCCAGATACTTATATAAAATAACCCTGCTCATAAAATATGTATAGGCCTTCATTTGTACTTTTTGTTATCAACTAAACTTGCTTCGAGAGCAGTGTTCTGCCTTTCCCCCTTGCCAGGACAGTCATCCCCATGACCTAAGGGAGTAGCCAAAAGAGTTTTGACTGGGAACATTGTCTGGCCTTAATTTTATAGTAGGGGCCTGGGGGAGTAGGAATTTAGTGGCAGCTTGAATCCCAAAACGCACAAGCTGCAGATTTCTCCCAAGAGTAGTTTTCTTTAATTTTCCTTTCTTCGTTTAAGTTACTAAATCCCTGCAATACTTTGCCACAGGCTTCCCCTCTCCTTATGCTGGCTGTTCTGGAGACCATCCTTCCTATTTTGGATGATGCATACATTTCTCTTTTCTGGATCAAATGAGCTTTTCTCTGTCTCCTTTTGTCTGTCACAGCAATTTCAGTTTTGACTCCTCTGTTTTTGGACATCTGTGACTTTAAAGTGGGGTGCTGCATAACATGGGAAGGCTTAGAAACAGTGTTACCTGACTTGTGCACACTCCAAGGAAGCTTTGGGGTTTGGTATGGTTTGGTTTTTTGCAATAATAGCACAGATTCACAGTTGGAAAGCCTGATTTTTTTTTTTGGATTTTTTGTTATTATTATGTTTTAGCTATTTGAATCCTAAAGAGTCCTAATGATTCTGGTTTATGAGATTATCTCTTTAAAAAACAGCAGAGTTGATTCCCCCCCAATATCCCAGAGGGCAGAACAAAATGGGAAGTGTCCCAGCTCTTTCATTTTGTTGCCCCATTATTTACTGTGACCTATTTAAGAAGAATTGTTTTTACCAGGCAGGGCTATTCTTTGCCTGCTTCTGCTAAAGGCACTTCAAGCTGGCTTGGTTCATCTGATTCTCCTGATGACAGGCGAACACAATAGTGTTTCTTTGCTCCACAATGTCCATCCAAGCTGCCAGCTTTGTTCACACAAATAGAGTGTAAAGCACGTTTTGTGCCCCAAAGCATGCAGTGTACACATCCTGGGGTGGAGACGGCAGACGCACTCACTCAAAGTGTTCTTGTAGCCTGATCTCCGTAATCTCAGTGGGAGCGAGACCAGCAAGTGGATTCAGTATTTTTTGGCTCTGATACGAGAGCCTCCTCTTCAGAGCATGCCACGTTGTTAAAGCAGCAGACTTCTGAGCGGTTACTGCAAAGGGACTTCTCAACTATTGAAACTTGGGAGTTTGAGGAACAAAAAAGCACCGTGCTCAACTTGCCAGGTACATTGCATCTGTGCTGGTGGCACCAGGCAGCAGGTTTCCAGGAAGAATGGCGGGACCGCTCGACGGACTTCAGCCTTGCACTTTTCGGTCACTGCTGTACTCGGATAACGTGCAGTCTCCAGGGGGACAGGGCCTGCAGCTCTGGGCAATGAAGCACTGTGCCAGCTGGCTCGGGCCCAGCATTTAGCAAAGGCAGCAATTTGTCCTTTTCCTGACCAGAGGAGAAGTGCTGGGCTAAGGAAGGGAAGGCAGGGAATGCAAGGAGAAAGCAAAAACAAAAGCAAAACTGTTGAAACCAAGGCTTGAAAGGGACGGTGCGATCTTAGAAAACCGATAGGCCCTTGCCCCTATTTTTTAATATTTTTCTCTGCTGTATGACCTCTCCTCTGAATATAAATCAGAGCTGGTGTCTTTCAAGTGAGGGAACTAAATCCGTTCCCCTGGAACCGCTGCCTGTATTCTAGCCTTGTTCAGTTCTGCCGGCTTACAGACTGCCTTTGGCAGGAGTCACAATGCCAGCTTCCCAGCTAATGAAGATATTTTCCCTTCAGGGAGAGGTATATGAAATTAAAACCATGTTTGCTTCCCTGCCCCTTACAGGTTGCCCATCTGTACTGTATGCGACTTGGGCACTGCAGCTGGAAAAGGTCACTCGGCCCATTTGAATGCCTTGGTGCTATTTCTGTTCAGCATGTGACTTTGCAGGGGTTACATATCTCCATAATCACACCCCAAAACTACTCAGGGCTCTCTCTCACAATCTTTCTTTTCCTTCCTGGCCCCCCCCAACACACACACACACACACACACACACACACACACACACGACCCTTTGGCAAGGAGCCCTTTGCAGCATCCCCATCACTGGTGGCAATTGGTCTGATTTATTTTTTCTTTTAGGGTGAGAAGTGAAATAGCTTTGCCGGCAGGGTGTATCAAAAGCCGGTTGCTCTTCTGACCTCTTCATTTGATTAATAAAGGGTAGGGAGATATTGGTGGTGGTGATAGATGACATGCAGGTTGCCTCCCAGACCCAAAGCACTTACTTGCAAAACTGGAAAACCACAAAGCTTAAGATCTTGAAATGTAAATAGGAAGTGGAAGAGTTTACTTTAGAGGCAGCAGTGCTGAGCCTGTATAATGTTTACTTCTGTTTGCCTCCCAGCCTCTCGTAAAGCCTGGAAGAGATGAAAGGAAGGGTCTCTGGGTAAATCGGTTATTAAGGATTGCGTTCGGAGCAGGGTGCCTTTGTTTGTGGCCTGGCATAATTCAGGGCCCGGGGATGTCTCAGATCAAGTGGGAGGTTTTCATTTCGTTCGCCTATCCCAGAAATCCAAGTTTTGCACTCCAGCACTTTGCTTGTGGAATCAACCTGATTCTGGGAGTGCATCTGACAGCAGCACAATCCCTTTATTGTATGCACAGTAGATAATGCTTAATAACATTTCCAGAAAGCTGTGCAGTCCACTCCTCTCCCCCTTGGTGAACAGGCCATTTGAGTTCAAAGAATCACAGAGTAGACGTGCATAAAACAAATGCCTTGAAAAATATTCTGCTCTGAGATGGTACCAAGAGTGATATTCTACAGACATCGCCTTGACACGAATGAAAATGCTTCGCTTTGAAAATACCATCAGGCAGAGCAGTTTCCATCCTGCGGTTGACTGCAAGCTACCCTTGTATGACATGCAGACATTTGTTGGGATGACTGATTTATAATACTGTGCATTTCTTTGACCCCTTCTATCTGGGGGCTTCAAGAATCTTTACAATAATGAGTGAATTATGTAAGTGAGGGAAGAATTATTACTCCAATTTTACAGATGGGAAACTGAGGCACAATGGTTTGGTGATTTTTTTTTCATGCTTATCTCTTTCTAAATTTACAAATCATACTTCCCAGCCTATAAAACCTAAGTGAAAAATGCAGCTCTTTCCCTCAACCATTGCTACTCAACCTGAACTATGCCCAGCTGCTATATTTTTCTATATTTTTATTTTGCCTGACAACAAAATCATACTTTGTGTGGCAAACACATTTCGAACATGGCGATGTATGGATCAGTCTCCAAAACTCTTTACCTTTTTGGGCTTTGTTTTAAGAGTAGCCAACATGCATAAGCCCAGCGCTGTAGGACTGTGTCTTCCTATCGCACCCTATCCCAGTTCTCTAAAAACATCGGCTCAATGTACAGTGGCAACCAAAAAAGCCAATAAAATGTTGTGCACCATTAAGAATGGAGTAGACGATAAAGCAGAGAAGATCATCATGTCATTATACAAATCCGTGATGCACCCACATCATGAATACTGTGTGCAGTTCTGGTTTTTGCATCTCTAGAACAATGTAGGAGGATTAGAAAGGGTACTGAGAAGGGCAACCAAAATGACCAGGGATGTGGAGCAATTGCCATACCAGGAGAGATTAAAAAGGCTAGGACTGCAGTTTGGAAAGGAGAAGGCTGATGGGGGATGCAATAGAGATCCATAAAATCGTGAGGGGTATGGACTAAATGAAGAGAGCTGTTATTCAGCAAGTCCCAGAGTGCTAGAACTAGGGCACCCACTACTTACGGCGTATAGGATCTGTCTGCCGGACACCATTCATCTGCAGGTGGCATGCTTGGCAGGTCCAGAGTGCACACTGCATGTGGTGCCCACTCCAGACTGACCCCACATACTGGATCCAGTTCATGGCCCAGCTCATGCCATTTTTCTGGCTCACAGGGCTGATAGCTTCGTACCCCTGCCGTCTCCCACCTTTGCCCTAGAAACTTGCCACTTTTCACGTTCTTGATGTGAGACCGGTGTGACTCACCTGTCTGATGGCAACATTAGGTGGCAAAATAGCTGTATTTTCCTGCGCCGTCCTAGAACCTCACATCCTATCGGCCGCTTTGTGACTGGAGAAATAAAGGGGAGGCACAGTCTGTGCCCATCCCTTCCTCCTCCGTTCCCGCAACAGAAGCAGTTCTCAGGTCATGCGTTTGTTCTGCATGGTGACGGCTCTCCTGTTCCGGTGTTGTGATTCCTCCAAGCAAAGGGGAAGCCGCTTCCTTTTTTTCTTGAACTCTGTGGAGGTGTTGAGCGGTGCTTGCTACCAGTATCTCTAGAGGACAGCACCTTTAAACCATTCATGTTCTTATTAGAGTATTTCTAAATTTGGCTCAAGCAGGGTTTTCTGTTTGAGGAAGGTGGGGATGAGAGACGTTAGAGGGGGTTTTTGAGTGGTTAGAAACTGTTTCTGTTGGCATTCATTTCCCAGCTTTTGCCCGCAGCATCACTACACTTTTACCTTTAGAGAATAGTGTTGACATAATTTTCGTTCTGCTCTAAATCCAAAGTTAGGGGGTGATCGTTCACACCTGAAACGTTGCACGGCTGCTGTCTAGATTCACTGAAGCACTTCATTAACGATAGCACCCCATTGCACTGAACAGACTGAAGATCTCGCCACTAGCCGTAAAAATCCTTTCTTCAGCAGCTGTAAGCTAGAATTCTAGCTTTGCCTCTAATGGTTTTTTAAGATAAAATCTCCATTATTTTCTCTTTCTAAACGATACGATCAGATTTGACGGGTACATTTCATCTACACTTGGAGTAAACAATTTCAGCTCCTGCTTTCCTGATCCAGAAAGATGTTGTCCTGAAGTCCACAAAACAGGTGAAAACCCAGCTTCTCCACAGAGTGCCTGCCCCGATAAAGCTGAGTCTAGGACTTTCTTCATGCACAAGCATACTTGTGTGTGCTGTCCTGTCCTTCTGCTCTGCTCATCTCTGTGTTTTGTTCTTGTGAGTAGATATGAGATTATTAAACAATTCATGTATTTCATGCATCTAGATTTCATGGTGGACAAAAGATCACGCTAACATAAATATTATCTCCTTGATACCCCGTAATAAAGCAGCTCGACATAGGACTGGTAGGGACTTCTGGCTCACGAATTAGCATGGGTGTTGATGTAGAATAATCTAATAGATTTTTTACTTGAAGGCAATGTTAAAAGTGTCAATGAAAGAAAAAGGATTTGTTAGTTTTGTTGGGTTTTAAATCTTTTAAAATAGCAATATCTTCCAACCCAGTCATACAGCCATAATTTAAATATGGGACTTGGAGTCCAGGCTCCTGGATTTCCTTCATGACTTGGCCATGTGCAGCCATTACATTTCTACCTAGGAGAATCCCAGGTACATACTAGACAAAGCCTTGATTGGGCTATAATTGGGAGTGGTCGTGCTTTGAGCATGGCATTGGATTCTGACCTCCTGAGGTCCTTGCCAACCCTCATTTGCTATGATTCTGTGATGCTAGAAGTGTACAAGCATGCTTCCAGGTTCTCCCAAAGGACATCTGCTCCCCCTGGGAAAAAAAACCTTCTGGATGTCACTCTGGAAGATCTCCCCTGTGAGAGAAACTCTCTTGGAAGAACAAATTAGGAGTGTGTGAAATGGGCCATATTCTATTAGGATGTTGATTCGGCCCAAATCAGGAACAGTGATTCGATTTGTTGATTCGGATCCCTGTCCCTGATTCGATTTGGCCGAATCCGAATTTGAAGATTTGATGCTGATTCGGAGGATCAGCAATTTGGCCATAGATACAGCTTTAAATGTTTTTTCTACATACCTCTAGGTACCAGGTGAGGCTCATAAATACTGCGATGCTAAGGTGCATGGAGCATCCCACAGGAGCATGCCTCCCCCCCCACCGTGCTTGGCGGCGAACTCGGAAGTGGACCAGAACTACTTCCAGGCAACTTCTGGGTCCACCAGGAGCATGCGGGGGGGGCCTCCCATGCACCCCCCACTTGGTGATTGGCCTTGGGGGCACCCCCCACAGACCCAGGAGGCACCAGTCGCTGAGCCAGGAGAGCATGGGGGCCCCCCAGCGTGCTCCCCAGCGGACCTGGAAGTGCTCTGGTCCACTTGCGGGTCTGCTGCCGAGCTCACTGGGGGCCCCCTGCACTCCTGTGGGACTCTCCATCCACCCCAGCATCACAGCATTCACAAACCTCCTGCTACTTAGAGATATGTAGAAAAAACATTTAAAGCTGTGTCTATGTCCGAATCGCCGAATCTTTCTGAATCTTCCCGATTCGATTCAGAGAGATTAAAGGGTCTCCTGACTCAATTCGGATTCAGAGATTCGGCTACCGAATTGGGCCAAATCTCCTCTGAATCAAATCGGGGACCAAAGCTTTGCACAGCCGTAGAATGAATGTCTGTACACTTGTGGACTCCTCCATGATCAGGAGCTGAGCAGTATGTTCCCCTGTGCCTTCTCGCAAGCAGGCAACTGAGTTGGGGAAGGTGGGAAAGCATTTCCCCAAAGCTAGATCCCCCCCATGGAGGCGTTGAATTGCCCCTGCCCCCTCAGCCTTCTCAAGGCAGGGACACCCTGACCAGGAGAAGCACAGAATAGGAAGAGACACAGAGAAAAAGGGATAGATTAAGACAACACTGGAGAAATACTGGTTTTGGACATAAAAAATAGAAGTGAAGGATATAGGGCAGATAGAAGACCATAAGTAAAGGTGTGAGAAATTAGAGGGAAGTGTGAAAATACACAGCTTAAAGGTTCGTGCAGCTTCTGTATTTCCATTTCACTAGCAGAAAAGTGGGTTCCAAGTGATTTAGGAACTAATGAGTCTCCTGGCATCATGAAGAAAAGGCATTTTGAGGGCTGCATAATAGCCTTTAATACAATAATACAGCTAATAATGCTTTTTTCAGTTCAGACATGGATAGCTATAACAATACTTGCCTTGCAGGAGTGCTGGGAAGGTTGCATTGTTTGTGAAGTGGTTTTGAGTCCTGTAGTGAAAGATGCTGTGCACGGTAAGTACAAAGTGAAGACTGTTCGGGTCACGGCAGTATAAAAAATCATTCAATTTTTTAATTTTTTTTTTTTAAACGGCAACAAAGCGCTAAATTCAGGAGGAGGCTGTGGATACGTGGGCAGCAGGTTTACCCACTTTTCGCTCGTTTTCCCATCTCGCTCGGTCCCTAATGTAGCAACAGTTGTTTATCCCAGGTCCCTTTTGCCACCCCAGATGCAGGTGGAGGAAGCTTTAGTTTGGGCAGGGTTTATGAGGGAGAATATAATCTCGTTTCGGTTCTGCGAGCAGTGAGGCAGTCGCTGCTGCCTTTCTCCCAGTGTCAGCTGGGATTCACAGTTTACGCTGAGCTCATTGTTTATAACTGGGGGTGAAAGCCTGAGGTCCTCTCCCAGTGTTTACTCGGTCCTTCGGAGTTGGTCCCAGTAAGGAAGGACTGAGTAAACACTGAACAAGGCTCTCAGGATTTGCCCGATTAATTATTCAAATAAAAACGTTCTTCGAACAGGGTGCAGGATGGCACAGCCTGTGAGTCCTTAGCATGCTCCCTGTATCTCACCATGGGTGCAGCTGACCCTTTCTTGGACCAGTAGGGCAGATATTGCTACTGTTATGACATTTCCTTTTATTGATAGAGGGAGTACTAGCCACCCTGGAAGTGAAAGCTTTTCAGCTGTAGCATAAGGTACATGGGAAGTCCATGCAGGCTCATTAAATCACCCAGATCTAATTCTGAAAGAGTCGTCCTTGGCGTTTCCTATTCATTTCAGAAAGCGTTGGGTAAGTCCGACAGCTGTTTGTGAGGAGCATATGAGATGCAACACCACGGCCAAAGGGAGTCATGCTAGATGTCTTAAAGCTGCATCTGATTTTTTTTTCTTACTCAGAGGGTGCAAACAGATGTTACCCCTCTGCCAGCATAAAGGTTTGTATGGAGCACAAAACCCAAGCAAACAGACATCTATGCCTTTTGTCACAATACAAGTACCCAAAATTGTGAGTGTGATGACTTGTAGTGAAAGTTTGTGCTGCCTTTTGGCAATGGATGTTCATTTGCTTAAGGTGCGAGAGGGCAGGCAGCTTGGGGCTGCCCACCCTCTCCAGCCACCGAAAGCAGCACTCCCAGGGCTTCAGGAGCCTGATCCTGTAGGACAATGGTGGTAGGTACTCGGCCCTGACCTGGGCTGTGCTTCTGCAGCTGCAGCGTGGGGAAACCCATGGGCTTCTCCATTTTGTGCCTGCAGGGGATAGCCAGAACATGTGTCTGCTGGTGTGCACTGGGCGTCCTTGCACTGTGCTTTCAAATGCATATTCCAAGTCGGGGCCAGGCACCCAGGGCTGTTGGCCACTGAAGTCCCAGGAGCTCATCCCATTTAGGGACATGGCAAAAAACAGTGCCCTAAATATAGACTGTCTCATTTCACCGGACTGGAAAACTGTCACAATGGGATCCCTCTCTCTGCAGTCCAGATCAAGCAATCAAGTTTGCAACCTGGAGTGTCTGCACCTGGATGGGCAGCCCCAACAGTGACCGTCCAGAGTGAAGGACGGCACTTGTAGCCAGAGAACTTGCACGATTTGATGTTGAAGTTGATGTTGCTGAGAGGAAAATCCTTGGAAAATGCTGTGCATTTTGCTTACGTGGGTCACCACCTTTCCCCAAAAGTATACGTAGCATCAGTCATTTTGAGCCTCATTCTGAAGGCCAGTAGATGAGAGAGGCAGAGGAAAAAAGGCATCAACTAACATCACTAGGACTACTTTTCCCACTGGGAACTATTTGTCACATCTACAGTCAAATAAGCACATTTCTGATGTTTCCTCAGTCATCTGTGGATTCACCGATGACTTCCCTATTTCCTGGAAGACTGTCATCCTTGTGTCGTGGGACTGCCAGTGACGACAGCTTGCAGTGAGCTATCGCTATTCCCTCACGTGGCAGGGAGGTATATGTTGTGAGTCACTAAGTAGTGTTGCTTTAGGACAGGGGTCAGCAATGTACAGTCCACGTGGAAGCAGTTTCCAGCCCACAGATCTGCTGGACTTCGTCTCTGCCCTCGCTGGGGCTGAGCAGTGAGGAGCTGCTCCTGGGGCAGAGAGCTGGAAGTTGTGCCCTTGCCACCATGCCACTGCCTCTTCCCTGCTCACACCTCCCGCACCAGAGTTTCAGTGCAAATGCAGCTGGGGTGGAGCTGTGCCAGGGCCTGGCTGGGTAGAGGTGTGGGCAGGGAGAAGCACAGCAGCAGGTTTTAGCCGTGCTCTCACTGCAGCCTGGGAATGGGGGGCTAGGAGAAGCAGTGGTGGCATGGATGCAGCTTCCAGGAATACAGCCAGGCAATGGTGGAGAGCAGCTCTTGCAGCTGCCTGCAAGTAAATCTATGTAGGAGGGGAGGGGGAAGCTCAGATTGAGGCCTCCACATTGAGGGAAGAATTGGGGCTGGGCCTGGGGGCGCTGCCCAGCCAAGGTGGCGCGTGGGACCCAGGGATGAGGCAGGGAGCACAACAGGAGCCACGGGTGGCCCCGGGGGGCTGTGGGAAATCTCCTCTCCCCCTCCTATTGAATGCTGCCAAAACCACCCAGCCCACAGCTTGAAAAAGGTTTTCAGCCTCTGTTTTAGAACATGATTTAGAAAAAAAAGCATTTCAGCAGAGGACATAACTAGACTCTCAGAAGCTCAAGTGCAACCAGACAGCCTTTCAGACCATTTATCAAAGTTCTCACAATTCCCATTTCAAGCCAGGCGACACAGCAAATATAAGCAGAAAAAAAGGTTAATCTGCATCCAGACATTTAATTAAATAAAACGATAAAATAAATCAATGCAGAACTGCTGGTGCTTAAGTGCTTAGCAGAAAGCTTCTCTATCAATTAGGAATTTACTTTTTGCTCTTTTGGAACACAGAAAAAGCATCTTAGTAGTTTAAAGCGTTTTGCCCCAATTGCCATTCGAAACCGGGGAATCGGGGAATACAAAGAAATAGTCGAGAATCATTGTGTACCTGGTGGGTATGCCTGCCCACACACCAGGTGAAGCTGTTTTGAACTTTAAGGGGACCGTTAGAAAAGGCAGGATTTGGGTATAGGAAACAAATATAGGGATTTGGGTATAGGAAACAAATACTGAAACCCAAAAGTCAGTTTTTGTTTCAAATCTGAGCATTGGCTCTCTGATCTCTGATAAGTGAATTGAGATGATCAGATCTCTAAACCATATTGTGAGCCAGAGCTGAGCCTCGAATGAAGCTAGAACGGTTTCATTATTCATGAGGAGCTCAAAGTCCTGTTCTGAGTTTCATTTTTTTTGCATGTCACCTCCCAGAAACGGAGGCAGCAAACAAGCAGTACTGCTTCTGCTTAGATCCAGAGCAGAATTCAGTTCAGAGGTTCACAGCTGACTCTGAAGTGCAGTGGCCAGGTTTTTTGTACCATTCTTGTTAGAGCTTCTCCTTTGGGTGCATCCATCCTGTTTTCTTTGAATTCTTGAAAGAAGAAAAACACTGGTGAGAAGGCTTGCAGCAGTCCTGCGTGCCGAAGGCCAAAGTCTGTTCTGTCACCGATGGGTCATGTACTGCAGTCGGTCAGTATAGTGCAGCAAGTATAGAAGCTGGCAGATGCTGTCTGCTCACCCTGGCTGATTTTATCAAGCAGAGGGGTCTGGTCAATGGAGCTGGCTGAAAATGTATTTTTTTTTAATGAAAACCCTTTTCCTTGCTAAGAAAAAAAAAATGATTTCATTGAGAAAAAGAATTGGCAGGAAAAACAACATTTTTATTATTTTTAAACAGGTGATGGCTAAATAAAATGGAAAAGGGAATTTTGCTTTAAATTGCATTTTACACTGAATTTTACTTACCGCGCCCCTCCCTCCCAACCTTTTCCAGTTGTTGGAGCTTAGATTTTCTTTGCTTACCCCTTCCATGGGCAAAGAGTAGAAGTAGAAAGTACAAAATTGAAGGGACTTGGAAGAAAACACTTTCTCTTTGTTCTTGAACATTTTCATGAAGCTTTCTCCCACTTCTAAAGTTCTCAAGTGGACCATCTCCAATAGTTAGTACATGACAAGTCTGATGGGCATGGCTTTGCCAGAGCTAGGGTGCAGGACTAACATTACAAAATAAATTACAAGGACAAAATAAACTAGTGCCAACAAAGTCCTTTCAATTTAATAACACTTCTTTTTATATAAATACTGTATATGGCTTTAAGTGATGAATAGATTCAGCCCAGAGATGCACTGCCCACGTCTGCATGTGCCCCCATGGCTCAGTTTATTACTGCACTGTCATTTAGTCTTCCTTCCTTCCTTCCTACTAAATAACAGTGATGCACAGTTATGTTTAGCAGCTGCGCCGCCATAGTAATGCACGACACAGCAGTGGCATCGTGGTTTGTGCCCACCGATGCTGCGTCACCATAGCGATGCGCTACTTTGCCGTAGCATCTCATGTAGACGTGCCCACTGGCTTTTATCATATGGCTGGGCTACAGGGCTGAGGTGGAAGAAATCAGAAGTGATACTGGGGTGGCAGCAGAAGGCACTTGCAGTCCAAACTCAGCGGGAGAAACCGGAGCTAGTCAGGGTAGGTTGAAAAAGTCCATGCAGTTGTTATGGGGAGGGATATACCCAGGCCATCAAGGGATGCAATTGTGTGCAGCATCCTCTAGCAGCTTCTGCCAGGGGGACTCCCCACGGCTGAAGCTTAAAGCTGCCCCATTCTGGCAGGACCCCAAGAGCATAGCTGCACAGACACAGTTCCCCAGTTCACCCCTGCTGGCACAGGGTGAATGCCAGCCCTGGGATCCTGCACTTTCCAAATATAGCGGAAAGGTAACTAAATAGGAAGGATTCTACCATTAACCTTTAGCATTTTACTCTTCTGCATTCACAAGATTAAGCACAGAAGGATGGCTTTCTACAGACACAGTTGAGCTATTTGAAAAATGGTTAACAGCCAGATTCCTTGGGGAAAAAGGGTACCTGGCCCAATAGGATCGTGGCTGTGTTACTTTAAATCCAGGCAATACGCAGTATGGCTGGAGCTGTTCAGATGGTGAAGCTGAGGCTGTTCCCCATGTAGCTGAAGTCTCAGGGTCCCATTTGGTAGATTCATGCTACTTTCTGAATTCTCCTAAGGAAAGGAAAATCTCCTTAGGGGTGCAGGCCACACTCCTCACCTAGGCCAAACCCATACTTGCAGGAATCGTGTATCCTGTCGCCCTTCTCCGTTTGTGAACTAAAGAACAGAGGCAGATTCCATTCTTCTCCCACGTCCAGGCACTCACTGTTCCTGACTTGAAGAGAGGCCTCTTTCAGCTGCACGGGTACTCCTAATTATAGACTCATAAACACCAGAGCCAACATTTTCAAACTCGTGTTCCTAAAGTTAGGCCCCTGAATCCATATTTGGACACCTAGGGAGCTGAGTGGGTGCTTCTGAGATGCTGAGCTTACAAGTGAATGGGAACTATGGGTGCTTGGCACCTTGGAAGAACGAGGCTACTCACGTAGGTGCCTAAGTACAGATGGTGGCTCAGAGCCTCAGCTGATAAAAATCTAAGGGGGCATACCGGTTTATGCCATCTGAGGATCCAGCTACCACCAAGACTGAAAACACTGGCTTAGCATTTTTAGCCTCTACCCCTCTATCCCTGAGTGCAACTGAAATAAAAAGCAGGCATACTTTCCATTAGGTAACTCTTTCTCATTTTTTTTAATGTGATGATGTTTTTAATCATGATCATAGCACGTGTGTTAAAATACCTTTCCTTATTTAGTTGCTAATTAACATTTCATAGTGGAAAGCTTTAATAGTTATAATTTATAAATAAGTTGCGGTGGTTGTTGTTGTTGTTGTTGTTGCTAAATTTCCCCTAATTAACTTGTGTTGAATATATGGTCGTACTGTACTGGGTATAATGCTCTCTTATGATAACATTTGCAGAGTTGAGGTCATCAAGTTGCCTTAGGAATGCAATTGCTTTCCTGGGCATTAATCATACACATTGTTTAGGTTCACTGCTTGAGGAGCAGTTAATGCTTCAGTGAAAACTTAAACCTGCTTCTGCATCCATGTAATTTATTTTTTGTTTCTATGCCCAGGCAGGCTATTCAGGATATTTACAACCAGAAATATCTAAGCTCATCTATTTCTGCTCTGTGCTGTCCCCACTGACAGTCCTCTATCCATGACATTATAATTAGAAGAGAACTTGAACTAGAACACCAGATCCAAACTCCAGCCATTAGGAGTTTCCGATTTTAGTCTGACTCCTGACCCACGGGTTGCAATGGGGGTCTCTTGTTCGAATCATTTTCATTGCAACACTTTTTTTCCCCCATGCGGTATTATTATGCTTTTATCAAAAGGGAAATAAGATGAGGAGTCAACAAACATTTCCTCTTCCAAACTGTCACGTAGCCTTTGACCTCCCATAGCTGAACACTCTCCAGGTCGCCGCGGGTGGGTCCCAGCACATAGGACTCATGTATTTTTAAGCTTAGTGTGAATAGGTTGCAGCACTGTCTCACTGTATGACTTCTGTTATGTTTTTGGACATAATCTCTCTGTTACCTCTCCAAGGCAATGGGACCCTGCGGCCAAGGACCAATGCAAACCTTCAATATATTACCAGTGCTTTAAGCACACCACTTTGCATGGCAACGTAATGCCCACAAGCCATAAGCTGGGACCCTCTGCCACAGAACATTGCTAAGTTGAGATCATAATCGATCCAAAATTATCAGTGGTATGTGACACGCAAGAATTCAGGGTCCAAAGTACACATCTGCAATAGATTTTGCCGTTAAGTTCTTTTCTGTCTTTCAAGCGTGTTTCACTTCTGGTATAGGTTAGTTTATTGTCTACACACACACATATATAAATTTTGTTTTTGGTTGCAACTTGAACATTACTCTTTTTAATATTATTTTTAATAATAGTTTGAATGCAGCAATTATTGCTACAGTTAAATATATTGCAGCCCTGGAAATTACCGTATTCACCCACATGCTAGGGGACACTGCTGCTATGGGGAAGGTCTGGGGCTAGAGTGGGGATGGACACAAACCAAGGGGAAGCAGAGGTGGGGAGGTGAAGGGGTGGGGATGGAGGGGCATAAGCTGCAGGGAGCGGGGGAGGGAGGGCCAGAAGCCCGAGTCTCCTGGGGGAGAGGTGGCGGGGGGGTGCAGCCACCAGCTGTGGCTCTGGCCCCAACCCAGTGTTGGGGCCAGGATCAGGGTCACAGCAGCTACCTGCCTCCTCCTTGCCCCCCAGCCCCTGGTACCCGACTCCAAGATGAGGGGTTTTCCCCATGTAAAAAAGGGGAAAAGAAACCTCATCTTGGAATCGAGTAAATACGATAAGGTCTCTGTAATGTGACCTCAGAGGACTGCATTTGGGGTCGTTAGTCACCACACTTGTTTGGTGCCTGACTTCTCTGAAAATTGCAGCCAGGGTGGCAATTTCAGAGTGGACATCTGTCCACTGAGAACAAGACTTGAGTATACCAAAATTAACAGAGGCCATTAAAAAATCATCAAATCATAACATTCAGTAGGTATTCATATGAGCTGGATCTGAACCAGAGACATAGAGATAAAAAACTCTACATTTTCCTCTAAATTTTCTCCTTCTGTTTAATGCGCTTTCATTCTTTGTAAGAGGTGTACTCAACTGGCTGCATAGGACACATCTGTCAGCAGCAGTAAAACGATAGTATTCTTAATACGAGATCAGACTCATCAACTTTGAAGTCTGCGGTCAAATAAATATTGGTATTCACAACCAACAGTATGGCATAGAGTTTGAAATTTAAAAGACAACACGCTAGTTAATGAGAGTATTTGACTTGTCGGTGATCAAAGCCCAAAGCCATAGATGGAGGTATAGAGAGCATTTATTACTTGGTGATTGACACAGCACTGTTCTTTCTTTTCTTTCTTTCTGTTTTTTCCCCCTTAATATCTTAGATCGTGTTTCATACTTAACTTAGCCTTAAAAGGATGGCTGTTATTCTGAAATACTGTCTGTAAAAAACCAATCGGCGAGATGATTTCAGCTGGGCCTTCTGACCTAGCTTCTTGGTAACGAGGGGCACGTGTAGATGAAATGGAGGCCCTAAATTGAAGCAGTGGGTTTTTAAAAACACCGCTTCAATTTAGGGCCAATTATACCCCTGTGTCGTGCACACACCTGACTTACCTGCCTCTCTTGGAGGGGAGGGCGAGCGGCCAGTGGGCGAAGCGGTCCCTGGGCTGCGGTTTGGGGCGGTGCTGGTGCTTTCCTCCATGGCAGTGGTGGCCCCCTCCCAGGTGGTACCTGCCCACAGGCACCCAGCTCAGGCAATCCCAGGGGGCACTGCAGCTGCGGAGGGTAGCACCAGCCCCCACGCAGCTCAGGCAGGCAGGCGGGCTCCGGGGGGGGTGGGAAAAATCAGGCTCACTGCTTTTTTTCTTGGGCAGAGCCTGCCTTCCCAGGCTGCCTGCAGGGCTTCCTGCAGAGCCCCATAGCTGCACAGAGCCCAGTGCTTCACTCCATGGCTGGTAGGACAGCCTCAGAGGAGTTTTAGTTTGCTGCGCCTCAAATCATTTAAGGCTCATTACACTGCTGAATTTGCTACAGCGGCTGGAATTAATGTGCAATACGCCACCAAGGCGTGCAAACACCAACACCATCAAAGTGGTGCAAGAGCATTTAGCCCGCTTTAAAGTGTCATGCACACATACCCAAGCATGCATACCTCGAAATGGCTTAACGGTGGAATGAAGATATGATTCTGCTCTTATGTAAATTGGTGGTGTTAATTGGGAGTGGCTCCACTGAAATGAATGCTGTTACACCATTGTAAATGTGCTGCAAGCAAGAGGAGAATCAGGTTCTGATACTGTAACCTGCCAGGTATGAGAGCCCCTGTTTTAGGATGCATTGGTGAAAATGAAAAAAAAGATACACATCCAGCCATGTTCCCTGGTAATACAAAGATTTACTTTTCAGGTGATAGCCAAGTTCTCAAATAGTGTCAGTGCAGGCATTCATGTAAGCCTACACCATCAGCACATGGTGTCAGCTAAGGAGGAGAAGTTCTGTTGGAATTCACGCGTCCATAAAACTGCCCTCACCAGCACGGCCTGTTTTATTTTATCTTGTCTCTGATTACTGTAACGTTTACACAAAACCAAGGAGGAAACATTTGCAGATGTATGATCATTATGACTCTGCTGGCAAAACGGAGCGTGCTAAAATAAATCTATAGCGCTTACACAGTCAACCTCTTCATTTTATGGCTGGGGTATAAGCTAAGGTGATTCTCTTCTGCAGAAGTCTGTGTTCTGCCCCATTCATCGTCTGTACCAAATGACAGTGTTGAAAACTTACACAAGCTTAGTTTGGATTAAAGACAATGACTCCAGTGATTCCATTACATTACATTACATTAGTTTCAAGTTAGCTTTACCTATAATTGGTAAGTAGTGCATTTCTTCCACATAAACTTCTGCAATTGAGTTGTTTCTTTCTTTTTTTTTCTTGGGGGGAGTGTTAAGCCAAACTAAATACATTACAAATTTCATGCTAGCACCGTTTAAACTGGTCCTTTGGTACCATAGCTTAGCTCTACATAGTATTTTATATTTTATAGCCCTTTAACATTTTTGTGGCCTGCCAGATGTGCTCCTGATGCCTTCTGATCCTGGATAGTTTGACATTGATTTTCCAAGCGCACGCCAGAGTTGAAATCAGGTCTGTAACTCATCCTAGTGATCTGTTCATAACAAAAAGTGCCTTCTGGCAGTTGCACCACAGCTGAATACTGTTAAACTGAATCCATCATTTCATTTGTTTCTGATTGCTCTATAATGTTTACATATCTTACATATTAGTATAATCTTGTGTAGAGTACAAGCTGAGGTTAAACCCTCCCGGATAGAGCTCCCTTTCTTCTTTCCTTCCTGCTAGAAAATGTAGAACTTCTTTCTTCTTTCACTGGAAGAGGAGAAACCCAGGGAACCCAAATCCTTGGGATATTTGAACAGGTTTCCCAGACATTTTTGCTATGCAGAGTGGAAAGCTGGTGCCTATTAGGAAGACATGGAGCAGGAAGCATCGTCCTCCATGAAAGAAATCTGCCACCCACTGCAATAGCATGTGGTTGTAAGTGCTCTCCAAAGACAACAGAGAATGGCTATAAGTAAACATTGCAGACAAAAGGCAACATTTTCTCTGTGATTGCATTTAATTCACATAAATAGGTATAGATAACGGCTGTGTTTTTTCACGTTAGAACTCAAAATTTAAGGCCCCAAATTTTTGGCCCTATTCAAGGTCCACATTAAACTTCCCCTCTAGTCCCAAATACCTATGGCAATAAATACTGGGCAGTGGGCTGGGAGTCAGGTACACCAAGATTTTATTCTGGCCCAGACACTGAATTGCTCCATTGTTTTGAGCTGCCACTTAACCCAGATGTGCCTCAGTTTCCCCATTTACCGAGTGGAGGAAATAGCAATAACCTGCCTTTCAGGTGAGGTGGAGCAGGTGCAAGGGGTGGGTGTTTATAATGAATTGATCAATTAATATTTGGAATTTCATAGATTTCATGGGCATTAGGGCTGGAAGGGACCTCGGAAGATCATTGAGTCCAGCCCCCTTCCCCAGGGGCAGAAAGTCAGCCGGGGTCATAGGATCCCAGCAAGATAAGCATCCAAAATTTTCTTGAAAAATAAGTCCTGAGAATGAAAAACAGTGGAATGTAAAATGTATACTGAGTATTGATTTAGGTTGGATGTCAGAGAAAATCAGGGTCTCCTTGTATGTAGCCATTCAACATTTAAAATCAAAATGGTAACATCTCTTATTCACTTGAGAAATAAACATCACTCATCCATAAATCAAAACAGCTTTTTTTTTTTTAATGCATCGTGAAGATTACAGATTTTTCTTAAGCTTCATAAAACAATGAATTGTGCTAGCATCGATCTGGCCATGCCAGCACATAAGTATTTGAAAGCAACGTAGAGTTTAATATGAAAAGGATATGGTGCCAATCTGAAAAAAAAAACATTTTCTAATTAAACCCCAAATCTATGAATGTGCTTGTTGGATGGAGCCACCGCAAACTGTGCACCATTTCCCCTGACCTACACGGGTGTAGACTCATTTACCCTAGGGGGACTGTATGGTGTCAAAGTCCAGACAGAGTTTAGACTTGTGATTATGGAAGTACAAATGCCAGATGCAAGGTGACTTAGGGAACTTATGAACCATCCAACACTAATTCAGGGAGGGAAAATTGGCATGTGTTATATGTACATCTGTAAAGTAAAGATTCACTTTACTGCTCCTGTGTTTTGGTGAGTGACGACTCTTCATAGCTCTTCCTGCACGTGAATCACAATCTTCAGTTTTGCTAGTTGGTCGTCTAGTCTGCTAAACCTGAGCTAAATTTTTGAGAGATGGCTGTCAGAGAGCAATTTGAAAACTATGAATGGTGCAAGTAGCCCTCGGCATCATAGCAACGTCTCTCATCCCACTTCAGAGTTACTGGGGAGAACTTCCCGCAGAAGACGAAATGGCAAGTCAGCGTCCCGTTGGCTGTGTCCGGTTACCCAGAGATATGTGACTGTCTCATTTGCACCATACATGCATTGAAAGTTTGCTGGAATGCGTACAAATGGTATTTTGGTAGTAAGATGATAGGAAAGCCTCAGTGTAAATGGATACGAGGCAGCACGGAAATATCCTGTCCCGGCAGATTCCTGTGGGTATCCTCCAAAATGCCGATCCAGGCTGCAGACACTCAGAACCCATTGCTCTCCAGAAGTACTCGCTTCAGGGCTGGTTAAGTCATTACTCAGCCTACACCTTCTAAAGTTATCAGACATATAGGGCAGTTTGGGGAATAGCAAGCTAATAACTTAGGAGCAATCAAAGTACAATGTAGGAAAAAACAACATCTGGATCTTCCTGTACATTTGTAAAAATCTTGCAGCCAGTCCAACCACTTGCTTCTGCCTTAATAAATAGGTGGGCAATGCATAGCTTGCTGGCTTTAGCTTCAGGAACAGTAGAGCTGTACTTGCTAGAAGCACAGATTCAAACCTCAGCAGAGTCAGTTCAACCCTTTCTCCTTCCAGATGGGTAAATTTAGTACAAAATATTTGTCCTGTGAAGAACACTTCGGGAGGAGACTTCAAAAATACAGACCTCCTCTGCCCTGACTCCTCCTTCTTATCTTTACAGTTCTTCCACTGGCTGGGGTTATAGCAAAAGACTCTGAGTCAAGACCCCTGGACTCTGTTCCCATGGCTGCCATTGCTGTATGAGCAAAGTATCTAAATAGGGATTTGGGGACCAAAGGCTACAGTCCCATTCTCTTTGACATCGGTGATGCAGACTTGGGTCTTCCAAGCTGTTTTTTAAGTGCCTAAATATGGAGTGAGGCTTTAGGAAAACACATTGCTCATGTCATAAAATATGTAACATTTTTGTTGTAAAATATGTAATGGACTGCCCATCTCACTACAACATTGTAAAGCGCTGTTTGTTAATCCGTGTAAAGCACTGGAACGTCTCGCATCAAAAGGGCCTAAAAGGACACATACGAAACAGTCGATAGCATTAAAAAAGATGCACTTTGTCATCTTGACTTGCTGATTTCAGTGCAGGACATGCCATCCAATCTTGAACTTTTAAAAAAGAAATAGAGCTGATGTCCATTGTGTCAACAGCTCACTCAGTGACATGCAGAAAAATCTTTAAGAAAGATTTTTAGTATTTCTAGCTTTAAGACTTTTAAGTATTTCTAGTATTAAGATTGACCATTTGAGGACAAATGAGGAAGATTCTCTCATAGTTGTCAGCTGTATTCTCAAGAGAAATCAGGACTTGGGATTGCTCAGCACTGTGTAGGGAAGCCAGTTTCTGCTTATTTGATTGGTTATTTTTTTAATTTAATTTTGTGTTCCTGACAAGAGTTATCTGTAATTTAATGATGGTTTGATTGTACAGAAACCTTTCTGCTGGTCTATTTACTAAACATGTGATGAACACACGCCAATAAGCCCGATATTAGTAGGCACCCCTAAAATGTTTAGCAAATCTTCTGTTAAAAATCTGACTCCGCTGTCACTGAAGTCAAGGGGAGCTTTGCATTACATTTGTTGGGAACAGGATTGGGGCTTGTATTCAAACAGTATGGGGCAGACCTTGGATGACTTTGGTAGGGCCAAGGTTTCCACCCATGAAGGGCAAGCTCCAGTTGAGAGAAAGTAGATTTGTATTGATTGGGCCAGGAGAAGTTTTCTTTTGACCTCTATCTTGTTAGTCTGGTGGAGCTCTTGCGCTAGATGTTCCTAAGTCCAAAAAAATCCCAAACCCTCAACCCTGCCACTTAAGTACCCTGGCACAGCCAGAGGAGGTGGCTGTGATGTTCCCCTTTATTTATCATCTTAGGGGTTGGAGCATTCACAGGATGTCAGAGACCTGAACTGAACTATGCCGAATCTAAATGCAGGGTAGGACAGCTTCAACAGGAAGAAAAGTGAGTTCCCTCACCCTTCTAGCTTGGTAGTTGGAATTCCAATTTCAAGCAAAAAGAGGTCATGAATCCAGGTCTTCCATGCGTTCCCATAACAGCTTAACTGCTGAGTTAGTGGATAAAAGTAGGGTACCCTGTGTGTTGAAAAAGAAGAGCAGTCTCTGTTCAGTTCTTGAGAAAAGGGCCTTGGAGACCTACGTCCAGGAGAATCTTTTAGTGAAGGAAGATATCTCCAGCAACACTTAAGGAAGATACCAAAGTCCCCCAGAGAGACAGGACTTAAGCCACAGCCCTGTCCTCAGTGTTTCCTACTGGCTAACTTTGGCAACTCTTCACTGAACCTGTTGACTTCTGTGAATGCCATTTGGAGGCACCTAGCTCTCCCTGCTCATCACGAGAGCAGAAAGACCTACCTGAGGATCTCAGACGTTGTCTCTGGACCTTCAAGTTTAATCTTAAGTCTCTGCTTTGAAAAAATGATCAGCTACGGCATAAACAACTCCGGAGTATCAGCTAAGCACAATTTAATATGTGATCTGCAGGAGATTATCTTCCCATCAAAAAGTGAATTGAATGTGCTGGAGAACTAAGGCGTTGTCCTATTTATTCCCACCTAAAATGTATCTAGTAAGGGCCAAGTTCTGAAATCTGTTGCTCGTCCTCCTTGTGTGAACATTTCCAATGCTCTAATGCCAGTGTTGGTCCCTGGAAAGCCCAGGCAAACAGGGCAGTTTGATTGACTATGTTGATTCTTGCTTTTGCAGATAAGTGAAACCCCCATTTATGTGCCTGGTGTTTGGGGGCCCTATTACTCGGCCATGGTACCTGGATTCTGGCTGAACGAAGGAGGCCAAAGTGCTACGGGAAAACTGGTAAGTCTGGAAAGAGTTTCTTCTAAAATAGAAGCCTGGTTCCTCAGTTCTAGTCAATCAGCATATCTGTGCGGAGCTATGCCAGCGTATACCAGCTGCGGGGCTGGCCCAGAATATCTTTATGAGAGCACGATGGTGAATGTGCTGCTAAAAGCACTAAACAATTAGCTGCTCAGAAGTCTATTAATTTTCAGAAGGATAAAAACTCTTGTGTTTGGACTTGCTCGGGGGGGTGAGAAAGAGTGGACTAAAAGAGCATTCCCTCTTGAAGCCCTCTTCAATACAAGTGCCAAACATACATTTTCCCTCTGCAGTCTAGGAGAGAACGAGGGAATAAAGTTAAACCTGAAAGTGAATTCTAATCACATTTGCTACAATAGAGAGATCTGTCTTCAAAAGTATGAGTAGAGGAACAGATGCTCAGATCTGCATTCAGTTTGCTAATAGATTGAAGCAGTATTTCTCAACCCACGGGTCACAACCCAAAAGTGGGTCGCAAGAAAACATGAAAGGGTCACGAACAGATTTTTAAAATGTATTCTCCTTTAAAGGAGAAAAATGTGGGAAACCGTGGCTTTTCCTTTTTAGACTGTCCCAGATCCAGCCTGCAAAGGGCTGCTTGGGTGCCCCCCTCCCTCACACACATTCCCCCTGCCACACACTCTGGGGGGGCTGAGGGTGGGGGGCAGTGGGTCGGGACTGGCCACCGATGTTAACAAATGGGTCCTGGTACAAAGAAGTTTGAGACCCACTAGATTCAAGGTTTGAAGCAGTGAAGGTCTGACTTTCTTTATCTGTAAGGAGGCATTTGGTACTCCAGGAAGATCTTTGGAATTTGTTTCTATTTTTGTTAGGGCCCGTAGCAAAAGTTAGCATAAAACTTTAGGTATGTTAGGGGAAGTGTATCTTTATTAAGACATTCTTAGAATATTCTGTTTCATGTGGATTTTTCAGCTGATGCACACAAAACAAGTAGAGAGAAAGAAATTGAAATTAAATATGTCAAACCTCCTGTTGTGGCTGGTTGATTGTCTCTACTATAGTGAAAGTTGGAAAGAAGCAGTCATAATAAAATAGGCTTTTGCCTACTCTTAGCTGTTTGAAAAAGTCCTATTTTAGGATTAAATTTTCACTGATTGGTCTGTGCCTGAAGGTGACTTTTTTTTCCAATAAAGTTTGAACATAGCCAATGGTATCCAGTGAGAGCAAAATAAAGATAGTTTCCCTTTTAAAAAGTTCCCATCACTTTTCTAGAAATTCTGCTAAGTTTGAAATGTCAAAATAGGCCTGGATAGAGTTCTTCTGAGGAGCTGCTTGTTCTAAAAAAAACCGAGTTTTCCTTCTGGAAGGCCTAAGCATTTAAACTGCATTTTCAAAATGTGTAGGAAAAGGTCTATTGCATAATTGAGATGAGACATAATTACAGACAGCAGCCAAAAAACATCCACTAGGAAGTAGAGGTAAGTTTATGCATGCAGCCTTAATTTGGGCATTTCTGAAGTCTGAGTGTTTAACTTTACAACCGTAATGTTGTAGGACTATATATTTTTTAATAAAATAAATTCTCTGTCGCACATGCACACATATCCATATATAAAACATGTACCTATGTATGTTGACTTTTAAACTAAGTTTAAAACATTTTCTGGACAGCTTTATATAGTTCATGTATATGACTAATGCCTGGTGGCTTGTTCTAATATTACTATTTCAGTGTTATAAAATTCAGTGCAGCCCAGCGCTTTGTTCCTGATACATTTATCTTTGTGCAATTTGCTTTTCCTTATCTTCTGTGCAAACCTCAGAAGGAACTTAATGTATTTCGTCTGCTGTCCATCTGGAAATGTGTGCGCATATTGAAAATGATTGTCGTTATACTGTTAATAGCCAAGTTCCGGAACTAATGAGAACTATGAAAATTAAACACATCATCTGGCTTTCGGTCAGCAGGTATTTCCAGCACCCTGAACAGTCATAGTTTTACCTCTTTATCTTTACAGTTGCCTCTGATAGGTGCTGTCATGCGTTCATGAGGTTTAAATTGTTATCCTGGAAGCCCATTTGACCCTGCTCGGTGAATTGTTTTATGAATAGTAAGGGAGACATTTCCCTGTATGGTGCATTTTACATGTTCACTGTGTAAAGGGTACGTTTATATCAGACCTCACGTTGAGCTAGTTGAGTTTCAGAGTAAAGGATGGACACTGTATTATGAGAGAGATCTGTAGAGTTTCCATGCTAGCCACTACAAGCCAACTAGCCATCAGTTAACTTCATGTTAAGAAACTGAGATGGACCTATCCCGCAACAGAGTTTGATATCAGTAATTTAGTATAGGATTTTCTCATAGCATTCTCTCTGTTAGTCTCTCTCGG
Organism: Crocodylus porosus; assembly: GCF_001723895.1. NCBI lineage: Eukaryota > Metazoa > Chordata > Crocodylia > Crocodylidae > Crocodylus > Crocodylus porosus. The sequence continues at coordinate 57,933,747 of NW_017728907.1, forward strand.
GCAGGGGTAGCCAACTTGCAGTACATGTGCTGCAAGTAGCACACGCAGCCTCTGCATGTCACTTGGCAGGGGACTGTCAGATAGGCCACAGAGCAGAAAGCAGAGGAACAGATCGGGCTGGGTAAGGAGATCAGAGTGGCGCTCAGGGTGGGGTAAAAAAAAGATTGGTCCCCAGTGCCCTAAGGGGTACGTTGTGTTAATTTATGGAGAGATGGAAAATACGCCTTTAGATTAGAGATGACTATTTTTTGGAATCCTCCTGTAAAACTCAAAACACTTTAATAGCAATCAACGAAGCACTTAACGTATATTAAAAATTGTTTCCAACCCTGCCTGGGAGTTGTTTGATTGTAGGCTTTGGTATATGTTGGTAGAACTTTATTAATACAAATTATAACATAATTTTGGTATTCGCATGGCTGCCCGATGAATTTAGTAAGAGGTACTAGCAAAGCTAATGCTGCGAAATAGTGCAGTGTTCTTGTGCTGCATGAATATTGTGCTGTCTGCTTGAGGAACACCTGAAGTCTGCAAGTAGTTAGACATTTGATATTCTAGCAGATCCAACATTAAACAGCCTTGACAATAGATATTATCTTTATAATATAGAATGAAGGAAAAATGCAAGCTAGATGTTTGCACCAGTAACACTCAAGGTGAGTTAGATTTCCAAATGTCACCATTTCTGCAATGGCATGAGATGGATTAATAAGCCTACTTTGGCTTTTCGAGACACAAGGGGTGATGTATTTTGCTTGCAGTTATACCTGGGAAGCAATAAACATATTATTTTACTCATCTTAGGTATAACATCTTTTTAAACTAAATCCTGGCTCTGTTGAAATCAGTGGGAGTTTTGCCATTGGCTTCAATAAGACCAAGCCCTTTTTCAGTAACTTGGAAGCTCTTTTGCCATTTTAGAACTGTAATTCCCCAAAATGCTGTACCAGGAGCGAACCTTTAAATTGAATTTCTTTCAATCAAGTTGGTTTTCTTCTTTTTCAGATCGAGCATGTTGTCCAGGGCCACGTTGCCTTCCCAGAATTGCAAGCGAAAGCTGCGGCCAGGTCACCACTTTTACTTCTTTACTACAGCATCTGCTTTATAATGATTTTTGATAGTAGACTGAATTCACATACCTGTAGTGCTCTCATCTCAGGACATGAGAATCAGCCAAACTGTCTGCGAACTCGGTTACCTGAATGTGAACTGATTGGAAGCATTTGCAAAGGCTGTTCTAATTATAATAATTCATGGATCAAAACTTAACAAACCTAAAATATGCCTCCCTGAGGTTAGACTACTTACCCAAGTAGTGGGGCTTGCCTTTTGCTTTGCACATCAAAGCCATTTTTGTATCCACCTGATTAGGTCACTTGGTAGCACTGAATACTTTCTATCTGGCACACCTGGGTGCCTTGGGCTAATGGGGCCTCATCATTGTGATGTTGTCAAGGACTAGGGATGAGACTAAGCAGACTGTTGCTAATAGCACAGTGGAAACTACGTGAAAGAAAAGCTCCTGTAGGAAGAGATACTTCAGGATGGTGGGAAGGGGAGTGAAAACCAAAATAAAGGGTTGTGTAAAGAGGTGTGCCTGAGCTGCAGCATTTGGATCTATATCCACACTTTCTACAGTTCTGTTTTGGATCTGGGCTTTGAGGTCAGCCACTTCAGAGCGTGAAGGCTGGCTGCCTGTGACCTGCCTTTCAAATCTAGAGCCTGAGCTTTCTACTCGGGCTCATCTTTAGTTAAAAACTCTCCAAGACTAGAGCCATAAGAACAAATTTGCCTATCTGAGGGAAATATCTTCCTTCCTTCCTTCCTTTTCTGGAATGATGAAGCATAGCAAACCTGGTATTTTTGCTCCAGTCTCTCAGCCTGCCCTAACCGGTATACAAGTCCCGGGCCTGAAAGAAACACACACATGCACGTTCACACTGATTTTGACACAGAGCTTCTCCCGGTCCCCCCCTACTTCTGCCTTGGTTGCTCTAGAAAACCCGCTACGTCCCTGTGAAATCTAGGAAGGCAATATCCAGTGACTCTTTCTTAAACAACTCTTTCTGCCTCCCAGAAGTCCAGTTCTAGCAATTGCATGTTATGTTGAACGAAGGAGACTTCATGCTTTCTAGGGTCCCTTGTGATTTAAGGCTATGACTAAATTTCGTATGACAAAATAAGAGTCAAGCTCTGTATTTCTCCCCTATGCTGAAGCTTCAGATGTTGTCCCCCCTCGTGAGAAGTTACCGTGGTCAGTCATACCTGTAGCACAGTCACACCTGTACAAGCTGTGTTTGATGCTGGTGTTGCAGAGGCACAGTGCGACAACCATGAGTGCTGAGATGATGGAGGGAACTTGTTTTCTCCCTATATACTGAATACCATGGGATATAACAGACTCATGTAGCACAGGCTACCAGACTTAATTTATATTTGAGGCTCGTGAAGATCATAAAACTGTGCAGAAGCGTGTTGATACAAAGGGTTATAATATTTTATCCAGTTAATTTACCCAATTGTACTTCTATAATGCTTTCCAGACACTGCCTTTCTAATGAAATGTTTGCATAGCTATAAATTTAGTAAACAAGCCACTTATAAATTCAACCCTCACCCGCACCGAAATTAAAGTTAACATTAGTACCTAACTTGAATGGACAAGAGCCAGGGGCCTTGCTGTTCAGGCCAAAATCCCATCTTTAACTCATAACATCGTACCTAGCTATTACAGCACATATGGCACAAACTTTCTCTTGCTGTTCTGAGACCTTATCAGATGAGACTATATCAACTGAAAGAGCTAAGTAGAAGGTGGTTATTTAGCAGGAAGTTTTGGCTCCAGCTTTGAATTTCCCGTGTTTTTCTCAGATTAATTCCGACCCTTTATATCAACGTTTGGTCTTGTCTGGGTTTTTTGGACCGTTGATGGGGAGGAGATGATGAGTTATTTGCCTGCAGATCTCTCTAAAATAAACGGTAAGGTGTTTTTGGCCTGATTCCCTGCCTTGCAAAGTCACTTACGTTTGTCAGCGCGTGCAGAGCGGTTATAAAATTGCAAACAGAATCAGTGTTCTGCACTCACCCTTGCAGTGTTATTTTATGCCAACTTCATACCAACAGCAACTGTGCAAGGTATAGGGTTGTGACAAGTCAGCGGTTTTGTCAGTTAATAATCTACAGGTATTTTTGGCATGAGAAAACATGTAGTGTGTGGTCAGGAGAGGAGGGGACTTTTTGATCTAAGCATCAAGGCTGCAGTATCTAGGACTATGTGTACGTGCCGCGGGGTCTACTTTGGTTTAATTCTCCCTAAATTGAAGCAGTGGGTTTTTAACACCGTTTCAGTTTAAGGCAAAGTAAACCTTCGTGGCATGTATGCAAGGGCTTAGGCCTGATCCTGACCTGCCTCTCCGGCAGCGGGGAAGGGAGGGTGAGCTGCCGGTGGGCCGAGTGGTCCCTGACCTGGTGGGGGGAGGAGCGGTGCTTCCCTCCGCGGCAGCAGCAGCGCCCCCCAGGTGGCACCCGCCTGCAGGCATCCAGCCCAGGCGGCCCCAGGGACCGCTGCAGCCATGCAGGGAGCACCAGGCTCCCGTGCAGCTCAGGCAGTCAGGCAAGCTCTGGGAATTAAAAAAAATAAGATCAGGCTCGCTGCTTTTTTTTTTCTCCCCCCTTTGGTGGAGCCTGCCTTCCCAGGCTGCTGCCAGGCTGCCTGCACAGCCCCGAGCTGCACGGGGCCCAGTGCTTCCCTCTGTGGCTGTAAGGTAGCAAACTAAAACGCCTCGACATGTTTTATTTTGCTGTGTCCCAAAGTCATTTAACACACATTATGCTGCTGATATGTGTAAACAGCTGCACCATTAAAGCAGTGAAAAAGGGCATTAAGCCACTTGAAAGGCCAATTTTGTGGTGTACAAATGACCTAGGTTCCTTGAACTGACAGGCACTAAACCTGATAGGGTTCAATTAACTCTTTGCTCTTGAAGGGGAGTATACTGAATTCATATTTTTGGGTCTAGAGTTCACTCCTTTTGGCAATTTTTATATTGCTTTCAGGGTTTTGTCCTCAGGTGTTCAGACAGAATTTGCAGTAGTGAAATGGTGTCTGTAAAGTACTTTGGGATCATTCAGGTCATCTGTAATAATGGCAGTTCCTTCAGTATGTGGATTTTGGGGCCAGATTTTCAGAGGTAATTAGGAATCTGAAGATGTAGGTAGGCACCTGGTAGCATTTTCAAATGCACCTATGGAGGTGAAGTACATAAGTCCCCTTGGCTTCTGAGATATGGCCGATAGTACAGATATTACCTTCTGGTGAATGTCTGCTGCTTGTTCATGCTGTCGCTTACAGACTTTTTAAACAGCCAAAGGAAAGCTCGGTGGTGGTGACAAAAAGCATTTGCTTCAAACATTCAGGAGTACAAAGCACAGCCCTACTGTTGCTAAAGGACTGAAGGAGAAAAGGGATCCGGTACAAGAATATCAGCAGCCCAGCACATGGCACTGACAAGTGTTTGAAGAAGCTCTGAAGCTCTGTCGTTCATACAGACTCAAACCTTATGGCCCAGATCTAGAGGAAGGGGAAGGAGTAAAGGGTAATTCTGGGCTGGAAAGACGCATTTAAATTTCTGCTGCATGGGCTTTGAGCTCTGAAATAGCTGCACCCACTGGAAATCCCTGCTATTAGGTACAGGTAACGAGAGGACCAGAAGGAAATCTGGGAGGTCGCATAGGCCCCATGTTGAATGATGTTGCTCTCGTCCTCTTTTTTCCTCCTCTCTCTTCCATAAAACCAGGATTTACACTGAACATGCAGGGATTGATCATTAGCAGGTATTGCTTATAATATAATCTTTAGGGAGGCAGAAAATAGAGCCGCTATTCGGGGGTGGGGGAAAGGATTGTTGTAACTCACAAAATTATCATAATTCAGTTCCAGGAAGGCACGTAAAGCACATTTAAAAGTATGTGAATAATGATGTGAATTAGTTATTTTAATGTCTTCCAAGTGCACTTCATTTTGAATGATATTCTCTGATAGCATACACATGGTAAGGTATAATTGAAAAAACATGCGGCTGAATGGTTGAATGCAAATATAAATATACAGCTGCTAGGAGGTCAGAAGTCAAAGTGGTAAAGCATATGCCAAATTCCCTTAGGGATCTCATTAGTGTGTGATTGAATATATATGCAGGGGCTAAATGAATATCACTGTTTGGACCTACAATAAATGAGACAATGACTAATCAATTGTAATTAGGGTTAGATGCTGTTATTGACCTGGATGCCTGAAATTAAGTGCCCTGCTCGGACATTCCTGAGCAGTGAAGGAAAAAGGAAAATTATGAATCTGTTGCTTGCATTTTTTCTTTGTTAGAAAAGTATTATAACCCTAACTGAAACATTTTTAACTGGAATGTCACCCGGGCCCGTGCAAGCCAGAACAATGAACAGTTCATCATTAATCCTGCAACTACTGCTGGCCCAGGAAAAAGGCTCTTGGACAATATGGAGCTGGGTGTAGTATCAGAACCCAAATAAAATAAAATGCAATTTGGAGTCTGCTCAGCTCCTCCCCAGCATAGCAGCATCTACTTTACCCTATTCCACCCTTGCTGGTCTGTTTTAATCAGACTACACTCTCCAACTTTTATGTATCGCGAATGAAAAAAATCGACACAAACAACAAGAGCATTGATAATATTTGGGGAAAATAAGGCATTTGTTTTCGTTGTTCTCGAGGAATCATATTTCTTCTTTTCCTCCTTCTCTTTCACAATATTCACACCTTTTCTCTGTGACGGGCATGTCTGCCAGCATAACTAATGCCAAACAGCTGCAGCTCCAGGAGTGACCCGCAGGCGGCAATGCCCAGGCAGCGGGGCAGCTACTTGTGAAGGTCGTTTAGTCCCTACTGTCTCCCCCCATCCCCACTGCAGTCAGGAACTTGGATCTCCTGCTCTGCGATGGTGCAATATAACTCGCCCCTTATTCTACATGCCTGGCAAGCGAATGTTTCTTTCTCTCATTTGTTTTAAGTTTGGCTTGTGGGCCTCTTTGATGGTTTTCTTGCATTTGATATTAGAGGTACAAATGTTTTATGTTCAATGAATAACCTCCCCCCCTTCCCTTTTTTCCAACTTGTTTTTCTTCCAGTGCTCAAAGTATATATACATACTTGAACAGTCACCTGGATCTGATTAAGAAATCTTTGCCTGTGGGTTTCCTCACTGTTGATTTACATGTTTGGCCAGATTTCCATGGTAACCGATCTCCCTTAGCAGATCTGACACTAAAGGGCATGGTAAGAAACAGCCTGACTTTGCAAAAGGTCAATACAGGGTAATGTTTAAAAAAAAAAAAAGTTTAGAAGGAGCTTTCTTTTTTATTTTAAACATACTCCTGCTTAGTTATTCGAAATATCTCAGCAGACCTGATTTTCTTGCTAGTATTTGTTGTTGTGATTGAATTTAGCAAATGTTTTTACAGCTTGCCATCAATCCGGATAGTTCTGATATCACTAGGGCTGCATGTGCTTGCTAAAAGGATGAGGAGGTACTTCTTCCAGTATTTTGCATGATACTTCTTCCCCTGCAATCACTCGTTATCTTTGAATACCCACCTGTCTGGACAATCTTGGCTTTCTCATGTAAAATGGATGAGCCTCTAAAACCAGTAGCAGAGATTTAGAGTGATGTATTGCAAGGAAAATTTTTTCAAATTAAATTGATGTATTCTGAATGTGGGTGTTGCATTATTTCAGTTGCTTACTAGTTGGTTTAAAGAGAAGCTGGAAAGCTCTGGTGTAATGCTTAGAGAAGGGTGCACGTGTTCAGACCTAACTAATTGACTAAATAAATGAGGTGCTTCCTTATACCCCCTCATCCTTCATTCATTTTTCAAAGCTGAATTCAGTCTTATCTTGGCTAGAGATATTTAGATGTTTTCTGGAACAGGAATAGCTGAAATATGGTATGAAGGACAGTTTTCACAGCGTTTCAGTCTAGAAGCAGAAGCAGCAACACTAGAAAACTTGTGAGAGAATATTTGAAGGTCTTTTTTTAACCAGTTTTCAACATAATGTTGTTGCTGGGGGTGTGTGAAATGGGCCCTATTCGATTTGGATTGGGATTCGGCCTGAATTGGGGACAGTGATTCGATTTGTTGATTTGGATCACCGTCCCCAATTCGATTCGGCCGAATCTGAAAATTTGATGCTGATTCAGAGAATCACTGATTTGGACATAGACACAGCTTCAAATGTTTTTTTCTACGTACCCCGAGATACCAGGTGCAGCTCATGAACGCTGCGATGCTGGGGCGGATGGAGCATCCCACAGGAACGTGGGGGGCGAGGCCCTGCATGCTCGGGAGTGAACCCAGAAGTGGTCCTCTTCCAGGTCTGCTGGGGAGCATGCTGGGGGGCCCCCCCAAACCCTCCCCTGGCTTGATGACCAGTCACAGGGGGACCCCGGGTGTCCCCCCCCGCCAGACCCAGGAGGCACCAGTCACCGAGCTGAGAGGGCATGGCGGGGGCCAGCACACTGTCCAGTGGACCCTGAAGTGGACCAGAAGTGCTTCTGGTCCACTTCTGGGTCTGCTGCCAAGCACGCTGGGGAGCACCCCACGCTCCTGTGGGATGCTCCATCCACCCCACCATCACAATATTCACGAGCCATGCCTGCTACCTAGAGGCATATAGAAAAAACATTTAAAGCTGTGTCTATGTCTGAATTGCAGAATCTTTCCAAATCTCTCCAAATCAATTTGGAGAGATTAAGGGGTCCTCTGATTCGATTTGGATTCACAGATTCAGTCACCAAATCAGGCCGAATCTCTGCTGAATCGAATCAGGGACCGAAGTTGCACACAGCCCCCTAGTTGTGGAGTCATAAAACTCTGAGAAGCTTCCAAACCTTTGGACACTTCTAACTCGGGGGTGTCAAACTCATCTGGCCCACAGGGCCAAATCAGTTGTGTGGAGCTAGTCCACAGGCCGTATCAGGCCGTCAAAAACTTTACCCCCACCCTATGCCAGGTCCAGCACGCACGGCACACACTCCATGTGGTGCCTACCCTGAGCAGTTCAGGATCCATACTGCATGCATTCTGGACCAGCTGGGTGGGGAGGAATGGTGGGGCACTGTGTGCAGCACGGATCCTAGACCAGCTGGAATGGGCATCATGATTATCATGGATCCCAGGTGGTGCACATCGTGTGCCCTGTGCACAGAGCCGGTCTAGCACATACCATGTGATTCAGCTCAGCCAAATCTGGTCCATGGGCTGTATTTTTGACACCCCTGTGTCTAACTGAACGTGCTGGAGGCAAAGGCTGCCTATACATGTGCTAGTTCGTGTTCCAGCTAGAACGCTCCAGTGTCGCCTTACCATCACACGTATTAAGCACCTGCATGTTTTAAAATGGCCACAGGGGCACTTTAGCTAAATCTTGTTGCATGAGGTTTAGCTAAAGCATCCTGCGGCTATTTGTAAGCGTGCATGCGCTTAATACATGTGACAGTGAGGTGTTTTAATTAGAGCAGGTCTCCAGGAATCACTCTAATTAAAGCATTCCCCCTACCCCTGAGTATATGTATAGGGAGCCAAAATAATTAGATGACATGCCAGGGTAGTACTGTATAGGACCATGACAAATGAAGCAGATAGAAGGGGGTGCAATCTGAATCATATGTCTCTAAGGTCTAGGATTTTTTGAGTCTCAGTGATGTATAGCTACAGTTTCTGTGTCAGGTGGTTTGTGTTATAACATCCTTTAAAATGATCATTGGTTTTTGAAGTAAGGCAAAAACCTGAGAAAGCATTGCAGGCCGTACCCCAGGTGGAGTGGGTGACTTTTAGCACCCTAAGTGTCCTGGCAACCTAAACTGAAAATACTGGACAGGGCGGCATTCTAGACAACTACAACTTTGATGACTCTGGATATCAGGAAAGTGGTAAATTGAAATGCAGGGACCGTTATCACTGAAATGGGAGGGTTCATAGAGAAAAGAACTGGTGATGCATGTACATTCTTGTACAACAAAATCAGTCTGATAATTAGGGATGAAACCCAGCTGCAAAGTTTGGATCAGTGTTTGAACTTACCCCAAATTCAGGAATGTCTGGAACTGAGGGGTTGAATCAAACTCTTATCTAACAGTTATAATGCATTCCTGAAAACCTAATTCTGGTTACAACAGTGAGAGAATCAGATCTACAGTATAAATGTAATGCTATTTACATACTCGTGTATTCTTTACTAAGAGCATCAAAACCTTTTTTCTTTAACTTTTGAGCTTAAATGGATAGTACTTGATGACACTAGTCGTCAAGTATTATCTACTGAAGCACTAATTACCCCTTGACTCATCAGCTTAAAGAAGATACCATGATTCTGATACATGTTGTTAACAAACGGCTTATGTGATCAGTGACTCATCAAAAACTATGTACAAGTTAAGCTGCATCTTTATTTCCAATTAATGTCAGGTTGCCACTTAAGCTACGGGCAAAATGAACTTCCATCTTAATATGGTGCCAGGACTAGCTACGCCCAGTGAACTGCAGTTCATACTTGTACTCGTCTGGCTTTGCAGAGAGCCGTAGCTCAGAAGGACCTGACTGTGAACAGTAACTCTATCTGTAATTTGAGTAAAGTTATTAAGGTTATCCTTTGCTCTCAGCTGTACCCCAGTGTAGAGCTCTTGGGATCCCTTGGACAACACTTTTGCAAATTTGGCTCAGAATTGAAGTTGGGTGGAGATTTTTCCCTAGAAACATTTTAGATGAAAAATAGCATGCAGCTGAGGCAGAAACTTCGAAGGGAAACATCCCTTCTCAGTGCATTTTTGTTGGTCTTTGTTTTTCAATAAACAAACTCCCCCCCCAAAAAACAAATTACATCCTTTGGCTAAAGAGAATAGGAACATTTCAAGAAAAGCTTAGTTGACCAATGTATATGGAAAGAGAGAGAGAGAGCACGCCCAAGTAAAGCCATACTCCTTTCCGAAAAAAATATATACTACAGTGGGTGTTTATTCCCCTGATATGATGACTTAATGAAAACGACTCCGTATGTTTTCTGCCACAGTGAGGGGCAAATTTGGATCTCACTTATGTTGATATAAATCCAGAGGAACTCCATTACTTAACTGGAGGCAGTTTGGAAATAAGCCTGACAAAATGAGATCAGAATCTGGTTTCTAATTATGAATTGTCTTTCACTGAAAAGAGGAACAGGGGGAGGAACAGGACCTTTTTTTTCTCCGTTTACTGTGCCAGTTCAGAATATTGCACTAAATGTATTCCCAAGCCATATGTAAAGCTTATAAGAAAAAAAAAATCAGGGAACGCATAACATGCTAATCCTCGTCCCTGCAAACTGTGTTTTGTCCATTGTTTCTTTGCAAAGGCAAGATCTGTTTCCGTGGCTCTTCCCCAGATCGGGAGCGACAAGTTTAATGTAACACTCTGCATGCCACCCTCAAAGGCAGGATTAGAAATAGCATCGATACAACAAGAAACATGCCTTGTGTGCTGAAAATGCTGAGAACTTCCATTTCTGCTGGATTTGTACACTTTTTTTTTTCCTTGTTTTTTCCGCACAGGTTGTTGGGCTCACGCTGTCTCAGGGCCTTGATGATCTCGCCCTTATCTACTTGGCCACAATTCAAGCCATTGCTGTAAGTCATTTTATAGAGCCTAAGTTGTGTAAAAGCATGAAGGACTTCAGCAAGCTGCACCCTGTTCTGTGGGGGATTGATGGTGCCCCCCTGTTAAATAGATGAATTTACTAAGTTGACATCTTAAAGGAGCCAGGTGGAGCGTAGAGTGCCCATTCCCTTGGCAAAGGGGCGGGGGTCGGGCCTAAGGATCTGTTTAGGTCCCTTCCAACCCTAAGCACTGTGAAACTATAGAAACATGTAGGAGTGAACCAGGTTTTAAAATCCCTGAAGTCCTAATTTACTCAAAGGATGAGGGATTTTGGATAGCTAATAAATGAGAGTTGTGCATTAAGAAGCTTTTGGTCTTTGTTGTCCTTGGGAGGCAAAACGTGTAAATATATACACCCAAGGGGGCATTAACTGCCATGAGGAGGACAGAGGCACAACCTTACCCCAAACCAGAAGTCCAGTTCTGCCTGAACGTGCATAGTGGGATGCCTGGCGGTATGACCGAGCCTAGGGGGTTGCCATGTGTGAGATTTCCTCGCCCAGCCTATAAAGGAATCATTCACTTCTGTGGAGTCCTGCGGTAGCCTGTCCAAAGCCTGGGATGGATGCAGGGACCATTTGCCCCAAGTACTCGTGGAGGGTGACATTCGTTGGGGAGCACTGTTAGTGAGGGTAATGCATGGACGAACGCTATCAAAATGATGAAAGAAGCTGGATAGCCGTATGCAGGAAACAGCTCACGAGAGGGATGTGTTATCACTCTTCCTAAATCTGTGGGTTTCCCCTCTAGCTGTTGGGACTTCTGCCTGTTTGGAGGGGCAGATGGTGTAAAACATTTGGGGTTTCTCAAATCAGTATTTTCTGTTTCGGTGGAAAATGTCCAAAGAGTTCTGCTCACTGAACAGCTACAAAAGAATATTTGCTCAGCCGATGCAGCCAGGTTGAATTTTTAGCTATATAATGCCTACAATTGACTTTTCTCTCTCTCTGCCTGTGTTTTGAATTAATGCTTATTACCTTAATATCAACCCACCTCTTTTTCCTTAATTTTTTTGTTTTCTCATTTCCATACAATTCATTACACGAGCTGCCTAGAGTTGTCCCTATAGGTAGTCTGTTCACACAAGATGGGGCCTTGTACATTGCTGAAATTAATTATCTTTCCAGCTGTCACACAGTAATACAGCCATGTTTCTCTGCCATCCTGGGAGTTAACACTTGCTGCTGTTTTCTAATGGGACAGGGGTTTATGGATAACAATGACCAGTATGGTGTGCAGAATCCCAGCATTGCACCCCGCCATCTGGAATAGTAGCACAGGCAGCTGCTGTCATTTTATTATGAATTATGCATCTGACTTGTTAGCACTCCTTCTTCAGGAAATACTGATCAGTTAATATAAACCTGGAATTCGTTAGTGCCAACTGTTGACCTTTCTTTGAGGAACATAATGGTGTTATACCTGATGCTTTAATAAAATCCTCTCATTTAAATTTAAGAATGTCTAGGAAAGTAGACACAATGCCAGCTACTGATATAGCCAAAGGAAAGAAGCTGAAAACAAAAACTTTTCAATACCAAACAGGTGCTCAGTTATTATTTCATGCTAACGAGCTGGAAGCATTCTCTGCTGGACATCCTGGGAAAGCCACCTATTATCTCATTGCTTTGTTCTAAATACCACATTTTAGCATTAAATGCAGCAGCCACCGGCCTTTTTCTATAATGAATTTTATTGATGCATAACCTCAAGATAAAAGACCATCTCCTCCGTTTCTCTTCCTGGTAAGTTAACACGCATCCATTTGCTTTTAAAACACCATTGAAACAACAGGCAATCATAATAAATCGACAGAGGACAATTTGTGTCTGCCCTTCCTGATACGATTTATTATATACAAACTTAGTTATTAAAAAGTTCCCCCCTACTATCACCTACTTTTTTTTTTATGTCTGTTGTGTAATGCAGCAAGAAAAGATTTCCTGTTCACTAGAGGCCCAAACCTGCACAACCCCTTGACTTTGACGGGAGATGCATCAGACTTTAAACCCAACTGCAAATCTTGTCAAAAAACCTAGGTCTACCCCTGGAATGTTAATCTCTAGTTTTCTTTTCAGTGTGAAACCCTTTTCTCTTTTTTTAAATCAAATTAGCATTTGAAGCCCTCAATTTGCATTTTGTCCAATCCAAGATTAAATTAGGTTTGTTTTTTTTCTTCCCGTAGTGAAATAAGAGCAGTTTTAATTTAAATTTCTCTGTGAATAAAATTTTCCAGGCAGGTAAACACACAATAATTTTCACAGCATGTTCTTTTTCAAAGTATTTGGGGGGGGGGTAGGGGCAGCGAGAGTGAGAGAGAGAAAGTGCATGTTGTGAAGGAAGTTGTTAATAAATTTGAATTTCAGCAGTAGCGAAAGAGAATATCCTTTAGCTACTCATGTGGAACAATTTGGTGCAACAATTAGACTACTGTGGGCATGATCATAGATATAATTGTGGTCATCAAAGCCAGTTTTTAGGAGAGGGTTTTTTGGAATAGTTTATTTTTCCATAATTAAATTCGTGGCTGTGTGATTTGGAAATTAGCCCTCTGTGTCAATAGGGAAGTGATGGATTTAGTCAGCTGGCCCTATGGCTGTTGCAGTTCCTCCTAACCACTTTGCCTGAAACCAAAATATATCTGAAGGCCTATCCAAAGTCATGGCAGCTATTCATAATAAACATCCCAAAACTGGTGAAATTCAACTAGTTTTAGTTTTCAGTAGCAACCTGAGCTTCAGTTTGCAGAGGGATTTACTGTGAGCTACAGGCCTTTTCATTAACTGGGGGCCCAGTGTCAGGAAAATGTTGGGCATAGCTGTATTTCGGACTTAATGTGCCAAGCAACACTGTGCTGAAACACATTGCATGACTGCTTTTGGTACCTTCAGAACTAGAAATAGGGTAGCTGAGCTGTGATCAAGCCCATTGGCTCCATCTCACAGCAGAATGAATTAATTCCACTTAAAGCATCTCACCTTTTCAGTTGAGAAAAACATGTTTTGTTTTTTTTTAATGGTGTCAGTTAAAAATGAGCAATAGAGGGGGGAAAAAAGGATTTTTAAAGAGTTATATAGAATCACAGAGATCTAGGGCTGGAAGGGACATCCATAGGTCATCTAGTTCACTGCCTTTTCATGAAAAACATGAAAAGGAAACAGAAATAGTTGTTACTGGTTGAACCAAAACAAAATTCTTCATTTAGCCCAAACACTTGGAAAAAAACTGGTTTGGTCAGACCCTAAACCATTTTTCCCCATTTTGCTGCCAAGCCATAAAAAAAAAAGGCCATTTTCTATAAGCCTGTGGCAGATCCTTCAAATTGTGCATATCCTGACCTGTGAAACTAGAAGAGTTCTGCTCTTTCCTTTTGGTACCCCAGTCACTTTGATATACTATCATAGCCGTGCAAATCAGTGCCAGTGCTTGAACCAAGTCCCCCTGGTTTGGAAGGGAGAGTACTGAAGGCAAAAACTTTTAAGAAAGGATCTTTGACTTCCTTTCTCCTTAGCGTAACAGATCCCTAATATATTAGCCTTCAAATTATCCTGCAAGACTAATTTGTATTGGGTAGTGTTTTCAGAGGCATATCAGCTGGTGGTGGATGGCGCAGCCATTCAGTGTCTACTTCTGGGACTCTTAACTGTCTCCTTATTCCCTTGTAGCTGCTCAGTTCCCGTTGTCCCTCCCGGCCCCAAACAGCTATTTTTCAGTGGTTCCACTAGGTTTCCTTTGATCTTTCTGATCCTGGGTCTTTGCCATCTCACGGCCAATTCTGTTGGCCCTTTGGGTGTTTCCATTTCAACTCTCCATAACTGCAGACAAGCTGCTGTCAGGTCCTGCTCTCCTCTCCATCCGTCTCCCAAGACGTTTCCTCCAGCCACGTGCTTTCATATACTCTTCAGTCTTGTACCTGATACCTTTTGCCTTCTTTGACTTCTTTTGTTCCTAATATTTGAGAGTCAGCCTGGCTGCGTGTACATGAGGCGGTATCTTGTGGCTGCTGCGCAGTAGCGTTGCATGGCATGAAGCGTGACACGGCACTACGGCACAGTAGTATGAGCTGCAGTGCAGTCAGCGTCACCAGAAAGCCGTTCAGGGATGCTACTGTGCAGTAACTCTGGTTACTGTGCAGTGCTTTAGTACTTGAGTATGCAAATGCAGCACAGTTGGCATCTCGTGTCGACGCAGCCACAGTGCTTCTTAGTGGCCAGGAATGAAGCTGAATCCTTAACTCCGTTGACCTACTTGTTGTCCTTAGGTTACCGTAAGGGGCTCCCAATAGCCATACATTTCCATCTCCCTTATAATCACTTAGTGTAGGTTCTCTTATGGGCGTGTTTTCCTCCTGAGCACATCAGTCTTTTTCTGTCTTTGAAGTTAGGAACAAGACACATTTTGGAAACTATGCAGGCTGCAGGGCACCGCATCAACACGCTGTTTCTGTGTGGTGGGCTGAGGAAGAACCCCCTCTTTGTGCAGATGCATGCTGACATTACTGGTAAGCTAGACAGAGGAAGTGGGGGACGGAGAGTAAACTGCCATATTATTTTAGGTGGCTAAAAACTTTGTGTTTGGAAAAATAAATACTCTCTTTATATGGAACTCTGCTTGGCTGGTTGGCCAAAAACTGTGTAATGAAATGCTACTTCCTGAAAGTGGATTTTCGGACACCTAAAGGCATCGGACTGACACAAAGATGTGGTGGAAACAAAAGTATCTAGTCCACATTATTAACAAATAGGCTTCTCAGAACACACAGAGCAGTTCTTTGCCATTTCTAGGAGAAAATGCAGGAAAACTTAAGGGCAAATTGTAATCCACCTAGAGACTTTATAAAAAAAAATGTCCCATTAAATAGTGTAGCAGGGATGTAATTCAATGTAAAAGTTTATGTTGGTTTAAACCTTCTATAGAAATGATTCAGTTCTGGTAATTAAACCAGATTCCGCCAATCTAGCCCTATACTTTTTTCTATGGAACGTGAAAAATAACGTTGGCTTCATCTCAGTTGAGTACTGTGTAACCTTCCCCTAACATCCATTGTTTATACTGAACATTTTCTTGATTACATAGCCTTTCTTATCTCAGTTCCTTGGGTGCTCATGTAATTCAGGTACTATAGGACGCAGTTCTGTACATCTTTACTCCTGCTGTCTCTCATTTGATAGAATTTCACATAGATAAAGGGCCTGGTTTATACTTTTTATAGGAGCAGATGACAAGCTTGCACTGCATTTATAATCTCCATGCAGTCTTCATAGGCATGGTATTGTCCAACATCTGCACATCAATTCAATATACTGTAAAAATTTAGAAACATAATATAATTTACTTAAAAAGACTTTATAGAAACCTTGAACTGTGTATGGATTGGATGACTTTCAAATGAGGAATGGTCAAGCTGTTTTGGATAAATCTAAAGCTCAGATTTGGGGTATTTGGTGTGGAGATTGGAATTACCTTCACATCAAACACAACTTCTTACCTTGGTATAGGAAGAAAGATGAAAGTCTGCATTATGTAATTATAGTAAACGAAAGCAGAAACAGAAGCAAATGATATGACCAAGGCTTGTGTGGATGCAGTATATCATAGTGGTGCTTTCTGTTTGTCAAGCACGATTTTATCAAGTCCACACCTTTCCTTATCTAACTAACAGATAGCTTAAAGTGAGTTAATTGCAAATAGACTCACTATTGGAAACTGCTTTGTGATGTCTACTATAAAAGCTTTATTAATAGGTATTCTGATTAAAATTTAATCAGGAGTCTCTGGACTGTAACTAACAGCCAAGTACAATTCCAGACAAAAAGGCCTTTTTGCAGTCTTGGAATTCTCCTGGTTTGTAAAATGTGTGACTGACAAGGGATGTCAGAGTTCATCTAACTGAAATGCTCTTGGTTCTGTTGAACTCATTAGAGCCTGTCCGATAAAATAACTCACATTCCAGGATCAATCCCCCATTCTTTCAGGAAAAGAAAAAAATCTGAATATATTACTGTTAGCTGTAAGTGCCCATTCTGCTCAACCACGCAGACTATCAGCAGAGAAATTCACAGGCCGCTTTTAAAGTATCAGTTGAAATGGCAAGGCAAGATGAATATGTTCATTCTGAAGACTGGGAAATAGTCAGGATGCTTTAAAGCATGCTGCAAGTTGCTCGGTACTTCAAAGGTCTACCAATACTGAGACTAGCGGTGAACTTTCCTTTTAGTTGGTCCGGGCATATTCAGGTTTAAATCCTGACCTGTAGTTGCAGATTTGGAGGAGGAATACAAAGATGACCAATTCTAGAGCCACCGATATTGGACTGATGCCTTTTGGGAACACCTTAAAAAACTTCAGAGATTGGTCTAAATTTACACAGTTTATACAATTGCATCTGCCCGGCAGGAGCCGTTCCAGCAAGCAAGAATCACCAGGGCACAGGAAGCTCTGGCTAGATCCAGTTTGCCCCAGTCACTCCTTTTGTGCCAGCTACGAGGTGGTAGGTTGTATGGAAGGCAGCTCCATGTTACTACAAGGGTCCCACTGTCCAGCTTGTGCCCATGGGAAAGCGCAGATCTGCTATATTGCAGCTACGTGTCTGGCTCCCTGAATGTTGAATGATGGGTTTTTGTATTAATAATAATGTTTTCCACTTTGAAGCATGAAGGAGAATCCATGAGCATATGCATAGAAATTCCCAGGCCCCATCATGTGGGCAGGCATATGTAGAAGTAGCAAGTGGCTTAGCAGTTTCAGCATCATCTTAGTCACTTTTACTCCTTGCAGACATATGACCAAGCCCTGCTTGTTATTGTCAGGACTGGCTCATCCATTCACAGAAGCAAGCATTTTCCTTCACCCAGTCACAGATAGTCAGAGGATTCACAAATGTATTCAATACTGTACAAACACCAACAAATCATTTGCAACAATAACTTGCACGATAGCCTGAAGCTAGGAAAATAATTAGATTTGCTCCCTTTCTACGTTTTTAATGGGCTGTGAAGAAAATGAAAACATTTGTATTTTCTTTGTACCCCCATATATTTTTTCTGCTTGATTTTGTTTTCACACTGAACTGGGTGGAGACCCATTTCTTTCCTGGAGGATTATGGAAGTTGGAAAACTAATAGATTTATGATATTACTTCGGTTATAAAGTCTAATTCAGGTAAAGAGGAAAAGATTTCATATAAGGTTTGAGGAAACCCCCAGCTCATATTTTTAGACCTTTCAGCAAAAACAGAAGATTAGACCCAGCATTTTTGTCCCAGCATATATATGACCCAGCATATATATGTAGGGAAGGGAAACTGGACTCTCTCACTTTTTTAACTCTTTACATAGAAGCCAAAAAAGGGCCACAGCTCACTTTTCTTTCCCCTGTAGGTATCTTTTTTATAGTGGGCAAATGGTGTTGTCTGGGTTGGGAAGATATTTTTCAGTGCAATTTGTGTGACACATTTTACCAATGTTATTTTGTATAAATTCTGCATTTTGCTTAGAGCTTGGGGTAATTAAGGGAATCATTCTACACTGACCTGTAGCAGAAGCAGTAGCTGTGCAGAGTCTATGAACTTAGTTCATACACAGGTTCTCCCAGCCTCCCTCTTTTTTTTTTAACTGTAATTATTTATTGTGTATTTAGTGCTATGGTACTTCGTTCTCCTTAACAGAGGTGTAATTCTTTCCTGTATAGGCAAGCCTGTTGTCCTGTCCCAGGAAGTGGAATCTGTTTTAGTTGGTGCTGCTATTCTTGGAGCTTGCGCTTCTGGGGATTTTGCTTCCATACAGGTATGTAATAATGGAAAAACCTGAATCCCTCTGTCTTCAGGTTTGATTTGTAGTTTTTTTGAGTCTGGAATCATAGAAGGGTATAATTAAGCTGAAAACCAATTCTACACAGCAGGGAAGTTTCCTGCTTCAGTTTTGCCTCCTGATTTTTTTCCTCTACCAGTGCCATATATGTATTGCTCCTGTGTGTTTGAGAGACATTTTCCTTTTAAACGTGGGGAGAAGTAAATACAAGTTACTCCCTATAGAATTACCCACATAATTTGGCAGATGACCAAGCTAAGCCCTGGTCTAAAAGGTGGTTCTTGTAGGTATAGAGAGATATCCACCCACATACAACATAATGCAGGATCCAGTCCAAAGACTATTACCACTGCTAGCAAGGCCACTCTTTCATCCCAAGTTATCATCTTTGTGGTTTGTCCTCCTTCCACTTCCTTAAAATCAAAAAATCTCAAACATGTAACTATTGCCTGGCCAGAATAAACACAGCATATATCACCTATCGTGCTTTTGGCTGGAGCTTAAGAATATTTGCTCCAGATACTTAACTCTATTAATTGTAGTAGAAGTAGTAGTAGTAGTAAGGCTTATCCTCTGTGGAACAACTTCTGGGGGGGACACAGCAACAAGCATGAAACAGATGCTGTACTGCCTCGTGTAACAGTAGTATATGTAACTTCTGCATGTACGTAAAAGGATATTTATATATAGTGAGTTAACAGGACAACCTCTCTTTTAAGGGGCTCCTTTTGTAAGTGAATACAGTTGTCATATAATAGCATTTTGGACTTGTACTGAACTCACAGTTTCTTGGGATACTGAGCCAGAGTCTCATTCCACGTTCATTGACAAGGACCCATTGAAGTTGGAAGCAGATCTGCATTAACTGAGGGTTTAGCCCAGGGTCTCACATGTTTCCAAAGGCCTGAAGGCTCTGCTGAGTGATATGGATTGGCTTCCGTTAGTGAAAAGGCATTCACTGAAACATACGCCAGTGCAGCAAATTAAGATCTTGTAATAAATTGTATCTGTGTTGTATAATTGTACTGCTTATAGCTCAGGCTTGATAATTGTGATCAATGTAATTGATTTTGATAAAAGCTTCTGGTGACAGGGCTTCATATGAATTCTTGCCATTCTGTTAATCTTTTGAAGATTACTTTCTGGCATTAAATATATGGGTGTTTAAAAGTTCAGAGTTTAGCCTGTCATGCAAACTGATACACGGTAAGAAAACTCTTCAGTTCTCCTCGTAGCAAGTCTAATTGTGTAAGCATTAGTAAATCTTGTGATGTAAAGTTGCTAGCGGTCTGATACCTTTCCTTTTATGTGGTTTTACATAACGTTAACTTCTTTTTTTCTTGTAAGTATTTCTTCTTACCCTCATATGCTTAAATATTTCAAAAGTATGACATCCCAGAATGTAAAAACTATACATTGTATTCAAGCCTGTTCTTTCAAAAATCTTTCTCACTTAAACTGTGACTGGACCCTTTTAGCTAAACAAATCAGGGAGCTGTGAATTTAAAACTTGTTTGCCTCTTGAGTGAAAACACTATGATGACATTGTTGCAGAAGTGTACACTTTTAATATGAAGCCAAAGATACCAAGATGAGGCACTAGCACTTCTTGGTTGATTTTGTGAGTCTGCAGAAGTTAAGACTAACATTGGGAAGGTTAAATGCCTACATATACGGCACCTTCATCTATGTTTTGGCATCTAAGCAGAAATTGTATAATTTGATGTGTTCAGTCCTCATCTCTCTCATTAGCCTCAAACATGCAGAAATGTTTCTGAAGGTCCTATATGGTAATACTGTATTTCATACTGTATGCGCTTTGATAATTTATCTGGATTAGCTGTTGCATTTTTGGGTTGGTCGGTGTCTTGCTTCAGTTTCAAATTCAAAATAAAGTATCTGATCCTGTGATAAAGACAGCATGTCATGGTAAGTTGCAAGGAATCGGTTAGAAGCCCTGTGTTTTTGGCTGAAAGACTTCATGATGGTCAAAATGTAAATGCAAGATGAACTAGCTTTATACTGTCAAAGATACATTGGAGAGAAACTCTTAGGGCATGATTTTCAAAACTGCTTGTGCACACAATTAAACTGCCAATTTGTATGTGCTCTTATTGTATTAGGTCATGTAACTAGTGGCTACTTTGATGCAGTTAAAGGCATTTTGAGTGCACAAAGTACCTGGTTTGAAAACATAATCTCAATAATTACATGGCTGGATTAGGCACATAGAAACTAGTGGGGTGAGTTACCAAAAAGAAGAGTTGCTTTCAGCCAGAATTTTTTCCCCCTCTGAATTATAAAAAGGACTCAAAAGAAGTTAGTGTATGCAAAAGGGGAATAAATGGAATATTTCCAGTTGAAATTCATCCCAGTGCTGTAGTCCTAGGTGGGAAACCTGACTGCCCCAAAGGCCCCCTCCCTTCCCTTCCCTTCCCTGTTTCCCAGCAGTCATTTTTACCATGCCTGACTCAAAGCTTATGTTAGCTGACAGGAGTGATGCCACTCATCTAAATGGGCATTGGATCAGGCCCATTGCATTTCCTCAAGGCATCTGTGCCAAATGGAAAACGGATCTTAGAGAATGCAAGTGTCTCTATCTCCATAGGCGTCTGCATCATGCTTATTGCTGTGGTATCTGTGTATCTTGTTCAGTGGGGACCAGTCTATGCCCATGCATCCAGTCCAGCATTCGGTGACATTCCTGCACCTTTGGCAAGACTCAGCCCTATGTGTTTTCAATGAATATATTTTTTGATGATAGCAGTTCTTGTATATGCATTGTCGATAGCTATAACAGTGGCAAGGCACAGTAAGGAATTAAATATTTAAAATATTGTTAAAAGAATCTACCCGCTGACTACCCCAGATCAAGAAACAAGAAAGTATGTAAATGCCATACTTTTTGGTAAACAGATATCCCATATTGTAATCCAATAGCTTCTCACTATGTTGAGCTCCTGATCAAAAGCCTCCCTACACCAAATTGGATTTTCCCCAGTGAACTACCTGGGCATCTTGTCCAACTTGTTGTTTGTTATTCTTGGCAGTGAGAATGGCTTGTTACACAGGAAGGTATCAAGCTGTCCACCTAAGCACATTTTTTCTTACAAATTAACGACCAACTTACTTTCTAATTCCCACTCCTCCCCACAACTTAACAATAGTCCAGTTGCTCATAAAGGAGTATAGTACGTTTCTTTGGACGAGTCAGATTCCTACTCTTAAATCATACAAGTGTCTACTCTTGATTCTTATTTTCCAAATAAGATATCTATATTTTTATCTCTCATGTGAGACCAAGGCAACGGGAAAAGTTAGTGACTCGTGGATTAAAGGAGATTTCTTTCAAAGTATCAGATTCCCGTATGGTCATTTTCTTTATTGCCCACATCTGTATTAACAACTGAATTCTCAGTATCCTGCACATCTTGCAGGGAAATGTTTGAAAGGTTACTACAAAATTTGTAACAGTCCAGGTTACAATCTAATTTGCCGGATTCCTTTGTGGGTTTAAAAGCCCAAGCTTTTATTCAAAACTGCAATGTCTTCCTTAGGTAATTCTACCAAGGAAAGATTTATAACATCCATCTCTGATGCCTGGTCACCACATGTTGTTCCTTCAAAGAACGTTGACTTCCAAATATTTCTCTTCATTTACCCCCTCTGCGATTTTTGTCCTCTGTGGTGAAAGGGAATTAAAACATTTGTCCAATCGAAAAAAACCCCGAAACCTTAGCATGATCAGAATTATCCCCTCATTTCATCTTTTGATTATTTAGTCTCTAGAGTCTCCTGGGGGAAAAATCTTTGGGGTTTTTTTTCTTTCTCTCTTTGGCTCATCTTATAGTTTGTCCCAGCCATTCATTTTTTTTTTCTTTTAACCAGCTAGTTTTGTCTCTTTAATGGTTCTGGAACTACAAGCTATGAAACAGCCCACCTGGGCCAGCACTGACACCGGAGACAGTTCAGAGCAGTTCATCGCTATATAAAAGTCCATGATGTTGAAGGATTTTTGTTAAATTTGTACGCGCGGTCTAAAATAGTCTTAGCACTGATGACTGAGATGGATCCAGGGTATGGGCTATAGCCATTCCTCTCATGCCGGGATTTTGGTTTGTCATTTATGTACATTTCTACGTGATTTTTTTTTTTTTTTTTTTTTTTTGCTATAGTGAAGATACAGTTGCTGGTTTCAAAGGCCAGTGGTTCCTTCTAGGTAAAAGTGTTCAATAAATATATGTCAGAGTTTCAAGTATATCCTTGTTACTCCGCTTCAGTTATATGTAACTGAAAAAGGGAAAGAGGAGGCTGTTTGAGTTGGCTGTCATCCAGCTCTTTCTTCAGGATCGCCTTCTCTGTCGGACACAGCTCATACACGTGAGAACAGAAGTATTGCCTTATAAAAGCCAGTGACCCCACTGATTAGTCCCTAATTTCACATTAAAGTAATTAATAAAGTTATCTTTAGAAAACCTAATTACCAACTTTCTGTTGGTCCTGGCATTTTAAGGAAGAGCCTTTTCACTGAGGCAAAGATGAAAGAAGAGAAACGGCATCCAGTGCAGTGCAGTGTATTTTACTGGGAGCTTTTCTGTAACCGGGCAAATTGTTTTGGCATAAACACTGAAGAGGGAATAAGGGGTTGACTTGGGCCTGATTCCCTGCCTCCCAATGCTCTTCCTCGGCACTGTGTCTTGGATTTGCACCATTTTGATCCTCAGGAGCACTGGAAAATCACTTAGCACATAGTGAGTGCTACTGCAAAGAAAATGCAATAGATAAACACAGTACTACAAAAACTGTGTGCGTATGAGTGTTTTACCTGTGCTGGTTGACATGGATATGTTTATATATTTGCAACTGCATGCATGTGTAGTTCAAATGGTGGGTTATATTTGCATTTCTGTGTGTGGATGGATGACACGGGAGGAGTGTGTGGTTGCGCAGGGGCCTGTTCCTCCCTGTATTCCCCAGTGCTTTGTCACTCTGTGACCTCATTTGTGTTGTGTTAAGTCTCCTTTCCCTTCCCATCTCAGTGATCTTTCCCCGCATCCCCCCTGGGGCCATATTCACGATTGCATCCTCCTTCTCCATTACTGTTTTGTTCTTATTTGGGAGGACTGCCAGGTATTCCCGCTGCCTTCTCCTGACCTGCTCCAGGCCTGTGGAAGTGGACTGTCTTTTCCCTCTGTCTGTCAGAGGAAAGCTGGACTCTTGCCTTTGGGGCCTCTTCAAGCCCCCTGCTGTTGCGGCTACTTGGAGACAGGAAGCAGAGTTTCAGATATCCTTACCAGCTACTGGTTGGCCCCAGAGATGAAGGGGACAGTCCAGTTGAGCTGTCTGTGGAAGTAGCTTTTGGGATCAGGAAGTGGTCTCCCCTCCTTCTTTCCCTACCCTTCACTGTAGGCTCAAAGTCAGGGGAGAAAGTCCCTCGCATGCCTACTTTGCATGCCTACTTTGCATGCCTACTTTGCACGCACATATTATACTTGTGCCAGAACAAGATCTCTTGCCGTCACTTGGCCTCTCATTCTGTTTGATCAGCTACTGAGGTCACAGTTTTGAATCCGACATCATCGTGTTGCCATAGAAATGCTTGTGATCTCATTAATTCAGCTAGAGACAAGTAGGACCTGAGAATGGATTTCATTTTTAAATATGTATAGGAGATTTCCCAGTATGAAAGCAACTTTTTAAGTTACTCTGTATATAGTTTCCTGTTAGCTTAGGCTGTTAAGCAGAAAGCTGACATTCACTAAAGCTTCTGTACACCTTTTTTCTCCACTTACATTTAAACAGGAAGTTGTAGATACAAACTTGCTAAATAGATACTACAGGGTACTGACCAGCATTGTAGAAATACCTAAGCAGTGTATTAGTTGCAGTATTTAAACAGTTTTAACTACTTTTAACGGCATGGCCCCTGAAGCAATACCCATAGCTACATGACCCAGGAGCAGTGGGGCCAACCTTTTTGGTAGATGTGCCACAGATTAGTCCTGTACCTTCCCCGAGAGGCACTCGGATCCCCTTTCCTTGTCCAATCTACTGCGCTGCTTTCTGTGTGTTATCTTCCTGACTTCCTGATCTGCTCTCTGTTTTCTTCCCTGTTCCCGCTGCTTCATCTCCTGTGCTGTGGTCTGTTCTCTCCCCTATCTGCTGTTGTGTTGCCTGTCACCTCTCTGATCTGCTCTGTGCCACACACAGGGTGCATCTACATGTGCGCTTTACTGCAGAGTTGGCTGATTATCTCCAGAGTAAAGCGTCACCATTTACACATGCAGCGGTATAAAGGCACAGTAAATTAATTACCTCTGCCATAAGATAGTACTATCAAAGACAGTACTATCTTATGGCAGATTAAGTAACTGCGCTGAAACGAACATGTAGATGGTGACAGGGACTGGCTGGACCACGAGGGTGCTAAAGTGTGGGAGCTGCCTGCTGGCTAGCCGCACAGCTCCGCAGGTTCTGCACCCTCGTGCCCAGCCCGCCCCTCCACTGCCTGGCGCTGCCACCCGGAGCCTAGGGCTGACCCCCAGGATCTCCTGCCAGCCAGGGCTGCTCCTCCCCAGGTCCAATTGCTGCTGTCCCCAGCACACCTGCAGACATCACGTCACATTTATTCCACATGTAGATGTACCCACAGGCTGCCCATACTGTGGCACTAATGTCACAGGCTGGCCACCCCTTCCCTAGAACCTCCTGACATGTAAGTAAGGTCTGTTATTAGGAGGGGAACAGGTTTCTTGAGACAGCTGGAGATGCTCTGTATGAAATGGTTAAGTTACAACTCCCTGTTACCAGAACTGGGGAGGGTTTTATTTCTGCACTGCTTGGATTTTCTCAGTGAAGTGGCAGTGTGTCAAATTTGATTTAAAAAAAAAACAAGTAAATATTACTTGGGCATGGGTGGAGGTTTATATTGGTTTAACAGGGACTAATCCCATTTTTGGAGTTTCTGAACCAGATCATCATCTGATGAGATTTGGAGTAGCTTCATTGGCTTCAACATAGGCAGAGGACCTGGCCCACTATTTCTCTTGCAAAAATTGCCACTGAGTCAAGGGCTGAAGTCTGTAAAGATATTCATCTCTCTTTCTGGATCTTTAATGGGAAAAGCGAGGAGGTTTCAGGGAGGGGAAAGTTCTTTCCTTAATAACTTGCAGAATCAAAAGGGACAATCAATTGGGCTTCTCCCTATTAAGTCAGGGCAAGTCTCTTTCCCTCATTTCATTAAACATTTAAAGCACTCTTATTTCTAAGAAGAGTAAATTGGTAATTAAGTGCTATAATCAACTTGTGTAAACATAATGTTGAAGGAGAGAAGCAAATTAATCATTTTGTTGGCTTGCTCTTACTCTATTAATGCACCCTTTACTACTTGTACTAAGGAGCCTCCTGCAGCATCAGGATAGTTTTTATTCTCCGCTCCTTTAATCAAACATTTTGGATAAACACAGGTGCCCATTTAGCTTTGCCTGCTTCATTTTTATCATCTGTGTTTTGACTGCCAGCAATGTTACCATGTCGTCTTATGGATTGTTCACAGTTTTGGTTCTTCTGCCCATTAGAAATCAGTGAAGAGCAATCACTTTATTTCACATATGTAGCTAGGATTTCAGGTGATAACCAGTTCTCGTCACTGTTCTGTTAACCAGAACCAGATTCAGTGGCTCAAGGGTTTATATCCTCTTACGACTTCCAGTGAAGTTAGTATGGCACGTGTGAAACCACCGAAGAGAGAAAGAGGAGAGGAAACAAATAAAAATGGAATGATTTAGGTGCCTTGCAGACTGCTTTTCCTATTACTGACAGCTGTAGCGTAGGCTGGCACTGTTGTCAATCTCCCCAGCAAAGGTGGAGACTGACAAGAATCACAGCTACTTCTTTGTGCCTAAAGATGAACTCTCTTGATTAAAATGAGGGAAAGAGTTGGAGCAGAATGAGTGAAATTGCCATAGCTTTCCAGTCCCGTCAATAGGGGAATGAGTTTCCAGTTAGCCTGGGATGTTCCATGAATGCTAACTTCACTTTTAAAACAAGTGAGGTAGGCTTACAGATCCATTATCTATTTATTTCAGATATTGAAAGGGCAGTATTTACATATGGGTGAATCTAATCCCCAGATAGCAGTTTAATCCAAGGAAACTCCCCTACACCTCTCCCCGTCACATTTTAAAGATGGGGCTATAGATGATGGCATGGTATATTCACAAAAGCACTAAAAAAAGTAGCTCCTTGCACTTCTGCTATTTACTGATACATGATACTTGTTGACATCTGTTGCCCTTCTCATTTAATGAGAGCTTGCTTCACTTACTTCAACATTTCCACATTGCCCTGCTCCTGAAATACACTGATATAACGATCCTTCCAGAGTCCCAGTGCTCATTGTCTAATGAAGAGAGGCACTTATCATTTTGTAGACTTTCTCTACAAGGCCCATGGACCAGATGACATCTCGTCCTCCTGGCCTCCGTGTTACTGCTGGGAATTGAAAGAAAGCTGTCAAAGAACCGTACCCCCACTGAATTTCCTCAGCAGATTACAGTATCTGATGTGATAACCTGCTGTGTTTGATATATTATCAGATCAGTACCTGCTGTACTGTAGTGTTTTGTTCATTGTAACATTACTTGTTTTGTAGTTATGTTATATCACTAGAAAGTATTGCAAGTAAAAATATGTGTGCAAGCCAATATCGAAGTAGGTCAGGGGTGTCAAAATCACCTTGTTCCTCGGGTCAGATGTGGACATGGCAGTAATGGCAGGGCTGGTAGTGGTGGCAATTGGGTGATCAGTAATGGGGATTAATGCAGCCATTACTTGCCCCCCACCACATGGCGTCTGGGGGCTCTGTGGCCCAGATCTCAATGGCGAGCCCTGCCTCCACTTATCATCCCCAAATTCCCGATCTCTACAAGGCCCATGGACCAGATGACACAGCTGTGCAAGCTAGGTCCATCCCTCAGGCTATAAGTTGAACACCCCAGCTGTAACTCATATCACTTTAAAGAGACACAGTATCTGGTCCATAATAATAGTGCCCGACTCTCAGCTGATGTAAATCCACATAGCTTTCATGTCTTCAGTGAAGCATTGCCAGTTTACACCAGGGCTGTGATCCACTCAACAGCTGAAGATCTCTCCCACAGTTCCCTTGTGGATGACACATCTAGAAATGATGAGGATTAGTATAGCTCAGGGGTGGGCAATTATTTTGGGCGGAGGGCCACTTAACTGAGTTTTGGCAAGCCATTGAGGGCCGCATGACAGGCAGCGAGGGGCAGATAAATATCAATTTTCTAAATGTTTAGGGGCCCCACGGGCCAGATAGAATGGCCTGGTGGGCCACACCCAGCCTACCCCTGGTATAGCTCCTGCCATTGGCTTGCAGAAATAAGCTGTGGACATGATAGGTAACAAGATACAAAGGTATCCTCTTTTCTTTATTACTCTGGCTATCCAGTAGCCTAGGATGCTACATTTTAAATGTCATCCAGATGAGAGTTTTTTTCTCCATAGCAATTTAATAGATAACGAAGGCCAGATCCTCAGCTGGCAAAAAACGATGCAACTCCATTGAGTACAGTGAAACTATGCTGATTTATTTGAGCTAAATGTTTGGCCCAGAATTCCCTACAGTCACAGGAACATTTAAAAATGTGGCCATACTATTGTCTTTAGAGTAGATGATTTACGAAATACTCCACTAATAAAATTAAATGAAACATTACGTTCTGTTTAGATGTCAGTGAAAGGGTACGTATTACTGTTTGTTGGGAAATCAGCCTGACTTATCTGTTTATTAATTTTGTCTGAGAGCAGTGATAAAGATTTTATTACTTATTGCCTACATTTATGAGGATGGATTGAAAAGGCAGTAAAGCCCCTTAGCAATTCTAAAATGACAATAGAAATCCTTTCACTTTGTGTATTTTCATGTAATAATGTAGCCAGACAGAGAGGGCCAGATCTTCTGCAGAAATAAATCAGTGTAGCTCCTTTGACGTCATTAGAGCAATGCCAAATTACATTGATTGAAAGATCCTAGTGACCTTCTTCACTCAAGCTCTGCATCGTTCGTACGTAGTTGTAGTCCCATTGAAGGAGTAGTTCCTCTTTTCCCAGGAGCTTTGACATCTACTTTAGTGATCCCAGCAAGAGACAGTGATCTCACACTTTTTAACTTGAAGTAACCTCGTCTCAGCTGACACATTGGCATAGCACAGAGCTTGTGTTGGAAGAACCTGAGGCCAGTGAGACTCCCATAAAGACAGCGGAGTCCCTTTTATCTGTCAGCAAGTCTAAGAGGTGGGAAGCAGGAGGAGATGAACTGGGTAGCAAATCCTTGGCTCTGTTGCTGGATCTCTTCATAACAACCCAAGGCATGGATGACCAGATGTGGTCATATTCAGATGTGTAACGTGCAGCTAGATTGTAATCAGCTAGACCAAATGATCTATTTTGTAGTAGGAAAAGTATATCAAACAGGCAATATGAACGGTTGCAAATGAAAGAGAATTTGCCACTGCTCCATAGTGGCTTGTAGGCAGTTTGGTTCACTCTGTAATAGAAGGAGAGGTATTGGTTTTAAATGAAGTGTGTGAATCAGTCAAGAAAATCATCTTCTGGAATATATTGGGTTTCCCAAACAGATTATGATTCAAGGGCCGCTCTTACAATAAACTGTGTGATAATACAACTACTTTGTGTTGTCTACTTTTACAACCCATGGCATGGTTTTCTGTCCATGTATTTGTAAAGAAACCATAAAAATGTCTTTATAAGCAAGAGAGATCTTATTAACAATGTTATCCATTTCCTCTCTATTTTAGGGTCAAATTCTCTCCATAGATGCATAGGCCTAACTCTCACAGAAGTCATTTGGACCATAGACATCCACTCTTTGTTTAGGGCACTGGGAAGGGGAGAAGCATGTGATGGTAACATTTTTTGAGAAAAAATGTTTCAGAGATGGTCTGATAGATTTTTGTATGGCTGTTAGTAGCCAGTGATGGCCTTTCCAGTGTGTCTCTTGTATAAGTGATGTGTAGGATGTCAGACTAGGCCAATATCTCCCTGCCCTCACCTCCTCCACAGCTGAGCAGAACAACCTTCAAGCTGTGCATTAAAGAATTGGAAACTCAATCCAGCCACATTGTGAGGTTAACTTTCCATCTGGGATGTGAACTCTTGCTATGTCAGTGCAGGGGATCAGCCTGTTCTGTAAGGAAGCACAGGCATCTAGAGGCACAGCACTAGCTGTCTGAAATGCCTGGGGTTTTTTAAAATGAATTTTTCAAAGGACATTATGATTACTTCGTCTGGGGATTTGACACCAGTGGTTTGAATCACCAGGACATGCTTTTACCACCCTGGGTCTTATTAAATTTGCTGCTGTGCATGTACAGCTTTTCTTGCAGAAGTGGCAAGAACATTTTGCTTCCTTAAAATGAATGTAGTCTTGCCAGACGATCTGGTTCTAACAAGACTCCATTCAGGGCAAAATCTGGACAGTTCAAAGTCCCTTCTGTGGCTAATGAAGGGAG
This sequence comes from Crocodylus porosus, assembly GCF_001723895.1. Taxonomy (NCBI): domain Eukaryota; kingdom Metazoa; phylum Chordata; order Crocodylia; family Crocodylidae; genus Crocodylus; species Crocodylus porosus. The sequence continues at coordinate 57,963,832 of NW_017728907.1, forward strand.
GGAGCTCTGTTTTTTTCCTCCTTATTCTCTTCTTAATCATGGTTCCAAATGAATAGAGTCCAAATTCTTCAACCATTACCATCTTTTAAAAGCCAGTTGACTGTTATTATATTGGTTCTCCTCGTCCTCAGAACTGAATGTATTCTCTCCCATCTATTTCTCTAGTTCGTGTCTTTCATGGACTCCTCAGTACCCAACTGTTAAACTGTTAGACACAGCTCGGTACTAACCACAAAAACTTCCGTGTCCTGCCCTGCCCTGAGTTTTCAGGACTGTGCTACATTGGCTACTCTGGGCATTACAATGCACAGTTTGAGTTCAGAAGCAGGGCACTGGCACGCAGAGTGGGTCTGCATGATTTAGCTTGGTAGTTCTAATTCATTTGTTCAAGCATCTCTATGATAATTAGCTCTGCGGTAATCAGCACCCTGATGGGAAGTCTCAGTAAAAATGTCAACAACTGACCAAGGATATCCGGGGGCAGAGACTTTGCTGCCACCTTCTTCCCAGGGGTACCCCTCCAGGATTGAGGATTGAGAAGAGAAGTGGGCGCGCGTGGGCAGAGAAGCTTGTTCTGGGCTGCTTGGTGGACAGGGGGAGAATGTGAGGTGGCTTGACAACTTTTACCAGCATTTCAACTGAAAATAATAAAGGTGATCTTAAAATAAAGGTACAGAATGACGTAATCCTGGCATGGGCTACATTTCTTGCTTACATGATAGCCTTCAATATATAAATACGTCTTAGCCTATCTGGGGCCTCTCCTTGCCCCTAGATGTTGAACACCTCCTATGATATTCCAAGCTTCATTCTACTCCAGGTATCCTGAACGATGTGCAAATCATCCCTAGACAGGCTTTGGGTGATGAAAGGTCAGAGAAGACAGTTTAATAAGGAGACCCACACCATCCTCCTGTCAAAGGGTGCATGGGGTCTCCTTTTCTCTACCACCAGATAAGCTGGGGGTGAGGGGCTGAATCCTCACCTTCCTGGCAATATGGTTCCTTTGGGGATGTGCAGCTAGGGGCTGTTCTCAGCCAACCCCAAGCACAGCCACTTGGTAAAAACAACAGTCCCAAATGATGCACTTTTCTGGGGAGAATCTCTCTGGACTGTGATGTAGGGAAGGAGGGGAGCAATGTCTATCACTCTTACCTTGCCCTCACCCAACCCAGTGATTCTCCATCCGCTCTCCAGAACGCATTCATGGGAGAGGAGGGAATAGGTAGGACAGCAGTGGCTAATCGCTGCCCTCACTGTGAGAAGGTCCCTGCTATGTTAAGCTTGGGCAGTGCGCACAATAAGTCACTGCTGGACTCTGCTAACCCATGTCAGAATCATTTGCTCTTATTTTACTTGCTAATGCTTGGGGTTTTTGCCAAGCTTGTCTGCCAGCTTGCTTCCTCTGTACTGGTATGTCATAGCTTATCTCTATTACATTTTTAAAGATTAGATGGTGAATCCTGTGTCTCTGGACTGGGCGAAAGCTATGCTCCAACATCTTGTAGGTGATGAATTAGACGTGTGTTAGCCTGGAGTTTGGGAGCTGGCACTTAGCTTAGGTGAAAGAGATGAATAATTGCCTTAAAGATGCAAACTTGTTTGAAGCTCTGGTAATAAATGAAGTCTTTGGGGGATGAGCTGTTCTCACTTTCTTTGAGTATTTGTTATAAAAGCTTTGTGTATAGATGCACATTATTCATTATTTGCTGGTACAGTGTTAAGGCCGTCTGTTTAATTTTGCAATAGTCCCACCTAAGGGATGGTTCTCGTACTGCACTAAAACAAGAGGGAGAAAAGGTGCACTTTGCTCTTGTATAGTTCCTGCTCCGTTTTATTGTCTGTGTATACTTGGAAATATTTGAGCAGCCAACACTTTTGCTGTAAGAAGCCAACCATCCAGGATTTGGGGCTTTTTGGACAGGCATATCCCATTCATCTCTGAAGAGAAAGAGAGAGCAGATATGCAAAGAGCACAAAAGAAACATGAGAAGGGAGAAGATGGGGACAAGAGAATTTCCCTTTGCTCTTTTTGCATATCATTCTGCCTGCCAAGTGGCATCTGGTTGCTTTTCTCTACTATACTTCTTCTTAGTAGTTGTTTTCTGTTGTTCAGACTGTCTCCCTGCTTTCTTCTGCCTCATTTTTCCTTTCTCTGTTATTTTTTTCACCTCATTTGATCCTACTCCACCTCTTTTCCCTCTGTTTGTGTTCCCTTTCCTACTGTACTTTCCCTCACTCTTCCTTTTCTGATTTTCTCCACCCCTAGTCCATCTCCAGGTGCTCAAGCTAAATGCCCGAGTAGGGAAAAGGTTCAGATTGAGACCCTTTAGTGCAACCCTTCACATGAACAACCTAGGGCTAATCTGCAGGCCTCTCCACTTGGTCAGTCTTCATAACCTGCGCTCTTGTGATGTGACATTTTTATTGTGGACCATTCGCCCTGCATTGATTGGGCACTGCCAGTGCTCTTGGCAGTCTCATTACAGGGACAGGAAGAGATTTATGGTGGCATTGATCACAGTGCTAAAGTAAACGGATCGGTGTTAGCCAAATGAATTCAAGTTTGTAGATGCCAACATTTTATAAGCAAAATGAAGGGCGCAGACTAATGAAGCCAGCTGCCTTGGGTAGCTGTTAGAGCTCTGGAAGTAGCCAGTCTTTCAAAGCAAGGAGCCAGAAAAAAAGTAATTTATATTAAAACAAACTCTGTCATGAGTCATTTGACTTCTCTTTCTCTTATACACATAGTTTATGTCTCAGGCCTTCTAAGGCCAGAAAACATCTGATACTCTTTAGGCTGAGTCGGCTCTAATTTGAGCGGATTCCTGCTTACAGTTGCTGAATGCACCGCTCAGCCCTCCATTTAATTTGAGACTCGTGTTTAAAGGCTGTAACTATTATTTATTTGTTGTTTTTGCAAGGAGGGAAAAAATCTGTGCTCTGTGACTCAATCACAGCCACGCCACCAAGGAGCTCCCCGTTCTGAGCCGAGAGACCGATCTGGGAAAGGCCTTTTGCTTCTTGCCCTCCCACCCACCCTTTCCTTCCTCCCCAGCTGCTTCACAGGGGGGGTCACCTAAAATGTGCAAATGCAGAAGCAACAGCAGAAGCTGGATATTGGGGGAATGGGGCGGCTCATTGCAAACTTCACAGCTTATCCCCGGAAGAGGCAGTGCATCTCTGTATCACGGCGAGAGTGGGCTAGAGACGAAGCTGAGGCACAGTTGCACGGTTCCTCCCCTCTTTCCCAGTTGCTGTAAGGGAGGAGCGCGTGACTTCAGCTCTTCCCGTGGAGTGGCATTTGGCCAGCTACTCTGGTCAACAAGTGTGGGTGTGGAGCTCAGGCTCCTCCAGTTCCCTGCGCCTCTCTTATCCTTCGGTGCCTACTTACTCGTGGGGTGGGGGGGATTGGGCAAGCAGCCTCCCCAGTTCCCTGCGCAGCTGGAGCCGTAACCTCCAGGGCTGAGTAAGCATGGTGGCCCATCCCCTGTGCTTTAGCGAAGGACTGTAACAAACCAGCACTATACGAGCAGAAAGTTTCAACCTTCTTATATTTTCCTTTCTTTTCTTAGTCACCAGCTCCACCCACCCCTCCAAAAAACCCACAAAAACCGGTGGTGTTTTCCCCAGGCATTTCGGTTGGTCTTTGGGCATAAGTGCCCATGGCAAATATGAAGTTGTGTGAAGAACCGAAAGGATCCAAATCCCATTAACTGCTGTAGTCAGAGGCATTAGGGACCCAAAAAAGTGATTGTGCAGCACTGCGTAAGGTCAGAAAGGCCTGATCCCAGCTGAAAAGCAGACAGAGAAAACCTTCCAGCTTCATTAGGGAGGGATAGCCCCTCCAGGCTCACTGCCAAGAGCAACCTTCTCTTAATTATGCAACATGACTCGTGTTCCCTCTAGTGGTTAATGACAAGGGATGTATTTCACATGCACGTTTTATGCGGCTGCTTTTGAATGTTCCTGCCTCCTTTTTTTTTTTTTTTCATTCCAGGCTTTTCCAGCTTTCTCAGGCTCACCTACATTTGTGGCATTTGCCATCATTTTGCTTGTGGCTTCAACAAGCGGAAAAGGATGTTACGGATTATACCTTCAAGTGGCCAGGGGCTAGAGTTGCATGAGAACAATGCAGTAGGATTTAGGAGTTGAAGGAAAGATTTCTGCATGCTTTTTAACTGTGTCCTTGTTAGAAGCCTTTGAGCTGCCTCTGCGGATGAATGTCTCCCTTCCTTATGATTAGGAAGGTGGACAAAGTTGTGCCTCTGAAATATTCAGAGTCCACAAGGCTACACGGATGCCCCCACAATCAGAGCTGAACTGGCTTTGAGGAACAACCAAAAAAGGCAACCACTGAAGTCTTCAGGGAAGTGGGAGCTTTCCGTAGACTAGGATATGTTATATTTGCCCGTGTGCGTCCCATTAACTGAGGAAGGCTTTTGCCAATCAGAAAATGATATATGCTGCATAACTAGATCAGAGGTGCTCGGGGAGCAGGAGCTCTCAGGTTCCACTCCTGGCTCTGCCGCTGGCTATATTTTGACTTGGAGCAAGTCATTCAGCGTTTCTTGTTCTTCACCCTACTGCTTTGTAAAATAGACCTAATAACATTTATGTCCTCCACAGGCCGGTTGTGCAGTTTAATTAAGGTAATAAAATTCAGAGTGCTTCACGGTGAATGGTTTTCGTTATTGTGCTTGCCAGGTCATGTAAGGAGCAATTAGTTGAACTGACAAAGTAGTTCCATATATTTGGAAAATGTCTTTCTCATTCTTTCTACACATTTTAAAACTGTATCCCAGGGCTGTCCAACTTCAAAACAGCTGGAGGCCACATGCCCCAAAGGCAGCATTAGCAGAGGCCATACACTGTGGGCAATCACTAGCAGGGGCCTCGGCCCCTTAGGCTTGCTTCTCCTGCCTGCCCTTCAGCTCTCTGCAGGCTCCGCATGCCACCGCACTGCACAGGCACTGCAGGCTGTGTGGTGCAGTGCCGCGTGGCCCCACCTCACTCCTGGGATGGGGGCGATGAAGCAGAGGCCAGGGGAGGGAGGAGGAGCAGCTGGAGCAGTAGAGTCAGCAGTGGCTGGATGGGCAAACTTGTAAAGGCGTCGAGACTTATTTACAATGAAATAAACCGCAGAGTAACAGTGAAACCCTTGCAGAACATGCATTACTCTGGCTGCTCTAGGAAACATTTGGGTGGGAACTTTAACTTTGAAACAAAATGAGCACATTTTACCCACCTGCCGGCTCCATTGGCAATTTCCCAGGAGTCAGTGCAGGTCAGTGTTTTCAGACATGGGGACTTAAAGGTAGGCATCGAGTTCCATACATATTCTCATGATTAAAAGCTTGGGGTCCTGGTTTTCCAAAGTATTGAGCCATCAAAACTCAATTTGAGGACTTTTGGAGGTGACCCCTGAAAATGACCACACAGGGATTAGTAGGGCGTTTATACACATGCTCCAGGGGCAGAGGGAAGTGGGGCACTTTTATTAAGGTGGCTGTAATTAAAGTGCTTGGAGCATCACATGTATCAGTGTCCCTGGGCTGAAAATGGCAGCAGGGGAGCTTTACCTAAAGCTCATCAACAAGTTGAAGCACCCCTGCTGCCATTTTTCAGCACAGGGATGCTGATACACATGACTCTGGAGTCTGCAAAAGCACAATAATTACCATGCTCCAGCAGACTTGATTAATCGAGTCTGCTCTGACGCACTGTAATTACAGTGCATTGGAGCAGCTTCACTGCATGTGTATAGGTGCCCTAACATTGTTGTCTCTGCAGATATATGGAGAAACACTGAACCTTTGCATCCAAAAGTAGTTCCAGAGAGCCCAGCAACCAAATGGAAGAAACGTAAAACATACATTGGGATAATAAGACTTCTGCATGCTTTCTTTTGCACGGCTAAATTGTATTTGTTTTTAAGGACTAAAGCTAGAAGGGCCTGCATTACTTCTAACATTAAATGATTGACTGCATTAAGATTCACATGTTGCTAAGGTCCCAGTTGATTTTTAGGTGTATTTTTTTTGTGCGTGTAGCCGGGATGGTTCTCCCACTGCCCATGTTTTTCACTTACCAGTGAAAAGATACAGGAGGTAACTGTTTAGTTTCAAATACACTATCATTAATCTAACTAAGCTGTCATATAAATCAAATACAACTTTCTCAAGACTGGGAAACAAGGACTAGAATAACAGAAAAATATCTTTGGAAGAATTCTAGATAAGGGGATTTTTACCCCAAAGAGAAATGTTTTTAATTTCACACCCCGTCCCCCATTCCACTCTTCCCACAGCCTCAGGAATACCTTTGAAGTAAACCGAGCTATTTTTCAGATTTGCTGGATTAAGCAATTTCCACAGTTCAAAATTGCTGCTATTGGGAAAGCCAAACAAATCTGGGATTTTGAGCTAGAATAGCATTTGTGTAATTAGTTAGTCTTGAAATGGCAAATAAGCACTAAGGAGAGGATTGTAAACTTTAAATATGTTAGCACTTTATTAAGCACTAAGTGTTAGCACAGCTTCAATGTGTCAGATTCATGGACTGCTGTAAACAGTATGGATGTTTTAAAAAAAATCTCTGTTTATATTTTAGCACATTAGATCATGATTCCAAGGTTCATTTTATTTTTTTTTCTTCAAAAAGTAAATTCAGTGAAGATTAAGACCATGATCTGGGTGGTTTATATGCACACACTTCATTTTTACATATGAATAGACCTGGAAATGGCAAGGTAGTTGTTCCTGGGAGTAAGTAAATCACACATGTAAGCCCTTGCAGAATTGGGACCTAAATTCCTTTGCTTATCCATAAACTAGGAGCAACATGTACAGCTGTAGTGAAATATCCCCTACATGGCCCTGACTCTGCCACAGTCTAGAAGTCTCTAATAGAAGTGCAAACTTCATTCCTATTTAGGGCCACATCTCCAAGCCCAGCTTCCTTTATACTTAACTTGGGAGGTGGGTTTAGAAAGAGGTGTAAGTTAACTCCTTATTTTTTAGTTTGTCTTGTAAATCTGCCAACCAAGACTTAGTAACAAGTAAAGGATGATGGTGGGTTTTACGTTGAGAAGCCCCCATCCATCAGCAATTCATCTGGAACCAACAAACTAATTTTGCAAAGGCTGTTGAATAAGCTTAAAGGCATTACTGATCCAGTCCAGATTTTGAGCGGTGACCTGCAGGCGCTATGATCCATTTCCAAGTTCTTGAGCTACTTGATCTTCCCTTGGTCAGCTTTGTTCTTTCAAAGAACAGACCAGGTCCTGTCCTTGGTGGGGTAAGCTGGGGTAGCTCTAAGAATCAGTTATTGCATAAAACAGGAAGCGAGTTTCTTCAGCTGAGGCTGGGCATACATGATCAGGGTATCCTGGGAAAACCTCAGCCATCCTGATAAATAAAAAGTAGTGAGCTTGTGATGCAGTCATTTGAACTTAGGTCAGTGGATCTTGACCCCTGGGCCTTTTAATGCAGGTGCCAATCCAGACTAGTCCCTTTCCAGGACAGCTCTTTGTTTGCATGCAGGTGTTTCCATATTCCCTGTCGGTGGGTAACAAACATCCTTAGGGTAGCCCGAGGTGTAGGTTTCCCACTGATACCTGCTAGTGAGGTACATTTCCCATTTTGTACCTGGGGGAACTGGAGGGGCCACAAAGCTCGAGTGATTTGTCTAAAACAACCTAGCATTGGAACAGAACCCAGGAATTGAGGTCTTCTGGTTCAGTCCCTAGGGCTCAAGAAGTGCTCTGGGAAAAGTTTTACCCTCCTCGTGGCTCACCAGGACTGGGTTAAAATTCCTCTCTCAAGGGAAGGAAAGCACAGACTCCCCGCCATGGGGAATGCTCTAGCTGCCAGCGTGGAGATGAGAGCAACCAGGTGCAGCTAATTATGCACGCTCAGCAAAACAGGAAGTTGTAGGGAATAGCAAAGGACCTTATAAAAAGGGGAAAGGAAAATAGCAGGGCATTTCAGTGGGGGAATGGCCCCTGTGGGAGAAACAAGAGTTTATTTCCCTCTGCTCAGAGATAACAGACTATTTTTTTAAAAGAACAAATCAATCCAGCCTAAACCAAGAGTCTCCACTACTGTTCTCTCCTCTGCCGGGTCTGAACTTTGATAACCCCAGAGGTAGGATGGTGCTATATTAGATCTCGGGCATTGAGCCAGCCAAACCCTGCCACCCCTGATGAATCACTTGCATGCTAACTGCACTTTTAATTCTGACTCGTCTGTTTTCAGACAGAACTGCCTATTGTTTTGGACACAGCCAGTTACAAAATCTGTTCTTTTCCCATTTGCCAAAATTAAAACAAATCCAATCTTCATCGTCTTGTGAAGATGTCTCTGGTATCTTTTAAAATTCCTACTGGGAAGATGGTGGGCCATGCTTAGGGTTGCTAGTGTGAAAGGTTATGTATTGCTGCAATCAAAGCCTCTTTTGTGGCTTTGGGACAGGTGGTGATAAATTGTCGTCATTTCTGTTTCATACAGAAATGTCAAGTGTGATTGACTGCTAAAATAATGGGGGCGGGAGTCTCTGACATTGTGGGCAAGGGGGCCTATCTTCTTCCAGGAAAGTTTCAGAAAAGGTTTAGAAAAATCGCCTTGCCACATTGCAGAATAAAGTATGATCGAGGGACAAAAAGACACTGTAAAGGGGCAGGAGATACTCATGTATAAAGGGAGAGGAGTTATAATGCTGTATTTCCCCTTTGCTGAGCCTCTCCAAGCAATAGAAGCCCACATTTAGAGTAACAAAGAGCAGACCTGAACAAGTTCGCATTTTGAAAGAGCACCGGCCCGTAAGGAGTTCCTGTAAAATGTATTCTTATTTCAGAACGGCTGAATTCAATTCAACAGTCCTTCGCATGCGTGAGATGCTTTCTCCTACTAGTGCTGCACCTACACAGCTCTCCATGCCATGTTTCTGAATGTATCCAGAGCCTTCCCCTTGTTGTGGAAAGAATCTGCCAGCAGGATGGGGAACTTGTCTCATAAACAATGAATCGATGAACCGAGCAGGGAAATAGATGGGTGAAATTCAGAAATTTCACAGAAGCCACATTTAGAGAGAAAAGGCACATTTGAAATCTGTAGCCTTTCAGGGCCCCAGAGTTACAGTGGTTAGCAAAGGGAGCGTGGGTAGGAGATGAGGCTGGGGAAAGAATAACAGTGACAATAAGGGTGTCTCCTAAGGAACATAGCAGCGCTTCTCAGTGAAAATGTCTAAGAAAGGGAGATGCCCTCCAGCGCCTACCTAACTCTTAGCATCCCTCCAGATATTCAGGTAAGGCGTGATAGGATTGGATGTGTGATCCACGCGAGAGTACTTTCTGCCATGGCACACATGCATTGCAGATGTGCTGATGGGATTCAGCATCAGATCCAATCATGCCTTATTGCTGATGCAGGAGGAGCTTGAGATCGCAATCCTGGGCTCCCCCTTCTCCAGCAAGTAGCAAACCTCCACTGCTAGGAGCCTGCAGCTGATGGGGCTCAAATCTGTGGGAGTATCCCGTGCACTGCCGCAGCTGGAAAGCCCATCAGCTGCAAGACTCACAGTCGCGGCAGTGCTTTGGATACTGCTGCGGCTGGGAACCCTATCTGCTGTGGGACTTAAAGCCGTGGCAGTGGATGATCATCCCTGCAGCCACATATTCAATTAATGCCATAAGGAAAAGCCACAAAGTTATTACACATTTTTGCTGGAATAACTTTGTGGCTTATGCCTTGTTTTATCACACCATTAATTGATTGGACATGTGGCTGGGTCGCAACTCAAGATGTGAATAACTGGTTAATCATGTCTCACGTGTAACATGTAGATGGAGCATTACTGTGTCAGAGCTGCACTGCCAGCACTAGCTTGAATGAAATACTTGGCTTCATCCTTCTTACCTGTTGTTTTTTTCCTCCCCATGCCAGTCTCTCGTTCATGGAGTGCTCTTTCTGTGTTATTCCACTTGCTACAATGGTGTGCAATGACACCAAACTTTGGGGCAAAGCATCCACGCCAGAAGACAGGCGGGTGATCCAGGCT
>NW_017728907.1:57974363-57984182 GCF_001723895.1 Crocodylus porosus
CGGAGGTGGTTCAAGCACCTACATTGAACACCTTCAAGAGTAAATTGGATGCTTATCTTGCTGGGATCCTATGACCCCAGCTGACTTCCTGCCCTTTGGGCAGGGGGCTGGACTTGATGATCTCCCGAGGTCCCTTCCAGCCCTAATGTCTATGAAATCTATGAAATCCCTCCTGGAGGACTCCCTTTTTCCACTAAGTCTGTGAAAACCTAACTGAAGGCAAAAATCACAGTCCAGCTGGTGCAGACATAGGAGATGCCTGCTTACACACCTCCGCTGCCTACACACGTTATACAGGCATGGAAGCGGGCTCTGCAGAGCCACTGAGTTCTGTCCCTGTGCAGGTGAGTGACAGGATGGGGGATTCGATTGCAGAGGAAAAATTTCCTTACCATCAGAAGAGCTTTAAAGCGGTCTTCCCAGCCAAGCAGTGGGGGCAAAGAACTGAAATCATGCTGAGATTGAACTTGATGAGGTTATGAAAGAGATGGGATAACAGGAGAGGAGGGAGTTCTTGGCTTAAATGTCAGCATATGATACATAAAAGCATGTATTTGCAATCCCCTTGTCAGGGTATAGAGCAGGGGCAGGCAATTATTTCGGGAGGAGGGCCTCTTACTGAGTTTTGGCAAGCCATCGAGGGCCGCATGATAGGCAGCTAGGGACAAATAAATATTAATTTTCTAAAAATGTTAGGGACCCTGCAGGCTGGATAGAATGGCCTGGCAGGCTGCATTTTGCCCACCTTTGGTATAAAGGAAACTCTCTTGCAATCCCATGCTTCAGGATTTCTGCTGGTAGGAACCAGGAAGATTTTTTTTTCCTTTTATGAATGGAAAGAGGTGCAGGAGGTGGACTTGCCATCCTCTGAAATACTGAGACATTGGTCAGAGGTAAAACTGGGGATTTTTACTGGGCTATGATGATGCTTTTGCTAGAACTTAAAAAACCGAGAGGTTCCTGACTAGAGGGTCCTGCTTTCCTGTTCAGGGTCATACTGTTTGCCAGTTCTAGGGTGAGGAAGGAACTGGCATGGACTGTGGGGTTTTTGCCTTCACCTCTGTAGCATAAGGCACGGTCCTCCTCCTGGGTCCTTTGAGCAAATACCGACCAATTTCTTCTCTGCCATTGCAGTGGCAGGGCATTGGCATGTGCCCTCCTTCCCCCATCTTTTGCATGTAGCATGTTACAGGGCCACTTCTGTTAGCTGTGTGGGAGGGCTTGAAGTGACATTTGGGGACTCTTCATGTAAATCATTGCCTGCGAATGCAGGGGCCCCAGCTTGATGGCCTAGAAGGCCCAACACGGTGGACTCAGCCTTGGCTTCAACCCAACCTTTCCAATCACACAGCCATGCTGGTACACTATCAAACCTCCCCATCCCAGGCAGAAGCTAGCATGCTCTAGTCCCTCCTTCAAGTGGCAGAGAAACCACACGGGGGACTTTGGCCTTCTCGGTTCTGCCTCCCTCTTGAGCTGCTTCAACCATGCAACACGCTGCCTCTTGCCGCAGGTGGCTCTAAGTCCCAGCCTGGCCTTCAGTAACCTGCTTTTGAGGGAGCTGCTCGGTATGTTGAGAAACAGAGCAAAATATCAGCAGGGAGAGGAGTTAAGGACCCTGAGATTGACCCGGGGCAGAGATGACGAGTGTGCTGGTTTGCGGAGAACTGACTTTGCGGTTGAAACGATGCATGGGAAAACAGCCCGGCATGCAACCAGCAGGTATCTGTTTCATCTGCTTGCGGGGTGAGTCACTGAGCCAGCTGAGCACGTAAGCATGGTCTTAGGTCAGTAGGACTATTAAGATGCTTAAACTTAAGTTTTGCTAAATCACGGACTGAAGCTTGAGGCACAAAACACGTTTATGCCACTGGAAACCACGTGTGTAGTGATAGAAACAAGAAGCAGACAAACAGTGTAAGTTCTTCAAGTGTAACTTCCTCAGGTCTGAGGTACAACTGCCTGGGAAAAATCTGTAGTAAAAATACACCACTGTAGATATACCCAGTGTTAGGTGTCATGTGGCCGTTTCCATCTCGGGGGGGAGCTGTTTGCTCAAAGCCAAAAGGATATGACAAGCCCCCTCTTCACTTAGTGATGAAGTACTGTAATATATATAGTCTGCTGCAAGCAGCTGCCAGTCCGGCGTGCAAAGCCAATGTGAATCGCACTGATGGACGTGTGGTATGTCCAGGCCCTTAGATTCCACTTTCTCCAGGGAAGGGATGTGTGTTTTTCTGCATTTGAAAAAGACCTAGCACATTTTGAATAGGAGAGCAGTAGTAAATAGTAAATGAGTAGTAAATAGTAGTAAATGAGAAACAGCAGTCCAAGCAGATAGTTTATGAAGAGGGAAGCACAGGCTGAATGAAATGGGTTTGGGTATTTGTCACAATCCATTTGACGCTCATTTGTGAACAGAAGAAAGGCCGCCTTTCCTCGGCTCTCTTGCTCAGCAATTCTCTCAGGGCAAAACACTGCAGTTTGGCAAGGTGTCAGCAAGACTGCCACTGCTGTTTTCTTGGAGGAGATCCCTGTGCTCTGGGTAATCGCCCATCACCTTTGTCAACGTGCATCTGCAGGTGCAGGTCTCTTTATTTACTAGTGAAAGGCAGGGATTCTCACTTGGCACCATCAGAGTACCTGTTGCAGCAGCTTCACTGTTTTGTCCATGCCTTCAAGCTTTGCTGGGCATTCTCAAGTCACAAGGTTTCCAAAATATCTATTACTTTCCCTTCCCTGTTTTGAGAACGGGCTCCATGTGGGAGCTAGAATTCAGTTCTTACAGGATGGGGAGAATGCATCTACTCTCGCCCGTCTTGAAAAAAAAGTCTCTAGCAATTAATACTACTCAGTGAGCTGCTGAGTTGATGGACTGATCTTCCTTGGCAAGTTTAAGGAGATCGTGCCTCTCAATGTTCAGTTCCTACCTTCCTGGTTTATCTGTCACCAGACTATTTCGTCCAGGCTCCACACGCCTCTCCCCACCACCTGCCAAAACGACATACGTTACTTGGGGAAGCTCTGCTCCCTACATGTGATGGAGAATGACTGTTTTTTCCATCTAGGTGAAACATCAGTAAGTTTGCGACATGGTGCTTTGTCTGTAGTTTCATGAAGTCCTGCCTCCTCAAAGTTAAATCTTGCTTTTCAGGGGTGTAGGCTGTAGCCGTGTTGGTCTAAGGACATCGGCACACAAGCTTCTTTGGATGAATCTAATATCTTTTATTAGACCAACTGAAATAGTTGGAAAACAATTTTTAAGCAAGCTTTCGGGTTCAGAACAAGAGCACACACCAACTGCTGAAACTTCCTCAGCCTAACGAAGGGGTTTTGAACCCGAAAGCTTGCTTAAAAATTGTTTTCCAGCTATTTAAGTTGGTCTAATAAAAGGTATCAGATTCACCCAAAGAACCTTGTCTGCTAATCTTGCTTTTCCAACACTTGTTTACAACAGTAGAAATCTTTATTAAAAGCCTGTGTGGTTTTTTTTATGACCGACTATCCAAAGTAATACCCCAAATACCACCCAGTCTGGACTGTAATACCCCAAATACCACCCAGTCTGGACTTTATTACCCCAAATACCACCCAATCTGGACTGCATGTGGGATTTGTTTCTGGATGCCGTTGCTTGCTTTCTGGCATTTCTCTGGCAAGTGCTAATATGAAATAAACACAATCACAACCTCAAGTGGGAATTTCACGTGTTAACCTCTAGGCAGATGTTGAGGTACAGTGTAGAACAGGGCTGTCCAGTTCCTAGGTAACCAAGGGCCAAATACCCCACGGGCTATACCAGCAGGGCTGCACCAGTGTGGGACCGGGGCCTCCATGGCCACCCCCTGCACTACCCAGTGACCCTCTCCCTGCTGCATCCCAAGCTCCCCAGCCACCAGCTCGCCCACTGCATCACACCTCTTGGGCACCCCAGGCCATGGGCTCCCCAAGCACTGTTGGCTTCACCTCGCTGCACAAGGAAAGGGAAGCTGGAGGAAGAGTTAACTTAATGACCTGGCTTCTTCTGCAGCTAAATCAATGTGGGGAGCAGTGGCTGGGTGGAAGCATGGGGCGCGCAGTGTAACCCCTTGTAAACCCCCGGTTGGACAGCCCTGATGCAAAATATACAGAAAGAAAAGGGGGTTAAGAACCAGGTTTGGAGAGACGTGTATGAGTGCTTAGAGAACAATGACACGTTGAGCATATAACCACATTTTCCGGATGCAATAACAGAAAAGCAAAATGAAATCAGGACTTGCTTTTGTGACAGAATTCTAGCTGGATGCCCAAGGAACCCTGCCCAGAAGACATTGTACTTGGACTGGATGAAGAGATGCATATAGATTACCTAGATCCAAAAAGTTTTATGAGAGCGCAAACAAACATATGGAAGGAATCGATAAAACCCCATCCAGCCGCCCATGTTTAAATGATGCCTTAGCCATAGCTCGTAAAACAAATACAGATGCAGGAGGGGAAAAATAGCAATAAGAAATAATTGCCAGATAGTAAATAGAAGTTTGATCTAAAGGTGAGGAAAGGTCCAGGTTGAGTATGGATGTGGACAGAAATCAACTGAATAAATCTGAGTCCTGCACCTTCAGGCAAATGGCTCTGTTCAGCAAAATTTTGGACTGAATCCATAGCTAAGGGCCACAGTGTGGGAGGGGGTTCTGATTTCTTAATTTTTATACCCTCTCATCACATGAAGACTTCTGCTGCTCTCACCTCCTCCTCTTCTCCTTCTCCTCCTCCTCCTCCGCCTGTGTATCAGTAAAGAACCTAGCAGTCTCAATCCCTCAAACCTTCCGCAAAGAGCTTACAAGTAGACAAGGTAGGTGCAGAGTTTGAGCGAAGCAGAGTGGTAGTATGACTTGTCCACGCTGGCTCAGTATCCTAGAAGTCGACTCCAGCTTTCCAGAGTCCCTGGCCAGCGACCTTTGCTTTATAGCATGCTGCCAAACAGTGTAAGACTTGCCTAGGATGTATTAGCATATATTGCCCTGCAGTTTTAATGAGATGATGTGATTCTTCTTGACTCTACCTCCAAAATTGTTCAGTAGTGCTGCTGTGTGCTGTTAAACAGTTGCTTCATTCCACCCCAGAAGTAGCTGCATTTCAAGGATGGCTGAAACAGTTACTTCACTATGGAGTTTTGCTTGTAGCTTGTGAAGATATACCCATACCAGCTTTAAACGGGGTACCAATAGCAGTATGGACGCTGGCAGCAAGGGCTTCCAGGTAGGCTGCTTGAGACCCCGCACTAGTTTGGCTGACTGCTGTGTTGTACAGCCAGCTTACTCAGCACTTAAGCTAGCTAGTTTAAAGCTAGCTCAGATACGTCTATGAGTCTAAACATTTCCTATGTCTATGTGTATGTGGAGCTGTGTCTACCCAGGCTCATGGGGGGATGGCTGAACCCCAGTCCCTCGCCCCGTTGAAGAGGGAAGGACTGCTGAGGCACAGCCCAAAAGCCGTTGAACTATCATACCCCGTGCCAGCAATCTGTCAAACTAAAACAGAAGCTAAACTGTTGGGCCTTTTCCACAGCCCATGTGAACTTGAAACCACTGCTTAGCAGTTGACCTGGCATCTGACCTGCTTTGGACACTGTGAGGTGCCAGTTATGGAGGCCCCAGGAAGCAAACTGCTTAATTGTTAGTCACAGGCCACTCAGGCAGTTGCAGATTCAAATCAATAGCAAAACAACCTAAAATAGTAAGAGTCTGACCAGTCCTTAGACCCAAACATACTTTCCGGCTGATAGATGGTGTGACGATGATAAATGACACTCATTCCCATTCTAAATTTGGTCTCCTGAATAAGTAATTAATATCACAGCCAGCACAACAGTCACCCGCCGGAGCAGCTGCACTGCCACTGCTGCTCCTCTTATGGCTGTGTCCATCTACTGGACCAGTTTGGCGAAAGGGCAAGTTCCCTGTGAGACTGCTCGGGTGGGTAAAGCACATCTGATACTGGACCTAGTCATTGCACCAGGGTAAGCCTATAGGCTAGTCTAGCAGCAATGTCTGCTTTGCCCTCTGCTCTCACCCAGTGCCTTTTGTAGGTCTGCTCTCGCCAGCAGACAGGCTGGCAGTAGGACTCAGCTGCCACTGCCATTACTTCCCACCATACTAGAGAGGAAGCCCCTGCCACGGCCACTTCTCCCTGCCACAGCCCAGACATTCCCCGGACTGCTGCCAAAACCCAACAGCCGCAGCTCCATGAGCTGAATCTGGCACACGGGCCAGAGGTTGATGACCCCTGCTGTAAAGTGTCGAAGCACCGTTGAGGACTGAATTCCACTGCAGCAGGAAGGTAGCAAAGCAGACGATTCTTCTTGGTCCAGGTCTCTTGCCAGCAGCTGAGTTTCCCTTTCATCCTTCTAAGGTGCCTGTATAGTTCCTGTCACCACAATCCCTGAGCTCCTCTGAATCCGTAATGCATTTACACCTTCCTGAGGGAAGGAAATGCTGTTATCTGTCTTTACAGAGGGGGCTGAGACCCAACAGGGTTGTGGGCCAGACTCTTACATGGCTGCATCAAAGTGAGCGATTTTGAAATGGGGGGTGCTTAATACACAGGGTGCTGAGGACACGCCAGAGCAGTGTCGATTAATCGCGTCTACACTGATGCGTTCTAATTAGGATGCATCAGAGCACGTCTGTAGGCAGCCTGGTGTCTCCATGCCTAGATCTCCTGCAATAGGCATGCTCACAGCATGGCCAAGGCCCCAGAGAGCACTGAGTTCAGAACAGAAGCGAGCCATTTCCATTAAATATATATAGCCATTTCCAAAAATATATAGCCATTTCCATTAAATATAGGGCTGCTGGTGGTGTTACCAACAAAGGATAGCTTTGTAAGCTCTTTGAGGAAGGTGTGAGGGGTTGAGACTGCCAGTCCCACCAGAAGTTGCTAGGGAAGTAGAAGTGGGCCCTCCTTTTTAGCTGAAAAGACAGGTGGGGTGATGCTGAGTCTCACAACACACAAATCCACTTGTGGATTGGGCCACAGTGCCTTGGCCCGGGTTACACAGACGGGCTGTAGCAGAGCAGAGGGCACATCCAGCACAAGTGTCCTACTCAGTGGCGTAACAAGCAGAGTTGGCATCTGGGGGGCAGGGGGTGGGCACACGATTCTGAGAGCAGGGGGGCCGTGAATTGCAGGGGGCACAGGTTCAGAGAGTGGGGGACCCTGTGTTGCAAAAGCAGATGTAGGGGACATGAGATATGAGGGCAGAAGGGGATACTTCAAGAGCAGGCTGGGGGTACAGCGCTGTTACCCATGCCAGGAAGTCTTACGCAGTCCTGGCTAAGCTGCTGCCCACCCCAGCTATTGCTTTTAAAGCAGCGGCACCCAGGGACTGTTTAGGAGTACCTGGCATGGGAGTGCAGCTGGGGTACAGACTCTGTGGGGGTGGGAGGTGATTCTGTCACCCCTCCTAACTTGATACCTGGAACAGGTGCTCCTCTCACCCACCTCTTGTTATGCTACTAGTCCTATTCATGGAGCCATCCATCACTGCCATGTTGTCTCTCCTTGTCTCATCTTACATGTGCAGCAGAGCAAGTGAGGCCTTGAGGACTTCACCTTCCAAACGCACACCTCTTGGTACAAGACAAGGGGAAAATACAGGGTTATGTGAAATTTTCCGCCTGTTTGTGAAGCCACTGAAATGCCAAATTATCACACACTTTGGGCCTAGGTGTGAAATTTTTGTCTAGCTGTAATAGTTATGCATCATGTTACTTGAATCTTGGCGTGCTGGAGTCCACATACCACAAAGAATTGAGTTCCAGATTTCAGGCTTTGAATGTTCTGCCAAGATCTGCCCCTGTAACCCAAACAAACTGGAGAAAAAAAAGGAGACCAGCAATAACATATATGGTCCCTCAAATGCTTTCTTTGCATAGTCATATACCACCGGAGAGTAATCTGGGGCTGTGTTACGTAGTTAAGTTCATTTGACTCCTGTAAACATATAATGTAGAGTCTGGATTTCTGAACTGTCAAGCAAAACTGGTTCATTAGACTCCTATAAACACACATAATGCACTATAGGAAAAAGCAGCTTGTTTAAAATTCTTACAAAGGCAATATTAAAATATTTCTACACAAAGGCATTGCAGTCTTCCCCTTGCTGAGCTTCTCTAAGGAGTGCACCCAGATGATAGGGTGATGAAAGACCTACAAAATACTTTTAATATATACGTTGATTGGTATCAATGTACCTGCAAGGGGTTCCCCAATTGGTAAGAATTACTAGCAAAAAAAAATCATCAAATATTTGATATAATGATTTGAAGGTTTAAGGCAAAGCCTTTTCCTTATCCCTACAGAATTCACAGTTAATTTGATTGTGAAGATTTTTCCTATACTTGAGTTTATTTTAAGTAAGGCAGCTATTACATTTTTTCATGTGAAATTAAGATGACTACAGTAGATCTGAACCAAGACATTACAGGCCAAGGCTTCGTCCCACTGAAGTTAATGGAGTTTTCTTGTTGGCTTCAATGGGAACTTCATGTATCCATTCATAGAAACTCCCCATTCTGAGGGTTTTCCATGATATGAAGGACCGGTGCTGAACCGCTGTGCATTAAATATTGTCTTGAGTGAATTAAATCAGACTACCCAGTCTTTTTAGCATGTCAGTACAGCTTCCCCAGCAGTTGGTGTTTTTAACAAAGGTAGGTCTTTCTTCTAACTTGGCTCCTGTCACCATTGTGTAAATTAATCTTGTCTCAGAGCTGTATATGAGGAATAAGCTCAGGTAAATTAACAAACATGTTAGCTGGGGCTAGCGACCCAGATCAAGGACAAGAAGTCCTTTTTTAAATATATCGGGGGTAAAAAGAAGATACCGGGTAACGTGGGGCCTCTGCAGGACATGCTAGGAAATCTGGTTGTCGCATCAGACAGCAAAGCTAACCTATCTAACAATTTCTTTGCCTCCATTTTTCTGAGCAGGGACTGGGTTCGCCCCCGCCCCAACCGGGACCCCCATAGGTCCCAGGAGAGGTGCACCCAGGCCCAGGGTCAGTGAGGACCTAGTCAGGGAACGTCTGGAGGGACTGGATGTATTCAAATCAGCAGGTCTGGATGATCTCCACCCCCGAGTGCTGAAGGAATTCACAGAGGTCATTGAGGGACCCCCGGCATGGCTTTACGATCACTCGTGGTGCTCTGGTGTGGTGCCAGAGGACTGCAAGAGGGCCAATGTGGTTCCCATCTTCAAAAAAGGGAGGAAGGAGGACCTGGGGATCTATAGGCCAGGTAGTCTTACCTCGATCCTGGGTAAGCTTTTTGAGAGAATTATTCAGACACATGTCTGCGAGGGGCCAGCAGGGGAGATCATGCTGAGGGGCAACCAACACAGGTTCATTAGTGGCAGGTCCCATCAGACCAACCTGGCGGCTTTCTACGACCAGGTCACCAAATCCGTAGACGCAGGGGTAGCAGTGGATGTAGTCTTTCTGGACTTTCGGAAGGCCTTCGACACAGTCTCTCTCCCCGTTCTCATTAAGAAACTGGGGGCTGTGGTGTTGACACCTACACACTTTGGGCCTAGGTGTGAAATTTGGGTCACCAGCTGGCCGGAGGGCCGCACCCAGAGAGTGGTGGTGGATGGGTCTTATTCGCCCCGGGGGGATGTGGGCAGTGGGGTCCCCCAGGGCTCGGTCCTTAGGCCCACACTGTTCAATATCTTCATCAGTGACTTGGACAGGTGTGTAAAAAGCACCCTGTTCAAATTCGCAGACGACACTAAGATGTGTGGAGAAGTGGGCTAGAAGGGAGGAATAGGCTGCAATC
>NW_017728907.1:57984282-58003028 GCF_001723895.1 Crocodylus porosus
CAGGGGGCAGCAGGGCAGACCCTATGAGGACAGGCTACGGGACCTGAACCTGTTCAGCCTCCACAAGAGAAGGCTGAGGGGGATCTAGTGGCCTGTTATAAACTAGTCAGGGGGGAGCAGCAGGCACTGGGGGAGTCACTGTTCCCCCGAGCATGACCAGGAGTGACCAGGAAAAACAGTCACAAGCTGGCAGAGGGAAGGTTTAGGTTAGACATCAGGAGGCGCGACTTCACGGTCAGGGCGGCTAGGATCTGGAACCAGCTTCCAAGCGAAGTGGTGCTGGCTCCTACCCTGGGGGTCGTTAAGAGGAGGTTAGATGAACATCTTGCTGGGGTCGTCTGACCCCAGTACTCTTTCCTGCCAGGGCAGAGGGTCGGACTTGATGATCTGCTCAGGTCCCTTCCGACCCGACCAACTATGAAACTATGAAACATTGCTTCTTATACAGGGCTGAGCTGAACTTAAACTAGCTAACTGCATAGCAACTTGCATCCAGCATCCTTACAGTGAGGTTGCTCTACCTACTTTCTCAGTCAGTTCCAGTTAGACACTTTGTTTTTTAGGTAACAGAAGCAGGTTGGGAAAACCCATCTAGGGAAAAGCTGGTTTAAATACACTGCAAACCAGCAGCAGCGGTCACAAAGAAAGTGTGCTGAGTTTGCATGTGAATGCATCTCTCGGTTTGCATTTGACATGAGGAGCCTTGTCCAAAGTAGCTATCTTGCTGTAATTGTTACTGAACCATGGTAAACCCGGAGGCTTTTGGTAGGCTTACATGCTCACATATACACAGGCCAAATATTTTCAACCACTGACGCTGTACTATAGTCCCCCAGATGATAGATGGTTGTGCTTTGTTGTTACTATGAAATTTAAAATGAAAACTGTTTCAGATTCAACCACTTGAAACTCAGAACATTTCTCAGGGATTATTGGGGTGAGTAGCACATAGATAAGTCAGCTGAGAAATCCCATTTGTCCCAGTTCCTCAGTCATTTGATACAGCACAAAATGTCCAGAAGCACCCAGGAATCCTAGAAATGTAGGCCCAAATCGTTCAGGGAGCTCAGTGATTGTTAGGGATCTAGCTGCATCTGAGAATCAGGGATATAAGTTTTATTTCTGAGAGTGACCTACTTTTGAGGCTACATCTCATTGACTTCAAGTGAGAACTGGGCTCCAAAGTGCCTGCTTTCAGACTTTGCTTCTGGAGCTTGTTATTCCAATTTGTTCCTGGTGTGTTTTAGTGTCCTGATGAACATCTGTTATGCCTTAGACTTGAAAAATGTTATTTTTCACTTAATACCTTTCTGATTTTCAAAGGCAGGGGCTGGATTAATGCTTCATAATGTAGAAAAGACAATGGTGTTTTTCTTAGAAAATGGTGACCAGGGCCAGTGAGCAAATCTGCTACAGCTTTATTTTCTCAGGGCCCTGTGAAGGTTCAAGCTAAGGGGTTTGACTGTCTTTCTGCTTATATAAGTCACTTCCATTTATGCTTTTTTCACTTAGAAATGGCAGAGAAGGATTATGTAGAAGACTGGCTTCAAGCATCCAGCACACCTCCTGTGGACATCATTGGGAGATCTGCTGTGTGCTGGGAGCAGTTGACAGTCTTCAACTTTTAGTTGAACCATGGATCATGCTTAAAAATAGGATTTTGGCCCTGCCTAGAATGAACTTGCCCTGAAAGCAAATAGAATTTCCTGATTAGATGTCACTGATGTTATTCCCTTTCTAGCAACAAAATGTTGTGGTTTGTTGCCCACTTTTGAAACATTGCCGGTCCTGGGAGAATTGGGTTCATTGGGCCTTTTTCTCTCCCACCCACATATAGAAGTGGGTATTCCCATTCTGTTAAATCCCTTCTTGCTAAGCAGGGTGTTTACTAGCTTGTATCTGTCCCAGCTTTGACACTATAACAAAAGGTTAGAAATGATGAATGCGTTCCTTTATTTATGCTCCACAGTGCCTCCCTTTTTTTCTGCATAAACCCTTCGCTTGCCTCTTGCCCAGGCTTTAGAAATGATGATCAAATGTGAACTTTCATGGGTTTATTTATAGCATTGCCTTTATGGAAAGAGAGAAAAGAAATGATTAAAAAGCAATTTTACAAAATATTTTGTTTTAAGAGAGAATTCATTGTGTTTAAATCACTGTATTCATTGTGCGGTCTAGACTGGCAAACGAAGGCCTTGGAGCGTCATTCAAATTAAGATTGCAAAGTTCTTCGTGCCTGGAATTATGGATTTGGACGTAAACCCTCAAATGAGCTATTTCTGAACAGTAGTATAATTTTGCTATATTTAAGGCTTTGTTGGAGAGGGGGCACTGAACCAGGTTGGACATTCAGTCTGATTCAGTAGAGCAAGTCCAATGTTCCTTTTGTTTCTGTTTTCATTATAAATTCATATTTTCAGGGTTTTGTTCTTTCTGCTTTTCACAATTGCTGAAAACAGTCTCCTCTGTGAGTGAAGCATTTAATCAAACCGGGAATGGCCAAGCTGCCTTGAAACATATTACTGAAGTGCAACAAAAAAAAACCAACCCAAAAAACAAAGAATCAAGTACCACGATCTCTCTGGATATTTTGAGCACCGTGAAAGGGGCAAATTGTTTGAAAACTGCTGCCTGCGGGGTTTATTTTTAACCTGTTTTTGTCACATTGTCGTGATGTCTGATACAAGTGGTTCACGCTCAGGAGGATTAGAGACTTAAATATCAGTTGACGTGATGTTGATGTGTGTTAAAGTAAAACAGATTTGCCTGATAGGCTGGAAAGGCAATTCTGGTGCCATCCCTCATCTGTGTAATAGGGATTGGCGAAGCAAGTCCGAACAATAAGCAGCAGCCATAACCAGGTTTCTGATTTAGGTGGAGTTGTGTAAGGACACCACGCCGCAGCCTATTCTCTGACCGCTGTCCTAATGCGGTCTCCTCCTGCCCACCCTACCTTGGCGTTTCAGTTGTGAAGTCCTTTGTGCAAAGGAGGCAGTAAGGAAACTATCAGGATCCTCCAGTCTGGAACTAACATATTTTAAAAAATGAGAAAGCCCTGGAAGGAAGAGGCCAAATTAACTTGGAGGAGAAAGAGAAGCATCAAGCTTTAGGGAAGGGCTGAAGCTGCAGAGTGCATATCCAGAGCTCATGCCTCTGTTGTATCATTTAGCACTTCCCAGAGATCTAGCTCTCATTGTAAGCAGTGCAGAGGCTCCCACCGACTCAAGTGGGAGTTGAATGGGGCCCCAAAGTTTGCTTCCAAGCTTCACAAACACAGGTGGGAAGAGAAATGTCTGATGTGAGGTGCTTACAGCCTAAAGACCCATCCTGCATCGGGATGTACTGGCATGACCCTGGTGTGGGTGGAGAGGCAGTCGGGGCATCACGATGGTGCACTCCTCCCGCAGGATCCGTGCGCAGGTCATTCACAGGCCCAAGGGTGGGAGAGCAGCAGTGCAGCCCAGTGCCACGCTGAAAACCCCCTGCTAATCTGCTCTGGTGTGTGCAGACAAGTGTGCTTTCTCATGAACAAACCAGACAAGCTCCATTACTGGTTGAACAGCAACTTGAAAATAAAGCCTGCCTTCACCTACATTTATCTCTAAAGCCTAGATCATTTCCAGAGGAGGCACCGGTGCTTTCTGAAACACCAAATGGTTGAAGGAGCCAGAGGGAGTCAGAGAATGGGAGTCCCCGTGTGAGTGCAAAGCATACTTGTGACACAGGCAGGCAAAACAGGAGCCAGTAGTGAATGCACCAGAGCACCAGCTCCTTTGCCCCAATGCTTTGCCTTTCCCTTTGGCTCACAGGTAAGGGTATGGCTGGAATAGCAGCAGCAAGGTACGCTGCTACACTGGCTTCCTTGCAGCGACATCAGCAGATAAGCTGGCCCCTCATTTCACTCCTGTTGCACCTGAAAAAGGAGGGTGAGCATTCAAGCATTAGGTCCCTTCAAATATGCCCATTATCATTGCTTGAGATTCATTACTTTTCCCTTTTGAAACAGAGTTTGGCTTTTTCCAGGCTCAAGTTTCACCTGCTCATGAATCATAGGCACAGACAGGTTAGGTAGAACTGGGAAATGGGAGTGGTTATAAAACTTGTGATTATTTAAGCTTTTTCATGGCCATGTGGACCTGTAGTGTGGGAGGATAGTTTTAAGAAAAAATGCGTTATAAACAATTAAGGATATGTGGCTTCTTAATACCATATTTTCTCACAACACCCCTCCCCCCCCCAAAGAAGAGGTGTACCTAGTTTTTGGGAAGGCCGAATTAAGTCTTTTTTTCCCCCCAGAATTATGGCCACGTGCAGCAGAGACCAATCCTAATATTCAGCTCACTTGCCTCTTTTTCCTGCTCAGGCAAAAGCTAGTTTGAACTCTTTCGCAGTTGAACAGTCTCTAAAAGCTAGAACTGTAATGGAGTTACTGTAAGACCGGAGTCCAATGGGATTTTGAAAAGGGCTAGAGTAGTCTGCAAGGCTGTGAATGAAGGGAAGAGAGACCAGGAGGAGCTCAACTATAAACTCTTCAGCAAAGTTACTGAAGAAAAGATACCTGAACATCAAGACTATTAAAAAGACTATTGTTATTAACATGGGGCACATTTACTTGAGTCATTTACTGTGCCTTGGTCTCTCGGTGTGTACATGTGTGCCCCTCTGCAGCACATGGAGCTGGGGGGGACAGGTCTGGGCTGGCAGGCTGGCTCCCTAGGCCCCTGCTACTCTGGGCTGCGCTGATTGGGCTCCATGTGCTGCACGCAAAGCAACACCAGAGCCATTGCACATTAGGAGGACCAAGTAGGTTGTAAAGAGTCACAACATCAGCTGACTCCCTCAGCACTGCCTGAATAAAAATGCCACTGCTGCTATTCTGGGCAGAAAATCAGCTTCCCCGCTTAAGACAGGCATCCCAATTTTGGAGATCACTTGACTAATCCAGAGTCGGGGTGGGGGGGACAGGTGCTTTTTGCAAATAAATGTGGTGTTGCTTTATTATTTTGTTCTTTCTTATTTTTAGGATTTAGTTAGCTTTTCTCTGGTCATTCACTTTATGTCTGTAAGTTCCCCATAGCCCTTGTAGTTACTGTATGAGCAGATATGTACGCTCTAGTCCATGTAATCCAAAAGGTGAATTAATATCCCTT
The DNA here is from genome assembly GCF_001723895.1 of Crocodylus porosus. Taxonomy (NCBI): domain Eukaryota; kingdom Metazoa; phylum Chordata; order Crocodylia; family Crocodylidae; genus Crocodylus; species Crocodylus porosus. The sequence goes on from NW_017728907.1 coordinate 57,989,433, forward strand.
TTCTCATTGTCCTTTTCTCATCAGACCTAGAATCAATTCCTGTACCAAAAGGGACCTCAACTTCCCCTTCCAGGCTCCTAATCTGGTGGGAGAGTAGAGGACTGCAAGGCGTCTCCCTCACATTTCCGTGGGAAGAGAAAGCATACATCATGCATGTCGTCTCCAGGGTGTCCTTTCTGGAGTCACTTAATGCCATGGTGCTTCACCTGACCTCCCCGTGGATGCGTGCACCCGGAGCGCTCCTCAGTGCTTCTGAGCAGAAACGCTCAGGCGGTGCAATCCTGGCTCCATTAAAGTCAATGGGAGCTTTCCATTGACGTCAGTGGAGACAAGTTTTCTCTCTTTGTTGTTTTGCAACCTTAAAAATGCTAACTCGTATGTATGCCCACACTCTGCCTGCAGCGTGCGGTAGAAGTATATTTGGATCTGCAACATATAAGAAGATCTAAACGGATTTTTAGACGTTTATACCAAAAGAAATAAACACATGGAACATTACCAACCTAAACTACTGGCTCAGCAAGACAGCCGTGGCCAACATGACATCACCTACTTTTCTGGTCCACCAATCTCATCCTAAGCAGTGTGCGGCCAGCCAAGTGCACAGCCCTGCACATGGGAGAAACAAAATGACCTGTTGATCTTATTGGCAGTCCACTTACATCCTGGCACTTAGGATGTGATTATATTCCTTCCAAGCAGGGCTTAAAAGTGGACATGGGGAGGTCTGGGAACCGTATGGTCTTAAGCAAGTGATTCTACATTTGGGGAACTGCACTGGCATTGTTGTCCCACCTTGTAAAGAGCTCTGATATCTCAGTTGAAGGTGGCTCCACGTGCGCTAAGTGCTGTTTTTATTGCTACGGATATAATAGACCATAAAAGTATCCAGTGCTTTTCAAAACGTAGCCATGACATGATAGCTGGCTTTCAAGAGTAGCCCCTCGCCCAGGCAGACTGTTGGACATGGCCCTCACGGTGCTGTTGAGGCACTGGCACTAAGGCAGATTCAGGTTCCAGTTTGAGAAATCATAAAAGCTTGTCACATTCGGACTAGACTTTTCAGACCTTTATCTTTTATAAAATACGTTAGCAGTCATCTCTCTGTGGGTGGCAGCTCTCCTGTTTGCTGTGAAATAGTACAGGCCCTGCCAGCTTTTGTTTCCCTAAGTCATGTAGACCCAGGCCTGACCAAAAACATGCCTTCATCCCATGTCGGAACCAGCTTGCAGCCCCCTTACTAACACCACTGCACAGCTTTTCATGTGCCGATCCACCAATTCTAAAAAATCAGACCCAGGGATGGATCCGCCTATGGGGACCCTGATCCCTACAGTGTGTCCCCACAGCCTACAGCATGAATCTGCCCAGCAGATCCTTTGACAGGACCCTGGAGTCCCCAGTCTGGATTCGCTTTGACCTCCAGCAGATCTGGATGGAGCCCAGTGTCCCGCACTTTCACATTAGAAAGTGAAGGGAGCTGTGGGCCGTGTTACAGAACCGGGGCCGTTCCAGTAGCTTTGGGGGTGCATATTGGCCTGGCCTCACTACTTACAGAAGTGATTAAAACATCCTGTCTACAACACAGATGTATTGGAGGATAATCAGGATATCAGCCCCCTGGGTTAGGCATGGGGAGTAACATTTCCTTTGGTTAGCCTAAATCTGAAAAGAGAGTCTGCTGCGCCCCAGCCTCCTTGGAAGACAGAGGAACTGATTTTTGGTTTGCAGAAAGGTTTGCAGTATTTTGTTCTTGTGACTACTGTAAAATGGGACTGAATGTGTTTTATGCCATCTGGCCTGTTAACCCACAACTAAATCCATCAGTAACAACTTGATTGGGCTTGAAACATCTTGTTCTTGTCAAAAACTATTTTAACTAAAAACAGGCCTTTCCACTTGTGTTTATCTTTTACCAGGAGGCTATGGAGAGAATGGGAAAAATTGGGAAAGTTGTGCAGCCAAACCACAAGCATAAAAGGTAATCTTGGTTGTAATTTTGACTTGTATGTGTCTCTCTGTGAGAGTTGAGAAATTGTTTAAAAGGAAGTAAGTGCCTGTTTGCTTCTAGCCCTGTTTGTGCACAGTTATGTTGATGCCCCAGATTTGCTAAGGTATTCAGGTGCCTAACTTCTTTTGAAATACCACAATTGATATATGAACTAAATTGTGATTTCAGGGACTGTTAGTTATCTTTAAGAATTGGGGCTGGTGTCCCTATTTACATCGTGAGTGATCAGGGAAGTGTGACAAGCAGAGCACCAAAATATAATACATATGTGATTGAAGAGCCTGAATCCCCATTTTCAGACATGATTTGACCTCCTAGGTCACTAAAAGGCTTTTGAAAGTGTCAGCACCGTACCTAGACTCCTGGCAGCCCTGGGTGAACTTTTAGTATTCGCCAGAGATAATGATAATAATAATTGGACGACAGAAAAAGAATTGCCGGGTCCTTTTTCTGTCCGGTCCCCGGGTGGCTGCCCCATTTGCCCAGGCCTGTGTGCAGCCCTGCAAAATGTCAATCCTGGGTAACGTGTTTAGGTGAACGTCCCATAAACGACAACTGTGCTTAAATAAAAATTACAAAGGTGTAGGTTGTACCCGTATCAGCCTAAGGGCATAGGCAGACAAGGATCTTTGAGTGAATCTGATATCTTTTATTAGACCAACTTAAATAGTTGGAAATAATAGAAAATGCTGAAACTTCCTCAGGATGACAAAGGGTTTTTGAACCCGAAAGCTTGCTTAAAAATTGTTTTCCAACTATTTAAGTTGGTCTGATAAAAGAGATCAGCTTCACCCAAAGAACCACGTCTGCTTAAATAAAAATTAAGCATGTTCAGCTGGGTGAGGTGCTGAATTAGGTACAGCTTTGTATGAGAGGGCTGTCCTGAAACCCTTCCACTGGCGATGTGTGCTTCGAAGCGCCCCCCACCAGGACGTGCGAGTGCAGGGAGCTAGTCCACAGCGTACAACGGCTAACCCGCATTGCTGTGCTCCAGTTCAGTGAGAGCCATAGTAGTAATAGCCTCAGCTCAGAGCAGGAGAGTTAGCAGGGAAGTGTGCGAGCACCACCTGCGGGTGCAGTTGGGGATCGACAAGCAAGGTGACAATTCACACTTCAGAACAGCCCCTCGGCGTGTCTGAGTCACAGCTTCATTTTCTGACAGCTTATGTGAAAGACGCTTCTCTCCATTGTGAAGGGGAAACTAATGAGCTTTGTGATCAAGTTTAGCAAGGACCAAAGTGTGAACAGCCCTCAAACAGAGAAAACTAAACAGTTTCTTGCTGGTAAGGGAATGCAAACTGTTGCAGCCCACTCCAAGCTGTGCAGGCTATATAATAGCCCAGACAAAAACTCCTGCCTTTCTCTTTCTTTGCAAAAGAGGAGTAATAGTATCTCTGAGCATGGCCAAGCTCAGAAAGCAGGGAAGGTTTGGCTAAATACACGGGAGGCATTAGACATTTTTTAAAGGATTAAACCTTTTGGAACAATTTCTGCTCATGGGTAGAAGTGGGTAAAAGGCCTTTGAAGTCAATGGTTATGCAGCTGTTTACTGCAGCGGAGACTTCTGCTGTAGCATAATAGGAAAGTGTCTGAAAATTTAAGCTGTGTGTGGAGTAAACTGAAGGTATAATTATAACTTGAAATCACTTGTTTGGGTGGATGCTCTGCTCTGGCAGAACACAGGACTCCAATCCCTGCAAAACTGTAATTAGAACAGAGGCAACGTCGCCATGTATTGACGCCGCTCTGAGTGGAGTAAAAATGAATATTGTGGGGTTTAAAGCACTGTAGAGCTTCGAATGTGTTGAAGTCAACTTTTTTATCCTCCTCCGCCCCCACAGATTTTATGACAAGAAGTATGAAGTATTTCTGAAACTCGTGGAACATCAACAAGAGTATAAAGCTATCATGCAGGGCATTTAATTCACAGTCAGATAATCTGGGAACTGTGGGCATCCCAGATTTTCCAGAGACTTGCAACTGGGACTCCATGGTAATTTCATCTGATTGCGTTATGCGGTTTCAAAGAAAATTGTAATTTTGTTCTTTTTAATTAAAAAAAAAATAATCAAGTGCATTCACTTTGTGGTGCTACGTTGGGTATTTTCCTTCAAGCCATTCACATCTCTGAGCTGCAGATGACCATTTCCCTACCAGTTAAAAAACAGAAGTTAGTACACCGTGCCAACAGTCAGTAGTGGCCACAAGCCGGGAAAGCACAAGAAATCAGTGAAGTCCTGTTGCATTTTTAATATCTACCCTACATACTGTTTCAAAAGTTGTCAGGTGAGTTGATCCTTTTAATTCTGGTGCCTGCTATGGTTAAGATTGAAGTAGGATTTCTGTTGTAAACTCATACTGCCTGGATAATTTGATGCTAGCACTTCTTTCTGGGCCTATCTTTAGCAGCCTGCCTGTGCTACTAAAGACTCTCCCTCTCTCTGTCTTTCCAAATTTCCAAAGCACTTTCACAGAATATGACAGATTATGTTTCTCCATCCCCATCCTTGCAATCAAACATTTTGCCATCAGATAGCTCAGACCACTTTATCTTTTAAAAAGTCTTTAATGAGCAGGTGGGGAAATCTCAGCCGCTGAGATTTAAAGGTTAGGCCATGCAGATGCAGTTGTAAGGTATGCATATACTGCAGGTATCTTTCCCTGCCTTACAGATGCCAATAAAACTCCCTGCTTATTGTTTCTCATGTAGCCATCAGTGAGGTATGCAGGTGTATTTTGGTGCATTCGCATACTGCAGACAAGATGACAGCAGGTGTGGAGCCCAGCCTGCAGTTCCAACGTGACGTAATCATGTGTGTTACCATAGTCCGCCGAAGCTCTTGGCGTTGGCCATTGGGCTGGACACTGAAGAAGAAGAGGACAACGAGATGGCCCTAGGTCCCACAAGCTCGCAATTCAAGTGGGGCTTCAGCACCAGAGCCATTCTCAGGAATGAAGTGAAAGCAGGAGAATTAGTGGGGGGCAAACAGGTTGGCTTCCCCCCATGCTTGCATGAACAGGAGACCTCCCACACTGGGTACGCTTTGCTGAAGAAAAGTGCACCTGCCCTTGGATGACATATGCAGGCCTGATCCTGCAAAGATATGAGCACTGCAGTGACTTCAATGAGATTCTCACAGGAAGCCCAGGGCAGCTCACAGGAATTCATGTTACTTAAGCATCAGTCATTTATTTTCTACTATTTTAACACCAGTCTCCACCAGTTTAGGGCTTTGGAGCTATATTAAAGTCAAATGGGGTAGCTGACAAAAGGGAACAAATGGGGCAAATAGCCAGAAGTAGCTTCACAGCCTTAAAGCAGAGGTTCCCAACTCCTGGGCTGAGGCCAACCTGGCCACGAAGGGTTGGCTGCTGGTCTGCAGGAGGGTTGGCTGCCAGACCAGAAATGCAGAAGTGACTTGCATATATTCAGTATAAAATGGTTGGCTGCCAGTCCACACTATGCCGGTCACTTCTTGTCTGCAGGATGCTGGTCTGCAGTTTCCCAGTCCGCAGTCTAAAAAGGTTGGGAACCATTGCCTTAAAGCACCAAATGGACTGTGCAAGCCAACTGTAATTCCTTTGTAGGTCACTGGTGAAAACCCATGAACTCCTAACCCCCAACCTGCTGTTGCCATTCTTCCTCCAAGCCAATGGTTCTCAACCTTTTTAGTTTGTGACTCAAGGCACCCCTTGGAAAATGCCAGGTCTCTGCTTTCCCTCTGTTTTTGAGTGCAGAAAAATATTTCTTATGTTGCAAAGAACCCAGAAATATCACAATGGGTCAGATTTTTTTTTAGCGCTATAGATTCCTGTGTGAAAACTCAGAGTTTATCTTGTGAACTGTGCTTGCACACATAATGGTGCTATCATTGTGCAGTACCCCGTGGCATCCTTGAGAGAACTGCAAGGGACAACCATGGCACCCTGGTTGATAATCACTGCTCTAAGCCCTAGCTATGCAACAGAAACAGCCTATGGATATGAAACATAATACCATCTTTATATACATGGCTTAATAGGAATTCCATTCTTTAGTCCAAGTTAAATGCACACAGGAGTTACCTGATGACAAAATTAGGCTTAGAGCATTGTATAAATAATAGCTGGTTCCTAAAAAAAATCATTTTATGTGAGTAGCGAGTGCTCAGAAACATCTGGTAACCCTTTTTTAAAGAAACAATACACTTCCTGCCTTGAAGTTCATGGAAAAGCAATTGCTGCCCTTTCCAAAGTACCCGTTGTTAGGGGGACCCTGCTCCATGTAAGCTTTCCAAGTCTGGGGCCATAACTAGAGACAATGATAGTGAATGGGTTTAAAGTGAAGGAACAAAGAACATCATAACAAAAAAGAACCAGCAGCAGAGAAAGCAGATATAATGGTATTAAACCAGAGCATGCAGCTCAAGGGGTTAATGAAAATTATATAAATTGAAAATATGTGAAAGGAAATAAATCACAAATATGACACTTAGAAACTAGTATATTGTGAACAATAACTATATATACACACACACACACACACACATACACACACGTGTGAGGTGAGGTCCATTAACTCCTAATGCATAACAAAAAGCATACAGTACAGGTTGGATCCAGATGGAATGAATAATAGTTTTCTTCACTATACCAATGATTTTAACTACTTTCAAAAAAAATCTTTCATACACTTCCTGCTATTTATATCATCATCATAAATCTGGCCTTGATCGTGCCTGTTGAACAAGTGCCTGGACTTATAAGGAAAGTACAGGGAGCACACAAAGTCTACAGGAAGCGAACAACAATGTTAATTTTGTTAAAACTCAGATACATGGAGTTCAAGGAAGCTGCTAAAAAATTGTACCTTGCATGATCATGTACACAATAGTCAGATCAGGCTTTATTGAAATACTTTGTAAAGTTCTTTCAGTCCCTTTGCATTGTGCTCTCTTTGGAAAACTTGTGTTTCATACTGGTGTTCTTCAGTCAAGCTAACATTATGTCCTTTTCTAAAACCAAGATCATGATAATAAAAAAATTTGCAAGATTGTAATCCAATGGATGAGGTGAGTATAGATAGTTTTGATGGCCCAAAAGTCCCTATGAAGAACCCTCTTACAGACATCATCTAGCTGACATTTTATTTTCTATGTTGCGTGTGAAGTTGGTTTAGTAAATTCTTTGGTAATAAAATGTGTTAGGGTTTAAATCGAATAGATAGAAATACAATAGAACGGAGATGTCACTATTGTTTATTTATTTGATTTATACGCCTCTCTCTCCAGAAAAGTTGCAGGGTGGCTAAGAATAAAAACAAGATAAATGATCAAAACAGAATAAAATATTGAAGTAAAATTGTAAGTAATAAATAAAACAACTCCCGAAATCATAGCATAGCACTTAACAGCACCTGCTAAAAGCCTGCCCAAATAAGAAGGTACTAAGCACTTTTGAAAGATGTTCAGGGTTGTGCTCCAATGGCCCACAAGTGGGAGGGGGCTCCAAAGCTGAGGAGCAACTACCTTCAGCAGGGGTTTTCAACCCTTTTTAATAGGTGTACCCCTGGCAGCTGGATGCAGAGCAGCAGGAGGAGGAGCTGAAGGGGAGGGTGGCGCATGGCCGGATGCAGAGCAGCAGCAGCGCGGGGCGATGGATGGTTGTGGTGGTCACCATGTGTGAGCTTTCCCCCGCTCCCCGCGTCTGGCCAGCTGGGCGGTGCCTATGCAGCCGGCACAGGCGCACTGCTGCCTTCGCCCCCGCCACCCCCAGCCCTGCTCCTGGGAGGCAGCAGCACAGGGTGGTGAGTGATGGAGCTCCATCCCTGCCTGCCTGCGCATACCCCCTAGGGCCTTCCCAAGTACTCCTGGGGGTACGCGTACCCCCGGTTGACAACCCCTGACCTACAGCAACCTCCCATGTATTTTCATTAAATGAACTTGGTGCGTAGACGGCACTTGTAAGGGGTTGCTCTCAGCTGACATCAGGGGCCATGGCAGAACACAAAGAAAGAGGAAATCCCTTATGTTTATAGGGCCCAGTCCATAAAGGGATTTTCAGGTCAAAACCAGCACCTTGACTCACACCTGGAAAGCTACTGGGAGACAATGAGCATTTGCTCATCATTGCTATCTGGGATCTCCCTGTGGAGCCAAGGAAGAATGGTCCTGCAAACCCCCACCAGGTTGTATAAATGCATTATCAGCACCTCATAGCCAACTGTATCACACACCGGTAAGAAACTGAATAGGATGAACAGGGTAGGGTTCCCCTGTCAGTCTCTAGGCAAAGGTGGTTGAGCAGGGCCAAAAGGCAGTCTCTATACTATACCCAAGACAAAAACCCAGGCTAGTTCAATCGAAATAGGTTGAATTAAAAAACCCACTGTTCAGATATAAAGTGCCTGCTTTGTAATTTTAGGTCTTGTGTATAGCTCTCAGGCACTGTCACTTCAGGTGCCCTATATGCTAAAATAAGTTATGTAAAAAAGGCTGATTTATTTTGAAGCGGCTCAGTATATACACAGTTGTATAGAAAATCAGGCTTGCAAGACATATGGAAACAAATGACTTGGTTGTGACAAATGTCTCTGAGCCTTACTTCACCATATGCAGCATTAGATTGTTCTTCAAAAACAAATTCATCATACACTACCGCCGAGTCTTTGAGATGCCTGTAACCATTTGATGGAAGCTCTTTGAAAAATGAGAGTTTTGAGTCGATCAAGATTCTGATAGCAAACTCTGCGTCGCAGAACTTGTCATACTTACACCCTCTGATTCAATTTGCCGGCAAATGTTTATCATGCAATTCAAAAAGAGGAAAACAACCACTAAGTCATCAACTGCTCCAAGGACTCCACCAAGGGGTTCAGGCATTATGTCAAATGGAGAAGATAAGCACATGATGGTTCCCAGGGAGCAAACAATGACTCTTAGGAAGAAGATCCATATGAGACCACCCTGGGTGAAGATTCCTCGTAAGGCGAGATGTAGAAGCAGCGGCATGTCATAAAGGTAATCTGCAAACTAAAGAGTCAATTGAGTTATGCTCAGAAGTGATAATACGTTCTTCTGCTGTATCTCACTCAGTGGCTATATGCACCAGACAAGTTTCTGGACACTTTTTCAACTATAGTTTCTTAACTATTGAATTTACTGATTGAATTCAGTAATTTTCCAGAATTTAGAGCCAGGTTTTCAGAAGTGTTCACTCTTACATAGATACCAGAATGGGAGAACCATTTTTTTTAAGGAGCAAAGTATGTTTGGTGTCATTTTTTATGAAGATCTGATCAACCAGTGATTCATATTACTCTCCCTTGCCAGTTAGTATTTTAATTCATTAAATCGTAGAATGAACTATGCATGGAATAGATATGCAAGAAGAAATATAATGTTTGGATTTTCCATTGGTATTTAAATTCCCTGCTGGTTTATAAATTAATCTGAAGAAATAAATTTCTGTTTCATGGAACCTACTCAGTTTATCGGCTAAAGTTCATTTCACAGGCCTCCTAGGCCTGCCCCCTAGGGGCAGGAAGACAGGAAGATTTGCCTTGCCATTATCCTTTATGTGAGGCAAGCAAGAAATGTGCAGCACCTGTACATCTGGCTTTCATTTTTGCACAGTTTTGCTGCCTGTTGAGCCCCGTACTTACTGGCATTTGGGCTTTAATGAATGATTTTCTCTGCAGGCCTGCCTGGTTTTTCACCTGAGAATTGGGATGCACTCAGAGAAGAAACCAGCTTCTTTCTGGTTTCTGATCTGATTCAGAACTAAACCTTAAAGGCAGTGGAGATCCTGGGGTTCAAATGTGAACTCTCAGACAACCAGCTTGCCCATCTCAAGTTCTGTTTTTCTGCCCTTGATGTTTCTCACCGCTTGTTTTTCCCCTCTCCCAGGATAACTGAAACGTGTCCCTCTGAGTAGGCACCTGCTTGAATGTGAACCTTGCTCGAAGGCATCTACTAACAGAGAGGCTGAGCCCTGCTGTAAGTGCCAAGAGTGCCTTATAAAGCCCCAACCAGGGAAACGTGCAGAGAGATTTCCCATACTGTCAGAAAACAGGATCTGTCTACCACCTAGGCCTACACAGGCACTTACCTGTCGAGGTTGTCCAGAGAAGCGCTTGTTGTAATCTCTAATCTCATGTACAATCCGTTTGCTTGGCTTATTTTGTTGATTTTCACAGAAGACATTATCCAAAAGAATCACCTGTAGATAGAAAATAAAGGTGAGCATTAGCACTGTAGCTTTCCATCCAAAGGAGTGCACTACTGTACCATTAAGGGGGGGAAAAAAACCCCTATGCTGGAGTTTATTGTATTTCTCAATATTATCACCATCACATTGACCTTTGTCCAGTTTCATTTGAGCAGAAACATTTTCTGCATCTTCCTTTTAAAACCTGTGTATATTTTCCAGTGCAATGTGCAGCCTCTGGCAAGAGTCCGAGGTTTTATGAAATATTGTGACACAGATATAACAAACTATAAAATCATAAAACACTGGAGGCCCATTTAATACTTCACAGTTTCCTAACATGACAGGCATCGAATAATCATTGCAAATGACCATAGTCCTATTCAAGCCTAAATGGGTTTCGAGATGCTGCAGAGAACTAACTTAGTCTAGGTGTCTTCTTCATTGTATGTTAAGAAGCAGGAGATTAGAATAGCAATGGCTCTTACTTTTTGTCTGCAGAGGGGGCAGCTGATTGCTCCTAGCCAGGACCCATGTTTCCAGTACGTTATCAGGCAGGAACCTACAGAAAACAAAATCACTGTATTAAGGCACAGGGTGTGGATATTTCAGTAGGGTAGATTTGAGAGCAGACTCTCGGAGTTAAAAATCCCTGGCCCCTTCACATTAGTCCATAACATCTGTATAATTCTTTGCTTTCTTCCTAAAAACTGTTTTTTAAAGTAGGATTTTACTTAGAAAAGTGGCCGTTTAAAATGGGTGCCTTCCTTCTCAGAGGATCTACTTTTTCCGCATATTTAAAGATGTGCCTGCTGTCTTCGGGTGAGGCGCTGGTCTTTTTGGGTAATGTGAAGGAGTATGCTTGCTCTGTGAGCAGCCCCACTGATTATAGTAGCAGCACTCTGGAAGTAAGATCATATTTAACATGCATAAGGATGTCAAAAACTGGCCCTCGGTGACTAAAGTAGAAGGCTGGAGTTGGAGGTGGGGGTGTTATTACTTTGGCTGCTGCCATTTCTGTGGAATTGCCACATTTCTGGGTGAGTTGTTGGACTCTGTTCAGCCCTTCTTTAACAACAGATTTGTTAACTAACTTTCAGTTTAGTTCTCGGTCTTACCCTGTACAACTCCACGGAAAATGGACAGCTGTAAAATCATGATGGTGGAATTGTACAGGTGTAACTGAGGGCAGCATTCGATACGCAGAAATATTATTGCTGGTCCAAAGGAAATAGCAACATAAAATCCAGAGATTTTCTTGACTTTCATCCTCCAGGCTCAGTGCATAAGGCTGACAGCTAGGGAAACCAGCTTTCGATTTGCAGACTGATCACATTTGACACAAGCAATGTAATGTTATTAGAACTGGGACAGTCCAGGAAATAAATGAGAAGTAAGGTTGGTGGGGTAAGGTAATATTGGTCAGGTAAGGTAATATTGGTCGGGTAATGTAATATCTTTTGCGTCCACAAACTTATCTAATATCTCTACCAACTTAGTGTTAGGGTGTGTACAGTCATTTGCTGCACCTGGCCTGTGTTCATGTGCAGCTGTGTGGGGAATTCAGTGTAAGTAACTCAGGGTGGGGTGAAGGGTGGCTGGGGGGTGGGGTGGGGAGGTTGGGTTAACCCTTTCTTAAATCAAGTTAACCCAATCTCAGGTCGGTATTCCTATGAACTTCCTGAACTTACGGTCTGTAATAATTCTGAAAACGAAAACTCAGGGAAGAACTGTATGAATAACCAATAATAATAAAAGAGTATCTTTCTCTAACTCTCAGTTAATCTGCCTAGAAAGCCTTGGACTGACCACTTTAAGAAAAAAAAGAAAAAAAACCACTTTTTTTTAAAGGGTAGAGTTTATAAAAGCTGTTCTGGACTGGCCTGCCCCTCTTCCAGTGGATGTCAGTGGGAGTTTTACTACTGATTTCAGTGGGAGCAGATTTAGACCTAAGCTGAGCATTTTTGAAAATCCTATCCTCAAGTCTTATTGCTTCAAGATGTGAAAAGGTAAATGTTGTACGAGAACTGGCTCTATACAAATATAGGTATTTTATAACATGCTTGACACACTGGGTTGGACTTTTCTCTTAAAAGGGTAAATGATGCTGCACTTAGAAGAAAAGTCTAAATAATGCCAATAATAATAATATGCTCTTACATTGCACTTCTCATCCAGTGATCTGAAGCACTTTACAAATGGGGTCAATAAAACAGATGGAAAAGGGGGGAAATAAAAGTGTAGAGAAACAGAGACGATAATATACTTCACTGTTACATCTATCTCCTTACATGAAAAATCTGCATAATAAATTGCTGGATATAACTGGAAACATTTTTGGAACCATCTGTTTTTGTCTCATATTTGTTCTGGGCTGGAAGAAATTCAGGATATCAGTTTTTCCTGTGTATGCACATTTTATAAAGCAAGTCATATACATAAAAGCCTCAGAGACTCCTAAAATACTCTGATGCCAACTTTCAAACATGGCTGGTTCCTACGCCCTACTCCCTGATTTTGGTAAATCCTTAATTGCACCACGAGTCAGATTATAGAGATGATGGTCATGAACAAACTGTGCTGAGCCAGCATAACATCAGTCTAGAAAGAAATGATGATTTCTCTCAGCAAAAATCGTATTCCAGAGTAGTAAAAAGTCTTTCAGCATCTTTTAGGTTGCAGTCATAATGTCCCTGCACCTTCCAATATCGACTGGTGAGAAGCATGTTCTTTCCCAGGTATGCAGCTGGGGCAACATTTCTGATGTCCTAAAGGAATATGTTCCAAAGCTCTCTCCAGAATATGCTTATTTCTTATTGCAGCAGCACAGTGTCAGAAGGCCTGATTCTCTTTAAGACTTAAGCCCTTTTCTATAACTGGCACCGTAAAGAAAGCTAAAGTAAGTGTAAATAGTGTGTAAATGTTGTTTTAAGGCCCCTTAGAAGTCATATAGTGGAGACTTAACCGTAGAAAAAAAATTCAGTCTTAGTGAGTGCATCTACACGAAATGCTACAGCAGCGTAGCGTCGGCAGGCACAAACTGTGATGACCTGTGTGCCGCCAGGACTGCGCAGTATCAGCGGTTACTCCGCAGTCATTGAGTACTTGCTTTAGCAAGTACTAAATGAACGCGCAGTAACAACTGCACAATCAGGCACCCATGTAGATGTGCCCGTGTCTTTATTAGGCCTGTGCAAAGCCGCAAGTATTCGCTTCGGATTTGGCCAATTCAGAGAGACAATGATTCGATTTGGAGATTCGAATCACTGTCCCGATTCGATTTGGCCAAATCAGATCTGAAGATTCGGCCATAGACTAAACAGACTGCAGTCCTCACCATGCTGGACACTGCTGCCTCCAGCTGGTAAGTTTCTTGTGATGGGCGGAGGGGGGGCAGA
>NW_017728907.1:58003128-58013736 GCF_001723895.1 Crocodylus porosus
GCCCCCCTCGGGGTTGCAGCAGTGGCAGCAGCAGTCCCGCCTGGAAGCTGTGTCCCCTGGTTGGGCTGGGCCCTTCCACACACAAGGATGGAGCAAGGTGCGTGGGCTGGGGAGGGTACAATTAATTGGTGGGTGCCCACAAGCCACATAAAATTGCCTGGTGAGCCATATAATGCCTGGGCTGTATTTTGTCTGCCCCTGTCTTAGATGCGCACAGGGAATTCCTACAAAGGCCCATGGTAACTGCATAGATATATTTTAAAGCATAATTGGGTCTCACAAGTGCAGTTTATATGAATTAATATTAAAAGCTGAACTTTACAATTCTTAGCGTTGGAGTACTTTCAGGTATAACTTTAACTTTATGAGAATGCCAGAGTTTGTGAGGTTTGCATAGATTATTGCAGTTTGTATTTTTACTGGCTATTTGCCATTCACAGGCTTCATTGCATCTTATTAGTATTGAACTGGCCTCGTGGGGATCTGTTTCCTGTTTATTGCTTAAAGTCTTCATGGGCATTTCAAAACCTTTTCAGCAGTTCATAAATGTGAAAGTGTCAGACAAACAAAATATTGTTGCTAATTTTCTAGTAGTTTAAAATAAACAAAGACGGGTCTTAATCCGCTCCCCCCCAGTGAGACAGCTCTCATAGATCCAGTGAGAACAGACACAGGATCTGAGATCTCAGTAGCAAGTGCTCTGCCTTCACTGAACTGTTCAAATACCATATGCTCCAGTCTGGAAAACTCACCACAAAAGATATGTCCACAGTTGGTTTCTACTGGGCAAGTTGCTGTTTGGAGGCATATTGGGCAATTGAAGTCACTGTGATAATGTGGTTGCCAATGCGGGAGAGATTCCTAAAACAGAAAAAGTCAGAATTCTTTAGTAGATGTATATTTTGAGTGATACCATTTATTAATATTACATTAACTATTAATTATTCTATTTCATCTGCAAATGAGTGTATTAACATTAACCATTACTTGGCCTACAGCAATCATGGAAGAATTCATCAGTGGTGGCAGATGACAGAACTAGGAGCAAGGATCTCAAGTTGCAGCCCTGTTCCGACCCTGATTTTCTATGTTTCTGAACCTAACAGATGGGGCAAATGAAATGCCTAGAAATTAAATGATTTATTTAATGTAACAAATCATGGCATTTTTACACATGCAAACACCACAGCACTGCATCGTGTGCAGTTGTATAAGTGGCAAAATGCATGTTACGGTGCAGAAAATGGCGGCGGTCCACTTTTGAACTCAAACACATAGAAGATGTTTTAGTTCAAAAGCACCCTGCCACCATTTTCTCCATGACCCACGTTAACCCCTACCTAGTCCTCTTACTGTTGAATTCAGGGCTTTGGATCCTTGCTCACATGTAAAACTGCTGTGACTGCAGGGTCAGGGAAGACTTAACTTGGTCCTTGGTGGTGACAGCTCTCTGGCAGCAGTGTCCTGCCCCTGCTCTACTCCACACAGCCAGAGGCTCAAGCTCCCCTGCCTCCATTTTGGTGCCATAGGATGCAAACTGTTAGGTATTCCTCTTGGAGTCAAGGATCAGCAAGGATCGGAGGAGCAGTTGGAGAGGTGAGGGCTTAACTCGTGGCAAGCCAACCAGAAAAGTTGGCCACGAATGACCTAGGCCATCTTCATACAGGGCTTCTCTACATGAGCAGTTAATGCACATGAATAAACTCCTGGACTTATTGCTGGAGTTTTTTGCTCCTATGCATAGCATTTGAATATGAACCTAGGAACAAAAAACTCCAGAGTATATTGCTCTGGAGTTTATTCATATGTAGCACATTGAGCCTGGTTGGAGCAGCCCCAGGGCTGCTCTAATTGGGTTAAAATTGCTGCAGAGAGGCTGACTTGGACATGAGGGTATTTCAGGGCAGGGCTAGTTGGCAGGTAGCTCCCACATTGAAGCACCCTTGTGTCCCAGTCATCCAGGCAGTATCTACACATGCGCTGCTGTGCACAAAAAAACTCCAGAGCAGGCTAGTACTTTTACAAGTACTAGCCTGCTCCAGAGTCTGTTTCATGTGCCCTAATAGGGGCATACATGTAGACAGAGATGTTTCCTGTGGGGTTTATTAGGCAGCTCTTTAATAAATGTCTTGAGTAGGCGCACCCACTGAGTCCCAAATTCTGACTCAATAACTCAGATATTTTCCTTGTTGTTCATTGCCAGTTTCAGCCACTTCTTACATGTACTGGAATGAAAGGCTTGGTGAGTATGGGAATTATGGCTTTTCTTGGACTGGCATGATTATTTGTCCAATGTAAACCATAGGCCTTGTACAGTGAATAACTAATGGAGGATCACCTGTAGCTCAAATAAAGGGCTGTGTTTTTAGAACAAGAGAATATGAGTTTTATCCCCACTGTCAGCATAATTTTTCAAAGGGGCACTGTGAAGTCATAGATGGCCATGCATTACCTATGGTAATATAGCACAATACCCCAAAAGTATCCTATCCTTTTGTTCTAATTTTTAGTGGAAAGGAAGTAAGGTTGAGTTTGTTCGGGCTTTTGTTTCAAGATCACCTACTGCCTGCTCCTGTAAAAAAAAGTCTGCTTGGTATTATAGGCATTTCTGCCATAGCTACCTGATATAATGAGTGGTAAAGAAAAGGCTAAGCAGAATTTTTCTTACTGTGTGTCAGCTTCTTGCTATGACAGAAAGTTATTGCCAGTTTCATTTATTCAGATTTATTAGCTGGCTTCTGCTGGATCAGGAGATAAAATGCTCTTGCCTCTTTTCATTTTTATGTATATTAAAGAAAATATTGTTTTTTAGATTTTAGTCACTTGTCATTGCCAAACTTAGATCAGTCTGTGAAGACAGTCTAGTAACAGTGTAGTTGGCATCCTTTTCTTCTCAAGATAAAGTTATTTCAATGTTCGTGTCACTCCCATTTAGTAATTGGACTCCTCTGAATTCAGGAGAAGCTTCCAAAGACATTCATTTGTTCTATGGTAATACCATTTGTCTTTCACTTCCTGTGCAATAGTCAAAGGGTACAGGAGGAGGAGTATCAGTTCCACAATTTTATTTTGCATTTGGATCAAAATGTAGTTAAAAGTAGGTGTTTCTTGATGATATATGCCAAATTATATAGAATGGTATGTTACTACAAAGGAAATAAGGCATATGATTCTGGTTATTTTATGATGTCGCCATAGGCATGGTCATGCCTTATTGCCCAACAGGAAGGTACATGCCAGTGCTCTTGTTTGCTCTGGTGCATATTTCAAAAGCAAGGTTGGCACCCACTTTCCTGATGAATCAATGAAAACACCCCCACACCATTTGATCTATTTCTGGAAGATTCAATAAAGAGCATAATAATAGAACTTAGCTCTTTAAATGGTAGAAAGCAGTAGAGACAGGGAACCCAGTGAATGCCAAGCTCATGGGAAAAGCAGAGAAAGATCAATCTGATTAATTTAAAGACTCCAAAAAAGAGTGAGGTTGGCAAGCAGCTCTACAAAACAACTGAGCTTATATCCTGCTATCTCTGCCAGTTCACTGACTACATGTGTTGAAATCAGTGCCCTCTAAATGATCCTTTTCTTTGTATGATAAGGATCTGGAACCAAGAGGAAGTAGGGTTTTTTTTTAAAAAACAAAATATCAAACCCACTGAAAAAAGTCTCATTTTTCTCTGTTCATGAAAGGCCTAATATAGCTAGCCCCCATCTTTAGGCTGCGTATAAGCTGCAATGAGTTGTATGAGTTATATAATCAAGTACTAAATAAATGTACAGTCACCAAAGTTACTGTGCAGTAGCACTGGCACATGCCTTTTTAGTGACTCTGCTGTGCCACAGCCTAATAAACGGTGCTAGTACTCTACTGCACAGTACTGTGCTGTGATGTACTACTGCACAGTATTACTAGGTTACTGCGCAGTTAGTGTCTCATGTAGACCTGTCCAGTGTGACTTAAAAAAACACATCCATCATGGCATTTTAATCTATTCCAACTTCCCAAAATGCTTTGGGGACCTATTTGTAGACTCAAAGGGACAGCTTCACAACTGACATCTATTTTCACTGGTGAAACTTTGACAATTTACATCCGCTGAAGGCCTACGCCTTAGTCCATGACCATGGTGTTTACAAATGCTGCACGTTTGACCTAAGTGTATCAAATCTTTACTTTGCAAAGTATTAAAACATATACTCCTTTAGCCTTGTCTAGTACAAAAACAGGAACCAAATGTGTTTCCAATTATGTAGCGAATATTGAACAAAGGAAACCCAGCATTCCCAGACCATAACCAATGGAAATTTTGAAAAGCTCTCCTGACCTCTGCAACCTCAATAAGTATAAATTGCTTTTGTATTTTATATTAAACTATAATGTAAAATAATGAACTTACTATGGGATTCCTAGAAGAAAAATGGTTATAGCCTTTTTCCAGATGACTCATCTTTTGCTGATTGACATTAGCAAACCTGTAAAAACAGAGTTTGTGCTATTTTAAAAAATGGGAGAATTGAATATTAGTTTGTTGCCATGTAATATCAGCCCCAGCTTCTGACGTGAGTCATTGCATTAATGAGTGCCTAAACTCATCAGGTATATCTAGTAGGCACTGCATATAAGGACAGATTTGTGCTTAAACATAGAAAATTCCAATCATTTTCTACTCAAGGCACTGTGTGTCACATCGGTTAAAAATTCAAAATCCCAGAAGCCAGCCTAATAATAATCCCCTAATTATGACTCACAGAAAGGAACAAATACATGCATGTACAACAACAAAAAATTAAATTCAGAGGTACAAAGTAAATTTTTCTTCTTGAAATACCAGTCTTCTTTCCCTACATTCTGGGAAAGAAAAGTATGGGTACCGAAGAGCTTCACACAGGAGAAATCTCCCTAGTTGACCTCTAAGAAATATTTAGGTCACCCAGAAGGGATACATTTTGTAATTATTGAGCACTAAAGCTACAATTCCCAAAGCCACCTAAGGGATTTGAATACTTAATTCTTATTAAAATGGATGAGTGCTTGGACCGCCATACATTTAGGCAGTTGAGAAAAATCTTAGCTTCAAGATTTTCTTCTGATTGCCAAATAGATACTGAAAATGATTTTGTTTTGTAATGTTGGAATTCCATTGTGCCTGACACAGTATAGGTAGTTGTCCAGGATGGGCAGATAATAACAAAGACAGACCCAAGAATATCCATATGATCCACATTTTTTAAAATGTATGATGCACGTGGGTAAAGAAAGCGTGTTTCCATTGGAAAATATTCTTGCACCTTTCAACATGCAGGAATGCTAGATATTATGGGACTATATTCTTCCTCTTCCAAATGATCACATAAGTGTGATCTATCTGTAACAGCTGGGATCCTCTGATCTTCCTCAAAATAATACACTGTGGGTGTAACTACATGTGGAATTAATGCAAATGAATAAAGTCTGACATGGTTTGTGCTGGAGTTTATTGATCCTGTGCACCATATTTACACATGTGCCTCAGGCAAAAGCACACTAAGCTGGGTCAGAGAAGCTTTGGCTGGCAGGAGCCCTGGGGGGTCAGTCTGCCAGCCCAGGGCTGCTCCAACCTGCTCAATGTGTTGCAGAGGAGCTGGCTGGGGCACGAGGGTGCTTCAGTGCAGGGCCAGCCAGCAGATAGCCCCTGCACTGAAGTATCCTTATGCTCCGGCCAGCCCTGGTCACCGTCTACATGTGCGTTGTGGCCGTAGGACAGCATTTGTGTCAGGCAGTATTGTCCTATGGCAGAGTTAATTAGTTTACTTTGCCTTAATAGCACCATTTGTGTAGAGAGTAACACTTTGCTGAAGAGCTAAGTAGTCATCCCCTAGTAAAGCACACATGTAGATATGCCCTGTAAGTAACAAAAGCAACTGAATGTTCCTTTCTTAGGCAAACAAAAAAAGCCTGTTGTAACTGAATAATGAGCTCAATGTCTGCCTCAAACAGAGGCAAAGCTGCCTTTTTTAAAGGTATGTGTCTGTGCCTGCTCCCAGTGAGATCAGGGTCAGCAAAATTCCAGTTGATTTCAGTAGAAGCTGTGTCATATTCCAGGTACACCATCATTGTGCCAGGGCACCTGAAGAACACTTTTCTCCATGGGACAAATCCATTGTATGAGCATCACCTGTTAATTTAGAAATGAAGGCTAGGTACAGACATTATGGGCCCCTGTACATGTGCAGGGAACCTGCTCCAATGTCCTGGAAATCCAGCGCATCGAAGGAGACTCAATTAATCGAGTCTCCTGAAGCATGGGAATTGATGCAATCTGGCAGCCTTCCACGTCACTTGTATCAGCGCCCCCTTGCATCTCCGCATGGAAAAAAAATGGTGGCAGGGTGCTTTGAAATAAAACACATTCAATGAACTTCAGTTTGAAGCATCCAGCTGCAGGAGCTGGTGAGTGTGGGGTTTTGTTGTTGTTTTTTTCCTTAAAGGGCCAGAGCTGGGGCAGGCAGGTCAGCCATAGAGAGTCTGGGGGAGCGGGCAGGGAGCGGGGGCTCGTGCAGACCCCCCACCCATACAGCATGGGGCAGTGAGAATTGCCGACAGCACCTGGTGAGTAGGGAGTGGGCAGGGGGTGCTGGGGGACTGGGAAAGTAGGCAGGGGATGCAGTGGCAGGGGTCCCCCCCGAGGTACCCTCCCCTCTCCTCCAGCCTCCCCTGGCCCACCCCCTATTTACCAGCTCTGAGTCCGGCTCCAGCTCCCTGCTGCAGTGAGCAGGGACTGCCCAAATCATCAAAGCTCTCTGAATCTTTTCTGAATCGATTTGGAGAGCTTTGAATTGATTCGGACCTTTTTATTGGTCCCCTGATTTGATTCAGATTTGGAGATTCGGCCACCAAATGGGACTGAATCTCCTCCAAATCAAATCAGCACCCGAACCTTTGCACAGCCCTACTCATTACTACTGTGCAGTAATTTGTTACTACTGTGCAGGAGTGTTGCATCACAGTTCATGCCCTCAATGCTACTGTGCAGTAGTAATGAGCTACTGCACAGTCAGTGTTTCATGTAGACACGGCCACTGTGCTGGTGGAAGACCATTGAAACTACTCCCTTACTGTACTGCAATTAGGGCTCAGCACTTGGTGATTCAATTCTGGTCTTTCTTTTAATGTTTTGCAGGTTAAAAAGAAACTGTCATGAGGCAAAAAAGCAGCTGCTAGAAGCTGGTTTTATGCTGCCCTGGTCTCTCTGTAAATGAAACTGTGATGTCCAGATGCAAGGGGCTGTGCATAAAGGATTTTTCTATTACCATAAAAAGTAAGTCAGGAGCTGCTTCGTTATCTGTGCCCTGAGTCTTTTGTACATTAAAGTAACTGTTAGTTAAAAAAAAGAAAATGGACTGCCTTCTGTTTACCTTGAAATAAATCTAAAAGCTATAAAGACTCTTAACAAAGGGGAGATAATTGGAAAGCCACAAGTGGAACAATCTAACACTGGAGTATGCATGTCCTAATGAATTTTCCCCCTAGGTTTATCATATTTATCTGCAAACCCAATCCTAATATATCTTGCAAGAGTTAATGCCCAAACCCAAGGCTTTAATTCTTTGATGTATTAGACCTGTACTGCTGATGACCTATTTTATCCTGATACTCTTATCAGGCTTATTTAAACATTATTTATTACCCAGTGGAAAGTTTCATGAAAAAGAACAAAGGAAAATGATCATTATATTCTAAATAAAATGTCAATTTGATGTATTTAGCATATAAAAACATAGATGACTATCTTAATTGTTACTGAAAGCTATCACAAAAGTGAACACAGTTAATTTTAGCTGAGAATTTGTCCCACAGTGAACAGTTTTCTTGCATTCTATCATTATATAGGGGTAAGTATCTAATACATGTATCTTATAAATACTTTGGGTGTGAGCCTGATCTTATTTACCCTGATTTATCAAAAATAACTGTACCAAGATCAATGGTACAGTATTTGCATTAATGGTTTGAGACCAGAACTAGGCTTATCAGATGGTGAAAACTATTACAGAAAGAGTTAATCACATAGTCAGCACCATTATTTTACAATGTCTTAAAATGGTATTTGTGTCCCATTTTGCCAGGATGTTTTTCTTATGTGTCTGAATTTAAAAGCACATATTCCAGCCCACATAGTGATGACCTCTTTAGTTTAGATGCAGTCAGTTTTCACAGTACGTTAGCTTCCATCTATATTTTCCAGATGCAAATGGTAATATCGAGGTTAGTTAAAAATAACTTTATTAAAATAATTTGGCACCAGGACAAGTTGGCAAAGAGCATTGTGGATTCATCTTCAATGGAGATATTAAAGGCTTAGGCTTGTCATTCAGCCATCAGGGTGGATTAAGAAAAAAAAATTGAATCTTGCACTGATTTCAGTGACTACTTTACCTAAATAAGGACCACCGCACAATTTAAAGTGCTGATTATTTTTAAGTAATCATTTTTAAATGATTTATTTTAAATAGTATAAACTGGAACATTTCTGAGAGGTCCAAAGGAGTTAGTGTCCAGTTCCCACTGATTTTCACTGAGTGCCTAAGATGTCCTTTGAAAATCCAAGCCTTGAATAATAAAATATTGACATTGTCTGTGCATTCTGCATCTGTCCTGTTGAAGCTGGCCTGCTGGGCAGAAAGAGATAAAAGAATCGTAGGGCCAGAAGGGCAGCTTGCATGAGAAAACCTGGCTCTGTAGCACAGTAAAGTGGACTGCGGAGACAGCCTAGGTTCTGGCCCCTGCTCCCTGTTGTTCATGAATTTGACATTAAATCATAATTGGGTAAAATGTATGAACAGCATTAGGAGCAGAGAGCAGGGGCCAGAATTCAGGGGTTGCTCCTTTCCCGGGCCTTGGCCACCCCACTGAGTTCAATAGTCAGGCTCCATTTTGCGTGTTTCGTCTGCCATATGAATCGTTCATTAATGGCTCTTCACTGGCCCAGGATCAATAGGGAGGGGGCAGAGGATGCTCTCAGCTCTGCCTAGCCAGTGTGGTGTTAAAGGCACTCTAGCAGGAAGTAGTAGATGTGGGCTAACTCCCTTTTTTACTGAAGAAGGCAGAGCTGTGTGAAGCTTCAGTTCCTGATTTGATTCAGTGGAGATTTAACCCGCTTTGGTGGCCTGAATCGAATCGAATCAGAGGACCCTTCCATCTTTTGGAATTGAATCAGAAGCCTCCAAACCGATTTGGAGAGATTCGGCGATTACAGACATAGACACAGCATTAAATGGTTTTTCTACATACCTCAAGGTACCAGGTGGCTCATGAGTGCTGTGATGCTGGGGCGGATGGAGCATCCCACAGGAGTGAAGGGGGCTCCCCACTGTGCTCGGCAGCAGACCCAGAAGTGGACCAATAGCACTTCCGGTCTGCTTCTGGATCCTCTGGGGAGTGTGCAGGGGGCCTTCCCCATACCCCCTGCAGCTTGGCAACTGATGCCTCCTGGGTCTTGGGGGGCATCCGGGAATCAGCATCTAATCTTCAGATCCAGATGTGGCCAAATTGAATTGGGGACAGTGATCCGAATCAACGAATCAAATCACTGTCCCTGATTTGGGCTGAATCCAAATCCAAATCTAATACAGCCCACTTCGCACACCCCTAGAGGAAGGCCTACAACCCAGATCTCCCACTTCCTGGGCAAGTGCCTTAACCACGAGGCTGTTGAACAAGACGTAGACAGAAGGATCACAACCATGGCTGCAACAAGAACAGTTGCTCCATGTGGTTCTTTCTCTGGCTAAAGATCAGGGACTTCTGCAGAGTTTATGCATTTTCCCAGACAGAACTGCATGGCAACAGAGCTAGAAGTGGAGGCCAACACCTAAATGGCTATTCTGGATTGTTTCTGGGCATGCACAGTGGCTCAAGTTTAGGCCTTTTCAGGCCAAGGTAAAGTGGTATAAGTCATTAGATACTATAGCAGTCTTACAGCTGTTGCACAGGCTGGAATACAACTGTATTTAGTGACTGGGGTCCCTAAAAAACCTTATAACTCCCACTTAGAAATCAAAAAAGTAAGTAGGGACTGGACAATAATTTTTAACCAAATCACATGCCTAAAATGGATGATTGTCCTAAAATGACGTCCTAAATAAAATTTTCAACAAATGGAAACAGGATGAAATTGCTTCTTCAGCCACCTGACAGTAGGATACCATGTTGAAGCTCTCTGAATCGATTCAGAAAAGATTTGGAGAGCTTCGGTGATTTGGGCAGTCCCTGCTGGCTTCATCAGGGAGCTGGACCCGGATTCAGAACTAGTAAGTAGGGGGCAGGGGATGGGGGGCTGGGGGAGGGGGGAGGAGACCATGGGGGGACCCCTGCCAGGCCCCATTCCCTGCCTGCTCCCCCAGCCCCTCCGACTTCTGTCAACTCTCCCAACCCTCCCCTCCTCCCATCCCCAACTCCCAGTGCTTTAAAAATAAGCCCCCACTCACTGGGTGTTGCTGGGGCAATCCCTGCAGACCCCCACTGTACCATACCATGTGGGGGGCTCTGCCACAAGCCCCCTGACCCTCACTTGCTGTCCCAGCCCCATGGCTGCCCCACCCACCCCAGCTCCGGCCCTTTAAGAA